>NC_065894.1:10347500-10674063 GCF_905147045.1 Nymphalis io
TATTATCAGAACATACATAGTTAATGTACATAGTGTACACTTTGTACTTTGTTTTTTTTTTTGTTTTGATAATCGAATTCATCGTGATTATTACCGAAAATTAAAAGTGACTGATGAGACTTTTGACGCTTTGATATCATAATTTTCTTTTGCAACTTGAAAATGATTATGATTATATTTTTTAAATTAATATCGAATAAAATTGTAATGTTTGTGTATTCTTTTTGGTTTGCTATTTTTTTTATATTTGTTTATTTATTTTGAAAAAATTATACATATCTTAAACAATAAATAGGATAGTAACTACATTAGTATAAAACTGTGTCGTAGCTACTATCGCCCTCCAATTCGACAGCACATTTATTTATTATTTGTTCATTATAAACATAACAATCAAATATCATTTAATTTAACAAAATATACTATATAAATATATACATCTAAATATATATACTATAAGGAAGGGATGGGGTAGGAAGAAAGAATAGGTTAGGTCAATGTCATATTGATCGTTTTAGTAATGATTCAGTCTCATCATAGCCCAAATTGAGAAGCCAGTTGGTCATTTGCGATTCACGTCGCAATCTATTTTTTTAGCCTCCGTAATTGCAACAACAACTACGAAGTTCCAACTCAACCAGATATAATGGGATATAACCGCATAAAATACTACAAAATTAGCTTTAATTAATTATATATTTATGTAGAAATATAGGGAGAGGAGCTCAGCAGTGGGACATTCACAGGCTGTTACTGTACTGTACTGTAGATATATATAATTGCAAACAATACAAATACAATAAGAACAATACAACGTACAAATACATTACAACCCGCATAACACAATTACAATATTAATTTATTTTATTAAATGGATTATTCAATAATAATTATTCTTTCTCACATAATTGGAGACAAAATAGTTTGTCACTTCGACTGAAAACAACTTAGATTTAATTCTTCCCGAATAGGGCACAGACAATGTCAAGTAAGTATTCCACCAACCCGCATTGGAGCAGCGTGGTGGAATAAGCTCCAATACCTTCTCCTCAAAACGAGGAGAGGAGGCCTTTAGCCCAGCAGTGGGACATTCACAGGCTGTTACGGTAATGTCAAGTAAGATAGAGGAGACAGCTTAAAATAAACTTAGACTTGAAATCCAATAGATCAACTTAAAAGATATAACTATAATAATAAAATACACCAACCAAATTGTATAAAGTTTGAAAATTATATCAAGTCTATTGAGGATACAGGAGTATGTTCGAGTGGAACAATTTCATCAAAGTTTCTCGTATCAAGTCAATAAGCTTTATTCAGCAGTACCATTATACTGTGCAACCACTGGCGTATACTCGTGGAACATATTAGGAAGACCCAAGTTTATAATTATATTAGGCATAGCTTTCAAGCCATCTAGTTTACGATTTATTTTTAATTATGTTAATTCTGTAGAGATGTAGTTAATAAAAAAACCTTCATTATATCTTTATAACTAGACAGTGTATATATTTTTATATTCAATTATTAATAATTGATTAGACAAATCTATTACAGCAATAAATAGAAGTTTTTCGGAAGGGTCACCACTTTTAAACAAAATTATTGTCCCTATAAACCGAGATGGCTTACTGATAAGAACGCTTGAATCTTAACCGATTATCGTCGGTTTGACCCGGGTTTTCATGTGCTTGATTTGTGATTATAATTCATCTCGTGTTTGACGGTGATGGAAAACATCGTGAGGAAACCTACATGTGTCTAATTTCACTGAAATTCTGCCACATGTGTATTACACCAACCCGCATTGGAGCAACATGGTGGATTAAGCTCCAAACGTTCTCCTCAAAACGGGTGAGAAGGCCTTAGCCCAGCAGTAGGACATTCACAAGCTGTTACTGTTATTGTGAACCCCGCGAAACCCGGATCACACTACTCATATCGTTAATAAAGACTACGATTTTACAACTTTATTCAAACACCAACATTACATCTTACCAATAAAATATATGTTAATATATTTTATAGCAATATATTTATTTATAAAATGTATTCGGAAAGAGGTTAATTGAATTGCAATTTAATATAGACGCATTTAATAAAATATAAAGTAATATTCAGAATTACAATAGAGCCGCAGTATACCAATTACCAAGTAAGTTATTCTTCTAATTAATTACTTTCGGCGACGGATCGTTTGCTTCAGGGTCGTGTAAAGTGGTGACAATAGCATTACAGATGAGCAAGAACAGCTAGTATGGATGAGGCATATTATTATATAAAAGAGTCTTTATATATTACAATTAAATTAAATTAACTTTAAATAAAATATACAACGATAAAACCATTAATTATGACTTAGTAATGTCTTTCGAGTAGTTTATAATAGTAGCGGAAGCGCT
This sequence comes from Nymphalis io, assembly GCF_905147045.1. Taxonomy (NCBI): domain Eukaryota; kingdom Metazoa; phylum Arthropoda; class Insecta; order Lepidoptera; family Nymphalidae; genus Nymphalis; species Nymphalis io. The sequence continues at coordinate 10,349,903 of NC_065894.1, forward strand.
GAATCAACTATAAAAAGAAAAACGGAAGTTTGTAAATTTATGTAATTTTTTTTTTATATCGTTTTAGTCAGACTGCTCAAATGATCTGAAATATGTTAGGTATTTATTTATTTGAATAAAATCAATCAAAAACATTGGCCGAACCGAGAGAACATTTGAAATACACAATATTAATATGAAAATTCAGGAGTTTGGTCAAATTAAAAAGTCCAATTTTGAGTTTGGTCCAATAAAAATCAGGGAATATATTAAAATGAAATATAACTGAAAAATTTTATTAATAGGTTTTACAATTATGTACTACAAAACTGTCATACTATGGTATATGTTAAAGAAAAATTCAAGCAATAACCTAAATAGAATAAACTAAATATAAAGAGTTGAAATAGGTACAGTGTTATTTAAACTACAGTTTTAAATTTAAATTATTTTAACCTGTCAAGAAGTTCTCGGCGTATCAGTCAATATACACGACACTACGCGTCACGACACGCCATCTTATGTGATTTCTGCCTTTGCATTATTAATAACTTATATATCGATTGCCTCAAGAATGCCGGATTAAAAGGCATCTGGGCAATGCACCTCCCGTTAGATATATAGATCGCCATCGAGGTTCATATTTAATTCAAAATCAAAAACTTTAATCGGCAGTAAGTATCAAGTTACGTTAAAATGTTTTCGTGTTGTAGTGTAGTATATAAGCAGCTGACACATGGTATTGAGGGCAGTAATAAATTTATCTTCAAACCTTAAACATCTACTTTATTTACCTAGTCCCGTCCTTACATGGCGACCCTGCCATTTAAGGTTCGGTTTCGGGTTCTAACGAAGTGCAGTATAACAATATAATGTCGCTCTGTGTAATATTGGACATTCGTGTATTTAATTGTTCGAACGTTAGTAGAGTCATAATACAAAATGGGCAAAGAACAAAGTAAAGAACAAATTGTGGTTGCACAAAATGCCGCAGGAGGCGTGAATTCGGCCGACGTGGAACTAATACACCAAAATCAGAAAGTGACAAATATAATTTTGGGTATTTTTCTTTTACTTTTAATTTTGGGGGCAAAGTTTGCCATATATAAATTATATAAACGCTGCCACATAAACTGGATGCATCAGGAGATGGCCAGGAGCGCTTTCAGACGTTCGAGGCGGGGACCAGAGACTGGAGAAATAAATCAGGAACGTGTCGTTTAGCCTGGAGACGCATCAATGGATGCTTATAAAAAAATAGGAGTGTAAAAGTGTGAAAAATATATAAAAGGAGAAGTGAAATAGTGTCATCAGCAAAGGTGTTATGGTATTATAGACAATAGATATATTCATATTTTATCATTATTTTTAAGTGTATATTTTTAAGCCGTTTCTTAAGATTTAAATGGATCATATATTAGATATAAAACATCAAATTGAAAATATAAAAATAAATTTAATTAAACTAAGTAAAGGGAAAAGAACTAAAAAGTTGTTAGAACAGAAATATTTAGAGGCAAAAAGTTTATATGACGAATATATAAAATATCGTGACGAGTTAAACTTTAATGCATCTAAAGGGTATATAAAAAAGGAAGAGATAAATTACTTATTAGTTGCTTGCGAAGAAATTGAATCGTTTTATCAAAAAATTCAAACAACTTGTTTAGTTAGTGACCAAGATTTTAGCACCATGACTGACTTTGACATGAAAACTGCTACTTCTCTTCTACCTATTATGACAGGAGATGAAGAAGTTACTAAAAAATTAATAGATTGTATCGAATTCTATAGCCAAACCATTAGGAAAGAACATGAACAGTTACTTATTTCTTTTGTCCTTAAAACTCGTTTAACTAAAAATGCCAAATTACGTTTGTTATCTAACTATGAATCTTCCACAGAACTTATTGCCGACATGAAAAATAATCTGTTGACTAAGCAGTCAGCCACGGCACTACAAATAGAAATGTTAAAATCTAGACAAGGTTCGCAGAGTATTGAGGAATTTGGTAAGAAACTTGAGGATTTATTTGTTGAATTGACTATTTCCCAAGCTAACGGTGACGATAACGCGTTTAAAATATTGAGACCCGTAAACGAAAAATTAGCAATACAGCGATTCACCGAAGGTTTGAGGAACAGTCGATTAAGCACTATTTTAGCGGCCCGCAACTACTCAGAGCTGAAAGATGTTATAAGAGCAGCCAAAGACGAGGAACTGTCGCGTCAAGGCTCTTTTACATCAGCTGGAACGATTTTCACGACTCAACATCGAGGTAAGTACCAACCATCTTATAGGGGGCATAGTAGAGGTCGAGTATTAAACAACGCACGCCAACATTACACGCCAAATAGTTCATTTAGGCCGATGCCGAATCAAACATCTAGTTTATACCACCGAGGAAACAATAGAGGATCCACAAGTAATTCTCGAGGACGCGGACATAATTTTGAACGTGCAGTATCGCGAGGTAGAAATAATAACGGTAGAAAACAGCATGGGTATCTTATGAATCAATCCCAAAACGATATACAGGTTACTACTTCGGAAAATAACCAAAACTTAGAGTTTTTTCGATCCTAACTTTATTTTAGCATGCAATACATATAATAATTTCGTAGAGTTTACAATATTAGGTACCAAATATAGAATGCTAATTGACACGGGCGCCTCGATGTCAGTGATTAAATACGATGTAATAAGAGATAGGAATATTCCAATACATCCAAAACGCGTAGCCGTAAATGGTATTGGTGGCACCTCGTACACCGAGGGCTATGTTTACATACCGTTTACCTTATGTGGAATAGAATTCAAACATAAGTTTTATGTCTTAAAGAATTTGCCTTGTATTCAAGATGGTTTAATCGGACAAGAATTTTTAACTAATTATAATTGTGTATTAAATTACGAAAATAATACATTTACTTTAAATAGCTTCGACAAACCAATTACGCTCTCCTTAGGTATAGGAAAATTAGGTAAAAATACATTTATAAAGGTACCTCCGAGGTGTGAAAAGTTTTTTCAAGTTGATTCTTATTTGAATGAATCGTGTGTTATATTTCCCAGAGAATTGTGTGAAGGTGTATTTATCGCTGGAAGTATCTGTCAACCGAAAGAGGGAAAAATATTTATTCAAATTTTAAATACTCGCGAAACAGAAATTAATCTTAGTTATTTTAGGCCTGAAATTGATTTATTATCAAATTATAATATTTGTTCGTTTAACAAAGAAAATTTGGACGGAAAAAGAGTTCGGAAATTATTATCATTAATTAAATTGAATCATTTGAACAAAGAAGAAAGCATTAGTATACAAAGCATTTGTGCGAAATATGCTGACGTATTTTTCTTGCCAGGAGACAAGTTAGGTACGTGTAATCTTTACGAACAAAATATACAACTAAAAGCTAATACGAATCCGGTCTATACTAAACAATATAGATTACCGTTTTCTCAACGTGATGAAATAGAAAAACAAGTTCAAAAAATGTTGGCCAATGATATTATCGAACCCGCTAACAGCGAATGGTCTAGCCCAGTACTATTAGTACCTAAAAAATCAGAAGATAATAATAAAAGCTGGCGTTTAGTGATAGATTTTCGGAAATTAAATGATTGTATAATGCATGACAAATTTCCCCTTCCGAATATAAGTGATATATTAGACTCACTTTCAGGAGCTATTTATTTTTCTCAATTAGATTTAACACAAGCTTATTATCAAACGAAGCTAAATGCTGACAGTAGGAAATATACCGCATTCACAACACCGTCTGGCCAGTATCAAATGACCCGTATGCCTATGGGTTTGAAAACCAGTCCTGGTTCATTTTCACGCTTAATGACAGTAGCAATGTCGGGACTTAATTACGATAAATGTTTTGTATATTTGGATAATTTAATTTGTTTCGGAAGAAATTTAGATAGTCATAATAAAAATTTGTTAGATATTTTAACAAGGCTTAGAAAAGTTAATTTAAAATTAAATCCTGATAAGTGCGATTTTCTTCGAAAAGAAATTTTATACCTCGGACACGTGGTATCAGCGGACGGCATTAAACCAGATCCAGAAAAAATTAAGGCGTTAATTAATTATCCGGTTCCTAAAAACGTAGACGAGCTCAAACGATTTGTAGCCTTTGCGAACTATTATCGAAAGTTTATTCCGAATTTCGCCCAAATCTGTATTCCATTAAATGATTTATGTCGTAAAAATGTAATATTTAATTGGGATAAAAACTGTCAAAAATCATTTAGTACTTTAAAAGAAATGTTAATGAGCCCTCCAATATTACAATATCCTATTTTCGATTATAATAACACATTTATACTACAGACAGACGCCTCAGGGTATGCAATAGGTTCGATTTTATGTAATGCTGATCGTAGACCAATAGCTTACGCCAGTCGTAGTTTAAATAAAGCTGAACGTAGGTATCCAACGATTGAGAAAGAGCTTTTAGCGATTGTTTGGTCTGTTAAATATTTTAGACCGTATCTCTATGGACGAAAGTTCATTATAGAAACGGATCATAGACCCTTAATATTTTTATACAATATGACAGATCCTTCCAGTAGATTGTTAAAATTTCGGCTAATACTTGAAGAGTATGATTTTAAGGTTACTTATGTGAAAGGGTGTGATAATGTAGCTGCAGATGCATTGTCACGCATAGAAATTAGTAGTGAAGAATTAAAGGCGATGAATGATCATATTTTGTCAGTACTTACAAGGGCACAAAAGAAGAAGCTTGATGAAAAACCTTGTAATTCTACTTCGGTTTCTAATATTTCTACTGACGATTGGACTGATCACCCAAGAGTTGTAGAGATGTTAAAACTACCGAAGTATTACACGGAGTTGGTATTTGTGAATGAAGAAGAATGGAGAAAGTTTAAAAAATGCGTATCATTAGAGCGTGGTGATTATGCATACTCGTCGTCAAATCGTACAATTTTTGTGAAACTGTTTACCCAATCCCAGTGTACACGAGCTGTCTCTGTGAGGGAAATGGAATCATTTTGTATCGATTTAAAAATAAATACGTTATATGTAATAAAAGATGAGAATAATTTTCAAATAATTAAAGAGCTAGCTCAGGTTATTAATAAAATGCGTAAGTGGTCCGGACCCCGTTTATGCGTAATTAAAGGAGTTACAAAAATTATAGACGACGATACGAAAAGAGTTATATTAAACGATTATCATATCCTGCCCACTAGCGGTCACGCAGGAATAAGACGTATGTTAAATAACATTCGTAAAAAATATTTTTGGCCAGGATTAGAGCATGATGTTAAGCTTTTTGTAAAAAAATGTAGTAAATGTCAACGTTATAAATATTTAAATACCATAAAAGAACCTATGACCATAACGGACTGTGGAAATTCAGCTTTTGATAAGATTTATTTAGATTTGGTAGGTCCATTGACAAGAGATAATAATTATAATTACATTTTAACGCTCCAATGCGACCTCACCAAATATGTCGAGGCATATCCGATAGCAGGTAAGGATGCGCGCACAGTAGCTACAACTCTAGTAAATAATTTTATACTTAGATATGGCATCCCTCGGCAGATCGTGACCGATAGAGGAACTGAATTTATAAATTCTACAATGGAAGAGGTTTGTAAAATTTTAAATATAAGTCAATTACAGTCTACAGCCTTCCACCATCAGACCTTAGGATCACTTGAAAATAGTCATAAACATTTAACATTTTATTTAAGAATGCAAGTTAACAGTCATAGTCAGGAATGGAGTTCATGGATTCCTTACTGGTGTTTTTCGTATAACACTTCTGTACACTCGAGTACAAAATTTACTCCATACGAATTAGTGTTTGGCAAACAATGTAACTTACCAAGTAATCTTAGGTCGACAATAGATCCAATTTACAATTTTGATGATTATGCAATAGAACTAAAATACCGGTTACAAAAGTCACAAAATGATGCTAAAACAAACCTCATAAATTGTAAAACTTTAAGAAAAATAAAATATGATAGAAGTATAAACCCAGTGGAGTATAAACAAGGAGACTTAGTATTGGTTAAAAATGAAAATATTAGCAAACTTGATCCATTATATTTAGGTCCATATACAGTTGTTAAAGATTTATCACCGAATGTTGTAATTTTAGTCAATGGTAAAGAAAAAACTGTTCATAAAAATAGGACAAGACTTTATGTTGAATGATCATTAAACATATTGTTTATTAAGACTTGTGATTATGACTGTACCTATTATGATATTTGATATTAAATTTCAACACTGCATTATTATACCTTTGTTTACATATTTGTTTTGTTTAATTATTATTATATTCAATTTTATTTTACTTTTTCATATTGTATTTTGATAAAAAAAAATGTTAATGTATCCAACATTTTTTTTTTTTGTTTGGTAGGGCATGTAGTGTAGTATATAAGCAGCTGACACATGGTATTGAGGGCAGTAATAAATTTATCTTCAAACCTTAAACATCTACTTTATTTACCTAGTCCCGTCCTTACAGTGTATTTTTTTAATTGATTTATAAATTAAGCGACAGATAAAATAAATGATGTGTAATATTCAAAGCTTTGTGTTTAGCACATCCCGAAACCGAGTCCGAGAGTACGCCGAGGGTTCCGACCCATTAGCAAGAATGTTTTTGACGAGCCTAAATTGAGTACGGCTTATATTAAAATATATGTTAGATAAAAATATTTCGCACAATTTTAAGTAATAGGATTTCTAGAATGTTTTTAATATTTTCAGACCCTTATTAAAACACTTCTTTGAGCATGTGTAGAAAAAAAAAACTAAATACATAAAATTTACCTAATTTTACTTTTTACCAATTATCTTTAAATATTTATAAAGCTATATTATAAGGGTTTTCAATCCTAATACAAAAGATAAAAGCGAAAAGCAATCGAAATGTATTTTTATGACAGCTGTACCCTGTCTTAGAATATAAAAACGGGGATTATATGACAGGGCCTTACACGACAGACGTTTTAATATTCAATTTTATGAACGGATAAACAGTACATAAAGATATAATATTAAAATCAATGAGTTCTTTAAAATATTTTACATAAATCGGTAATTTAATAAAACTGTACCGCAAATATAATTATAGCAATGAGGCAAAACTATCGTATTAAGATTTAAATCATATTAATAGGTATGCTTTTTGAACAATGTAGAACAAAAGATTAGAACTTATCGTAGCCCCAGTGAATAAATAAAAATATTTTCACTGTAGTTAATTAAATAAATAAATATTTATGAATGGTATTGACAAGAACGCAAAATATAGGACGCAATTAACGTTCTAGTAATAACATTGAAGACGAGACAATTTAGCTTTATTAAAATAACAGAAAATAAACATCATATTATTATATATTAAATAAGCAATTGTTTATTCCCTTTAAAGTTCAATATTTGAGCAAATTAAATCAACAAATATGGGATCCCCTGCGGGAAGTTGTGGATCGACAATGTAAACCTTGGAGCAATAAATAATCCATGCAGGATCAATAAAAAAAATGAAAATAAATGACATTTAAACAAAAAAGCCGTTAACGATTACAATATCCTGTAATGCCATAACGATTTATTGTTAAATATAAATAGTGCTAGTGTTATCGTTGTAATGCAATTTCTCTTACCTCGTGCGCCGCCCACGGCTGTTCCCTGCGCACTGTGATAACGACACGCCCGCCTTCCGCCCAGGGCTCATAGATTAATACGTAGAACCTTCACTACAGCGAGGTACCAATTTTACTTCATAATAAAAAAAAACTATGAAACATAAATCAGATTACGAAATTAATAAGATGATAACATAATTGGGTTTTTAAATAAATACATTTTGTTGTATGTTTTTTTTTTATAAATAAAGTTGTCAAAGACTAAAAAAATATACGATATGTTTTTGCATTATTTCCCTATATTAAAAATTAATATGAAATAAATAAAATGTTCTTTTACATTTTCTAAAACATAAACATATATGTTAATTGAAATATAAAATAAATTTAAAGATATACATAGGTAATAATATAAATAATGTCGGGCACCAGGGTCGTACTAACTTTTCATTTATTGGGTCACGTCGGCCGAGACGAGAGCATCCTTGATACGAGAACACTTCTCACGTTACCTTTCTTAAGTGATATAAGACTGATTGGGATGTATAGTATTGCACAGAAATTGATATTTACCTAACTTTTTATCTTGACTATATTCTTTCTTCCTTTAACGGATATGGCTTGGTGACTAGAATACGAGAATCTTAACTTACTTACGGATTCAAACCTGGGTATGCACCGCGGAGTTTTCCTATGCTTGGTGAATAAAAATCTGTCACATGTAACGTGTTTTTTTTTCGAATTGTCCTGTTGCTGTTGGCCCAAATGGCCTCGACGAAGCTGCATGGTCTCTTAGAAAAGTAAAAAACATAAATCTAATATTATAAATGCGAAAGTAACTGTCTGTCTTTAACGCTTTTTTGGCAAACCCACTGATCCCGTTTTCAATCCAATTTTCAATTTCACAAATAAAATCACCCCCGCACAACACGCGGACGAAATCGCGGACGAAAACTAGCTACCGCGGCTGTAAAAATAAGTATGAACAGACAACAAAACCGTGTTAATTACTTTTGCGTGGAGCGTAACCTTACGGCTTTTATTATGGTTTATGAATCGTTGAATAATTGCACCCAGATTTCTCTCTTTCTGTCTTCAGTATTTTGCCACTGGATAGAATAACACAAAGCAATGTGTGTGTATACATCCAAGCATACAACCGCTATACGTTTCTTAGTAAGGGGTTTAGTGTGGCGTCATGCCTGCAACTAATAGCCATTATGTTCCTAGATTAATATGTCGCCTTAATAGATATGAAAGACAAGCGCCGCCGCCTTGCCGAGTAATATAATTTATTTTCATAGTTCTGCGCCGCTCCGAGGTATAAGGTTAATTACAAAGGCATAAGATTTCCCGAATATTCTTTAAAAGGTGACGATAAAAAGCAATTATATTTTAAACTTGCAACTTAAATATTTCTTTCGTTCGGACAGGCCTATTGGCCACCAGATGGTCACAGTTGTCGTAGACAATAATGCCGTAAGAAATATTATGATTTCCTTACATCACCAATGCGCAACCAAACTTGGAAACTAAGATGTTCCCTTGTACCTGTATTTACACTGGCTCATTCACCTTTTAAACTGGAATACAACAATACCAAGTATTGCTGTTGGCAATAAAATAGAGTGTGAGGAGTGTGTATATTCATCAATACACATAAATTTTCTCTTGTGCAGATGTGTCGACGTGACGGCGTCCCGTCCCGCCCGCTGTCTGACGTAGCATTAGATGTTATTACTTTTCAAGCCAAACCATTCCATGGAGTTTTGAATTACAATTTTTCTAAATTAATGATAAAATGTGTTATAACATATTGTTTCTGACCAACGGGATCTAGATAGATATGTACAAGGATATTTTTTATGATTGCATAAAATAAATTCGGGAATGAATTGAATACTTTTTTTAAATCCAAAAACAAATTCATTTCAATTAAGAAAAATAATCGTAAGAATCGAAAAAAAAGTCTACATACTTAGTCATACGATGCAAATAATGAAACTGACACAGACTCTTGAAATTTATAAAAGCCTTATTCCAAATCAATATATACTATTTATGTAATATAAAATTAGCACACATAAATTAAAAAACAAATATGTCTGTGATACACCCCCAATATAATTTTTAGTTTTAATACAGTTTGTAAATGTTATAATCGAAGTATTTGATTTATAATATCATTATTGAACCCAGTTATTAAATCCCATTGATATTGATATATCAAATAATAGGAACAAAATGAGTCATTAATCAACTCGGGAAACTTATCAATGGGTAAAAAAACTGGATATATGATTCATCCTTTTAGCAACAATCGCATTTTTTTTATTGTTTAAGGAGGTAAATTAGCAGATGGTCCAACTAATGTTAAGTGGTCACCATCCCCATGGACAACTGCAACACAATGAGAGTTGCTGATAGTTTGCTGAAGAAAGCTGTACGATGTTGATTCACGTACATTAACGGTATAATAATCTTTTACAAGGTGTGCATGGTGTGGTGCGATGGCGGAAATGTGACAAATACCATAATCGTTCTATGCCCAGAGTTAAACTGAATCCACAAGAGCCACTGGAGGTCACCGTCGCACAGATACACATAAAAATTCCAAAACTTCACAAGGTTTTGCCATTTGTCGTTTAACTGACGAACTGACAAAATACATCATTAAAAAAAGTTCTTAAAACACTTTCATATAACAGAATAAAATAAAAGTCCATAATTTGAATGCCTCCAATACATCAAAGGCGAAAATTTATTTTTAAAGAAATTAATATTATATCCAATAAAAAATGATAAACAGCTTATACAATAACGTAGCAACATTATGGCATAATATGTATAAAAATATGTATCTAATAAAGCACCAACCGTCTGTTTCTAAATAATACAAAAAACCGCGCTTGCAAAACCGAAACATAAAAAATTGATAATTTACACACACTTTATTTAAATTCAAACAAATTATTTCAGCGCTTTAAATCGCTGATTGGTTTAAATTTTTTTTACACATCGGTATAGTGAAGCACTGAAATCGACCTTTGGTCCGACATCTATATAAATAACTATATATCGTTAACTTATGTCTTAACTCTTAACAGTAATGTTAATAAATACGAATGCAAGTTATAAAAAAATTATAGACATAGATAAGATGCGTTATATACTAATTATTTACTAGAGAGCTTAAATATAAGGCAGGTTATCACTGTCGATATATCGACTATATATTACGCTGTTATATACTATTTTAAGAATATTATAAGAGGAACTTTTCCTGGGCATGAATTAAATATGGAGAAATACGCAGCGCCCCTGGCGGATACTATATGAAACATTTCTCATGAAAACAAACATGACAGGACGCGTTTAGAACTGACAATGGGGATATAGATTAAAAATAATTTCCTATATAACCAAATAAAACGCGTGCAAATGAACAAACGTTCACGTTTGTTTTACAGAATTGGATAAAATAGTGTAATATTTTTGCTAAAATGTTTCACATTAGACTCGTTTTATTTCTACAACTACTTTCTAACACGAACTGTTTTCGCATAACGTGTATAATATATAAAGTAAGGCATAAGTCGTTTATGAAATACCATTATCAAATTCATATTTTAAAATAAACTCCTCTAATTCTAATTTGTTTGCCGCTGTATTCAAAACTACGTACAATACAAAACTACCGTTTAAAAATTATTTATATTAGTATTTTAATGCAAATTATATATAAATGTTAACTATTATTAATTAAATAAAAGATATATTTTTTACCTTACACTTTCAAACAAATTTAAGAATAATATAAGAAAATAGGATATGTAAAAATTTTACAATATTTGGTCCATAGCTTGCATAATAATATGCACGGAATGCATATTTATATCGAGATCCTGTTTCGATTAATATATATTTTTTAAGCAATGATTTTTCTAAAACTTTAATAATAATACTATCATATATAGACGACCAAGCGACACAAAAGAGGGCGTTGCGCTTATATCACCTTTGGGCCTAGACAAAAACATAGCTAGTGTTTATTTTGTTCATAGAAAACGGCCATTATGTTTGGACATCACCATATGTCACCACCCTTATCACTCATTAGATATTCTACTGCCAAACAGCAATGCGTACTATTATTGTGTTACGGTTTGAAGGGTGAGTGAGCCAGTCTAATTACAGGCACATGGGACATAACATCTTAGTTCCCAATTTTGATTGCGAATAGACAATGTAAGAAATGGTTAATGTTTCTATTTTATTTAAAAAAATGGTTTTTGTTTGTTTTTATAGTGATAGTAATCCTTTTAACGTATACTTTCATTATATAAATGGAACGCTTTTACATGTCAATAACTTTTATTAAGGAGTCTATGTGTCGAATTTACTAATGTCTGTTGTCAAGCCCCCAAAAAAACCTTTCGTTTAGAAATTAAGAGAATCTTTGCGACAACAATATTGCTCGCGCGCCCAGAAAACGCTTTTATTTCGTTTGGTCAAGCAGTTTATTTTTAACAAATTAATGTTTTGCGTTGTCAACAAAACTACTAAGACTACCAACGATTTTTCACTTTCGATTCGAAGATTCTGGCCTTAATAGAAAATTTTCCATTACCCTTTTTAACTGTTAACATCTGTTATAAGACGTCTCAACGTGTCCTAACCATTCGAGTTTAAGAGAGAGCCAGTTTCAAATATTGCATTTTTGAAATTCGAACTTTAACCGTCTAATTTTAATTTTTCAGTTTTTGATTCGCTGGCCAAAGTCGGATACTGCCTAAATACTGAATGCTCATTGGTCGCCTATTACGTCAGCGGCTGACACCGACCAATCACCAGACAGATTGAATTTGATAAGCTTTTTAAAATCTAAAGGTAATAAGTAACAGTTGAATCTTCAGTTTCTAGTTATACTATTCTAATATGTAATATTCCAACATTAGGAGTAAAGACAAATAAACAAATTTGATACTGAATCGAGACACAATTGGGCGAGATCTTAAATAATATATAAAATTTAATTCAATTCTTAGCTTAATGGCTTTTTGTTCTATCCTTCCATTCCATTCAATGGATTTGTGAAAAAATTGTATATGTTAAAAAAAGCCCAGATGGTTCAAACCCGGGCAAGCACCACTGATTTTTCATGTGCTTAATTTGTGATTGTAATTCATCTCGTGCTTGACGGTAAAAAAAAACATCATGAGGATACCTACACGTGTCTAATTTCACTGAAATTCAACCACATGTGTATTCCACCAACCCGCATTGGAGCAGCGTGGTGGAGTAAGCTCCGAAACCTTCTCCTCAAAAAGGGAGAAAAGGCCTTAGCCCAGCAGTGGGAGCTTCACAGGCTGTTACTGGAAGTTAATCGGGCTTTTGGAAGTAAAATTCATCGATAATGATAATAATATCGAGCGACATTTTTTCACACACGGCCATCTGATCCCAAATTAAGCTTGTACAAAGCTTGTGCTATGGAAACCAGACAACTGATATACTACATATACTACTTTTCTTTTGTAGATACATACTTATATAGATAATTACACTCAGACTCAGGACAAACAGACATGTTCATGCACACAGATCTGTCCTGGGTGGGAATCGAACCCACAACCTTCGGCGTGAAACGCAAGTGTTCTACCAACCACGCCAACCGGCTCGTCAAAATCGATTGGAATAGGATACAGATTATTTTTTAGATCCTTTGGTATACTTTCCCAAAAGCAAGCATTCTGAGTTTCATTTCAATGTCATAATAGAACCCAACTAATTAATCTTCTCTGGCCCTATGTTTATAGTAATATCACCAGTACTATCTTTGTCGAGAATATTTCTATTAAACGTTATAGTTATTTGTGCGTCTGTCGCCGTTTTATCGATATTATCATCGATGCTGGAGTCGGTACATCCTTTTAGTATGACTAGGGGCTCCTCCTTATCTGTAAGGGCAGTGGATTCGGTGCCGGTGTAGTGAACTGGATAGTGAAGTCTCAATTCTCTCATTAGCCTGAATCTTGCTTGACAAACTGTGCACCTGAAAGGAAACGAGTTATTTTTTATGAATAGTAATACTTTAAAAGTTATTGTCTAAATTTAAAGCGCAGCTACATATATAATACTATATTATGACTGCCTCGTTGGTCTAGTGGCTTGATGTAAGGCCGCAGACCCGGAGGTCCTGGGTTCAATTCCCAGGTCGGGCCAGTAAAAAGTTATTGGGTTTTTGTGTCAGAAAATTCTCAGTGGCAGCCCGGAGTCTGGAAGTTGGAAGTGTGTCACTCCCGTGCCTCTGAAAGCACGTAAAGTCGTTGGTCCTGCGCCTGAACTCTTACCGACCGTGTCGGATTGCCGTCCCATCGGATTATGAGAGTTAGGGAATAGAGAGTGCACCTGTGTTTGCGTACACACTTGTGCACTATAATATCTCCTGCGTAGTTGGCTAATCTCTCTTGAGATTGGCTGCCGTGGCCGAAATCGCTCTGGAGGACATTATTATTATTATTATTATTATTAATATATTATACATTCTCCGAAACGCGCTGCATTTTCTGGTATAAGTTTTATGTATATCAGTTAAGTAGATATTTCAGGTAAGCGTTACAAAAAAAAAATCATTTAATTACAAAGTATTGTAATTTAATATGTAATCATAGCAGATTACATTTATAACTCACGACTGACATTTATATATTATAGACAGAAGTTCCTTAGGATAGCAGCATAGCCTATTTCAATGTATTAACTTAATATATACAATTTTATTAATATTTCGCAATGCAGACAAGCATATTGGCCATCAGGTCTTCACCTTTTCCCATAGACATTAGCACTACGATAAATATAACCACACTTTACACCTACAAGACACCGACCATTGGATCTAAGGCGTCATATCCCTTGTGCGCTGTAAACTCACTCGCTCTTCAAACAGGAACACAGATAAGCGGAGTATTAATGAAATTATATCTAAAAGGCCCAGCACGATGCACCTATATTACCGGATCCAGTAACAGCCTCTGAATGTGCCACTGCTAAGCTAAGGCCTCCTCTCCCTTTTTGAGGAGAAGGTTTGGAGCTTATTCCATCACGCCGCTCCAATGCGAGTTGGTAGAATACACATGTGGCTGAATTTCAATGAAATTATACACATGCATGTTTCCTCACGATGTTTTCCTTCACCGTCAAGCACGAGATGAATTATAAACACAAATCTCTCTATCTGTGTAGTGTATACGCACGTACTGGTATATGTTCTGTCCGACGTGCGCGCGCACGTGCTTGGCGAGGTCGTTGCTCTGCGTGAAGGCGCGCGCGCAGTGCGGGCAGCGGTACGGCTTCTCGCCCGTGTGCGTGCGCACGTGCCGCGTCAGGTGGTCCTTCGCCGTGAACCTGCGGACACCGGAAGTGTTCATTACTAATTATAATCTGTTAATTGCGAAATAAATTAAGTTTCGTAATTTTTATGAGCTCTGTTTTAAATTTAAGTTATGCATGGTTCAAGTCTAGCGACAAGTAGATCCATGTAATTAGAAAATTCTACTTGAGAGAAACGGTTTGTCTCGTAAAAGATAAATATAATCTCAAAAAATCGCCAGATAATACATTAAAAAAACATTATATTATTATATTATCACTTTATTTAATATTTATTATCACTTGTCGTTATACATTACCTCATATTGCAATTATCACAAGCAAATGGTTTTAATCCGAGATGTATTAATTTATGTTTTTTCAAAGAGTTAGCCTTTGTAAATGACGCCCCACACTCATTACATTTGTACGGTTGAACACCTGTGTGTGAGACTATGTGACATTTCATTTGCCCTAAAAAAATAAAAAAAAAATCTGTGAAAATTTGTTGTTATTGAAAAAAAAAATGATCAAATTAAAATTACAAAACAATAATTTCCCCAATATCGAAGTAATAAACAGAGAAATCATATTTTACAATATCCTCGTAAATTAATATAAAAAATATATAAATAGTATTCCTTAATCAGCAAAACAAATATTTAATACCTTTGGTACAAAATGTCTTAGGACACAAATTACATGCAAATGGTTTGAGGCCCGAATGACGTGCTAAGTGCTGTCTCAGATTGGAACTGTTTTTAAAGCCCCTTCCACACTCGGAGCAAAGGAACGGAGTCTCCCCCGTATGAGTTCTGATGTGGTCCTTTAAAGTGCATAACTGGATAAATGCTGAAATATAAACAAAATCTTTACTTATGCATTGTAACTAGTAGCTTTACTGAACACTTGCTACTAAGTACATTATATATGTGATTATATGAATTATTGTTATGATGCTATTGTGATATCGTGACACACACACATACACACTACACACTGTCACCCAATTTGACAATGTCCCATCAATTCTCAATATTATTTTTATAAATTAATATGAAAGTGTATATAATACCTTTATTACAGTGTTCACAAGTATATCTCTTAACATCACTATGTTTACGCATGTGGGCTACAAGAGCATCCCTACGAACATAGCTCTTTGGACATTTAGTGCATTTGAATGGTCTTTCTTGCGAGTGAAGTAACAAGTGCCTCTTAAGAGGTCCTTTAGAAGAAAAACCTCTACCACAGTAGTTGCATTTAAAAATGCCATTCTTCGACAGATTCTTGTGTTTTTTCGAATGGGATATAAGAGACCTGTACTTTTCGAATACGAGATTGCATTGTGAACATTTAAACTGATCATTG
Organism: Nymphalis io; assembly: GCF_905147045.1. Classification (NCBI taxonomy): domain Eukaryota; kingdom Metazoa; phylum Arthropoda; class Insecta; order Lepidoptera; family Nymphalidae; genus Nymphalis; species Nymphalis io. Next base: position 10,366,287 of record NC_065894.1, read on the forward strand.
GAACTTTCTATTTTTATATCTGTCTCTAGATTCTCTGTAGTTCCATTGTGTTCTTGCATGGAGTCTATGAATTTCTGTTCCACCAAATCAGTTTTCTTGTGCTCTTTTAAATGTAAATGTAAATACTTTTGTGATTGAAATGATATAGAACATTCTGGACATTTGTGTTCTTCGTCTTCCAATTTAACTTTTATGTCTAATTCTTCAACTTCATTAGCACCTTGACATTCAATGGTAACACTATCTTTAGGCTCACATCTCTTATTCATATGTTCCCTTAATAAAGACTTCCTGTAAAACTTTTTGTTACAATTTGGACATGATTTAGTCGGTTCGATGTGAACTGATTTATGTTTTAAGTATTTTTCATAGTTTGTATACTTTTTTTTACATGTGTCGCAACTGTAAGTGGATTTAGTTTCTTGGTTCGACAGTACATCATTAATTGTAAAATCATCATAATCACATGTATAATCAAATTCGTTTTTTAAATCATAATCAGCCTCTTCATTTTTTATGCCAGCACTTGAAAGAATAAGTTTTTTTAACTCATTCTCGGAATGAAGAGCTTGGGTTCTAAATATATACATTATTTGTAAGGCTTTTACGCATTCATCACAAAGGTTTTGAGGGAGACCGTCTTCTTTGGTAATCTAGAGATAATAAATTCACCACTTCATTAAAACTTTTGAGATAAGTCATTATTTATTTTAGCAATTTTATTCAAAAAGAAAATTTGTGGACGACAATTCCGTGTTTTGTTTCTTGTTTTTATGTAAATATAATTATTTTATGTAATATATATAGATGTCTAATTACAATAGGTATTAAATAACACAACTTCAAAAACTATTGTTATAATTACCTGTAAAGGAGTAGCTTCCATCAACGCATCTGCTAGTATGAAACTATTATTCTCAATTTTAATAGGACCAAATAAATCCACCATAGACACATTGCTTTTCATACAAGTCCGACAAGTTTTCTCGATATCTATCATTTTAGTTGTTAAACGTAAAGTTATTCTTTATTCTTATTTAATAAAATTAAAACATTTGATGCTATTGTTACTTCAAAATTCATAAAAATGCAAAATGAAAATATCGAAATAACATTGTTTACAGTGACATATTTCTTTGACAATTGACAATTACTTGTCATATTTTTCCACTTTGAAAAGGCGTAGGTAATCCACCATACGGCCCCATTTTTAATTTTTTTTTTTCGTTAAAATAAAGTTTGTGCTAAAGTCTAGATCTGTCGAAAATAACGTAACTGTAAATGTTTTAAAAGATCTAAACGATATGTGTTGTAATTATTATTGGAGAAATAAAAAACTTCCTCTGCTCGTTACAGTCTTCAGAAATTTATGCCATTATTCTGTTATATCAAATAAAAAATTACTATGTCATTCTCTCCATACATGTGTCAGTGGTATAGACTTATCTAATAATATATTACCAGTAGTAGAAGGAATAGCGACGTCAAAAACACTGTGTAAGAAATCAGACATGTTAAATAGCTGTTGGACACTTCTAGATAACAAATATAAGTCGTTTTACAAAATTTTTACCGACGGTTCTAAGGAAACATTCGGTTCAGGTGCAGCAATCTTTGACCCTCAGGCAGATATAAGAATTAAATTTAAAATTAAGGCAGATATATCTATAATGCATAGTGAGCTGATTGCAATTTCGGAATCATTGTCATATGCGTCATCTTGTGCCGGAAGTCAGGTTTTTATACTGTCTGATTCAAAGAGTGCCCGTTTTCACTTCGGCACAAAGTGCAAATAAAACAATAATTATCCAGTGAATACCTTCACATATTTGAATCATGGGCAACGAGGAAGCTTACAAAGCAGCAAAACAAGCTATTCATGACAGAATTCCTTATCAGTACATACCTTTTCATAGTGAAATTTTAAATTAATTCAAGAAAACATGTAAACAAAACTGGCAAGAATATTTAAATAGATGAACGATCGCGACATAAAGGTATATGGTACAAGACAATTGTATGTGAACTTACTCATTGCCCATGGTTTCAAAAAATTAAAAGTAGCAGAAAAAATATTGTGAAATTTATGAGACTTCGTTCCGGTCATATTCCGTCAAACAAATTTAATTTTAAGATGGGCAAAACCAACACCTATAAATGCGTACAATGTAACTGCATGGATGATGTTTATCACCGATTGATGGAATGTGCGCGGAATTCGTCGTTCCGGCCCCGTTTATTAAAATCATATAATGTGGGTATATGTAATAGTTTGCTTGCGGTACCATCATCAAATGATGCTAAGCTATTATTGAAAATGTATATATAGAATACTTGCTCATTTTCAATAATACCTTATATAGAAAAGAAAAGATTATGGATGTATTATATTATTGAAGTAATGTTAAGTTAATTAGGTGTTAAGTTGTTTTGATTTAGTACAATTATTATGTGTTTTGCTTGTACGGGGGTGTCATAGACAATCTGATGACTAAACTCCCAGGTAAAATAAAGATAAAAAAAAAACTAAAACTACTACAGTTTTACTTTGATGATTCTGAAGAGAGCGCGAGGGAATCTTTTGGGGCACATACTTGACTTACCGCTTCGTTTCGTTGTATTGTAAACGTGATTGATGTTACTTATTGTAATCGTAATTGTTAATCATTAATCTGATTACAGTTTGCCCAAGTGTGCCCCCAACCGAGTCACTTTCATTTAAATTGTCATTGATCACAGAGCGCGAGAAATAAGTTACTAATTTTATATATAAAAAGTAAATTGAAATATATTATGTCGTCAATTAATTACAAAATAATCATATTAAACAAAATACCATATTACTTTTATTATAAATCCACTTAAAATTTATTTTATGTTAGTATTAGTTTTATGATTTAATTATTATTTTATTTTATATTATTTTTAACAAAATCTGTAATAAATAAGCACAGAGAAGGAATCACAATCATCATTAAATTTATTGTCACTTGTCAGTTAAAGGGTGTAACTACGCTGTATAGTCTGCCTAAAGTTTATCTTTGTAAATTACATACCTACCTACTCTTTGAATACAACACAAAGTCAGGAAAAGAAAGTTATTTTTAAACTTTGTCTAGTTTTACTATATTACTTATTAATCAATCATCGATTAAGGTCTTTACTAAAATTACGCGATGAATGATATAGTATTTATTGGCGATTGGATTAAAGACAGAGTTTTGGGATCTGGAAGTTTTGGTATAGTAGTTCTTTGGAAACACAAAAATAATGAACAAAAATTGGCTATCAAGACCTGTAAATGGGGCGATGAGCTCACCGCCAAACACAGAGAAAGATGGACTAAGGAAGTCGAAATGCTGCAAATTTGTAACCATCCGAATATCGTGGGTACAAAAGAATTGCCTTCGGAATTTGTCAACGGTCTAGCTCGCGCCAATCCCTCCAATTTACCTATTTTATGTATGGAATATTGTAGTGGTGGCGATTTGAGACAAGTATTAACGAGAGCTGAGGCATGCTGCGGACTAAAGGAAATACAAGTTCGTAAAATACTTAATGATATTGGTAGTGCGATGCGATTTCTTCATAATAATAAAATTACTCATCGTGACCTTAAGCCGGAAAATATCGTGATGCATGTGGAGGATGTTGTAGGTATCGAACAAACCCCTAAAAAAGTGACATATAAAATAATTGATCTTGGCTATGCTAAAGAAATTGATTCAAATTCGATATGCGCTAGTTTTGTTGGCACCCTGCAATACTTGGCACCTGAGCTCTTTTACAGCAAGACTTACAGCAACTCTGTTGACTATTGGTCATTAGGGCTACTAGCTTTTGAAATAATCTGTGGAACAAGACCATTTCTACCATTTAAAGCTCCAGTTGAATGGATGCCTTCTGTCAAAAAAAAAACACATGATAATATATGTGTATATGAAACCTTCCATGGTGATATATGTTACTCAAATGAGATATTTCCTGAAAACCATATATCAAAACCATTCAAGACTTTAATTGAACAATGGTTAAAAATTGCATTAGAGTGGGATCCTAAAATGCGAGGAAGAAATGCTCCATCTAAAGTAACATTTGATATTCCTTCTGAAGAGAAAGGAAGTAATTCAGCAAGTAATATAATACTATTTACTTTACTTGAACAGATACTTGCAAAAAAAATTATCAAAATATTCTCTGTCACGACCATGTCTCAAGTGGCCTATGAAATTAATGAATCAACAACAATTTCGACTCTTAAGACTTGGATAAGTAAGGACGTTAATATTCCCACTGAAAACCAAATATTAATATCACAAACATCTTATACTGATATTGATAATGAAGAGTTAGTCATGAAATATTGGAATGAAAACAAATCTGTTATGTTGTATGTTTATAATAAAAACCAAATAATTGACAGTAGCTCTGCACCAAATGTACCCATAGCGGTCCAAAGGTGTTTAGAACACCACAAGGATTTATACAATTATAAAAATAGCCAAAATTTGTATAGAAACGCTTTCTACTTTTTAATATCTCAAATGGACATTTACGAAGCTTTGATAAATGGATTATTCTCAAGAGCTGAATCACTGAAACAAGAAAGCAAACAATTGCTTGTGAAACATAATTCAGTAGACAAGAACTTGGGCCAATTTCTGGCTAAAGTAGAATTCGTTATAAAAATGACTGAAGAAGGAAAAAAACATATCGAGCACTTAAAAGAAAACGAATTAGGAACAAATTTCTTAGGTGGTTTTGATAAGATTTTTAAAGAAATTGATGGTTTATTAGAAAAGACACAAAAGTTACAAAATGCCTGGTCACAGTTATCAATAAGAGTAAATTCCGCTGCAAGACGTAGCAATGACGGAATTTCGGCAGATCTCAACAACTTTGTAGCAAAATATAATTATCAAAATGTGTTTTCTAATGCCTACAAAACATTTATTTCACATAAAAAAAGCGAATTTTATAATGGAAATAGAGAAAGAGAAAAACAGTGCCCAGATATTGTCAGAGTTTGTTATGATATTTTGAAGCTAAGAAGTAAAATTTTGCAAGAGTTACAGCATCAACAGTTTATTTTAAAATTGAAAGATTTGAGTATAGAGTTTACCAAGATCTCAGACATTATAATAAATGCAACAGATAATGTTGAAAGATTAAGTACTGATTTGTCAAATTTAATGGATGAATTCACAAATTGTGTTTGGTCCACAATAAGTGTAGTTGCAAGAGATGCAGAGAACATAGCCAATCTTCCTTACAGTGTTGTTTCATTCCAAAAGAGAGATTTTAAAATAGGAGAATCTATGTCTCGTCATTGTATGCCTATGGTACATAGAGAAGAAGATAATGTAAAGTCTTTGATTTCAGAGAGTTTGAATTTGAGACAAAACCACACAAATCTTTGCGAAAAATTAAATTCACAAAAGAAAATGTTGCAGCAAACAATTTTTGATTTTGCATTTTTAAATGATACTTCACAATGATCATGAAGTTGTTTCGACTGTTAGTATAATACCCTGTATTATATTAACAATTATTATATATGTGTATTTAACCAATTTGAGATTTAGTTGATAGGAATATTTACTATGTTTTATGTGCAATATTAATTCTGTTAGTGTTAAAAATCAGAAAAATAATAATGTGCCTTATTTTTTGATAATTGCAAATTAATATGAGATACATAAATAATTATGAATTTAATCATCATTATGTACTTAAAAAATTGTGTATTTTTCTGAAAGAAATCTTTTTTGTTTTAAATTTTTATGTTATGTACTGTAAAATTATAATTTTATATTTAAATGAAGTCGTTTATTACATAACGAAATTTCGGTCTAGTCATGCGTACAAATATTGGTTATTTTTAAAATTATTATGTATTTAATTTTTTGGTCAATATGTATTTCACATTAAAAGTAATATTTATATAAATAAACATTTTTTTAGAAGTAACATGTCTTTTTATAACCTCGGAAATTTATGAACTACATTATTAGTAAAGTTGATTATTTAATTGAGTCAGAAACGCTAAATCCTGTAAATTGTTCAAGCCAACGATAAAAGTTATCTATGACATTTTTCAGCTTCTTTATATCTGCAGGTGTTTGAAGATACTCATCAGGTGCTAACCTCGGTTCCGGCATACCACTCACATGCAACCAAATTGCAAAAACAGCATCTTCATTATTAGCCATCTCTCGTCGGCATAGCTTCGCCGAGGTGACACAAATAGCGATAAGAGCACCCAAATTCCCAATCGTAACGGCCTTCGGTCTTTCCTTTCGGGCGGTTAAGAAATAAAGTCGTAATAAATCCTCCGCACTTTTGGCCAAGGAAACCTTAAGACCGGCAACCAAATCTATATAAATTGATATGTCTTTTAGAGCTTGTCTTTCGTATTTATCTGTTTTGGATGGAACTATAGCTTCTTCTAAAGCGTAGTCTACTAACTCATCTGTATATTCGCCATAATCACCACGACAAACAAACCCAAAAATACTACCAACATTGTATAACATAATTTTTTTGAAGTCCATTCCTTGAGCCCATACGGCACATTGTAATTTTGCTTTATTAACTCCGTCCGAAACTTCACCACTTTCTATAACCGATAATATAGAATGTATTTGATTTTGACTGTAGGCTTGCAAAGGTAAAGGCATTACACAAACACCTCCCGATGCTCCTATTAACGTCATCGTTGTGGAATTATGAGAAGTTCCTAAGTATGTATAGGAATCTGCTAAACAAGCGGCCTGCTCCATTATCTTGCCAACGTAACCTGTATCAAATCCGCCCGATAAAAAGTGAATTATAGGTGAACTTGTCAGCACGTTAGCTTTAACACTTACTAGACTTAGCAAGAGACTTATTTTAATATTCATAAAGGTATTTAAAGGACAAACGTGCAGTCCGATGCTAGAAGCGAGACAGTATATGAATTTCCAAGGAATACCTTTACAAGATTCATATAGTTGTCCTATATCTCGTGGAACAGGTGTCGTGACTGGTGCAGGTAAAATATGAGATTCTTCAATTGACCAGACAGCTATTAATTTCTTTAAAATAACAGCGTTGATAACATATTTTTTTCCAATGTTTAGGTTTGGTATAAGATCATCGACGATAGTATAATTTTTAGGCAGTAAATCATTATTAAATTTAAAAGTAGCTTGGACCTGATCTCCACATCTCCGTAAACCGCTATTCTCAAAAAGAGTATTCTTGCATAGGTAACATTTTGGAGGAACCTTCGGAATGAAATGCATAATTACTTCGTTGCCTTCACATTCATCTGGGCATGACCACACTGTGTGATATACGTAATTCGTAGGCTTCGTAATATGGACAAGCAATCCATGTAAAGAAACTAAATTCTCGTACTGTCGATGTTTATTCGTCAAGAAATAAGGCATACTTTTAAATCTAATATTGACGCCAACTTGTGTTGCGTGTATATTCTGTATCATGTCATTGTCTAAAGATTTCAGACACGCGAATAAAATTTCATTACAACACCGTTGCCACTTGAGCGGTTCTTTTATTAAAAAATCCCCTAAATCGGGGAATAAATCGAGTAAATCTATGACGTCGACTTGAAGTAAATATCTAAGCGGCGGAAATTTACGCAATGTTTTCTCATTCAAATCTTCTAGGAATGCTTCGCATAGGTTTTTCATGTCAGCTAAAAAACGCCTTTTTTCTAGATAAAGCAACATTTTCAAAATAAGTTTCATTTTGTGTAAATATTTTACTTGCCCAGCAGAACAGAGTAACAGACGCCGACTATAATATTTTCCCTCTAAAATCAAACAATTTTTTTTAAATTATAAAACGAACCTAAGGTTGATGAAGTTATTTCTAATATTATTAGAGTATAAAATAATTAAAAGATAAAAAATAAAATTATATAGATAAAGAAATAATATAATTTCTGATAAAAATATAATAGCGTATATCAAAATGAATGTATGTGTGTATACGTTTATATTAATTTAACTAACTATCCACTTGGTCTTTTCGTTTATGATAAGTTATTAAATAAATGTACCTCGCTTATATTCGATACTTAATCTTTAATTTGCATTAGCGGTAGAACTTAAATTATGAAGTCATTGCTACGGCACCTACGCTGACGGTATACTTAATGTGTTGGCCTACGCAATATTTGTAATACCGTGGTCTCTTTCAAGGTCAATTAACAATTAGCTAACATTTGAGATTTCTTTTTAAACGGAAATGCCGATACCAATATGCAAATCTTTTCAAATGATCACCATCATAGCTTAGCGCCTTGTTCATTCATTGTGTCTAAGTATCTTCGCGTGATTAAGTGAATTAGATTAAGTATATAAATATATTATGTACTTTGTATTATATATTTTTTATTTAATCCAATTTAAAGCAATTTTAAGGTTTATAAAAATCAAGTTACACGCATGATTTATCTCCTTAAACACTTGTTATCAATATGTTACAGTGTATGAGATAAATTGATAGTAAGATTTGATATGAAGTACCTACCTACCAAACATTGTGAAACACTTACTATAAGAACATAGAATATTATTATAATCATTGAAATCGTGATAATATCCCACTATAAATTATATTCTGTAAAAGACTGAACTCAGATATTAAATGCACTTTAAACCATTAACGCCTACTTACATTAATTTAGATTTCTTGATGTTGTCATCTTCGCTTAGGAATTTATAGCAAAAGGAAATGACAGCACAATTACATTAATGGTCAAGGTTGATTAATTTCATCAAAAAATAAACTTTACGGCTTTGCAAAACTGATAATAATAAATAAATACGATAAAAGATATCATTTTTTATTTCACCAATGAAGACATTAATTTCACAACCGTAAACATTACACAGCCTCCAATTTTCATCACGAGTATACATGAACGGAGCGGGGCAAGTGGGCGGAGTGAGCGTATTTTTTAAGTGGAATTCGGGCGCGGGCGTCGCGTGGGGCTCGCACTCGATGCCCGATCACGACAAGTATCAGCTGCGTCCGCGCACGGCGCGCTCCCGCGAGCCGCGTGCGCGCCGTACGCCACAGCCCCTCAGCAAATACAGGAGGAAAACAGCGAACGCACGGGAGAGGAGTAGAATGAGAGAGATAAACCGTGCTTTCGAAGCTCTGCGACGAGCAGTACCCGCTGCAGAAATAACTGGCACGCCCGTTCCTTGCGAGAAACTTACCAAAATCACGACTCTGCGATTGGCAATGCGATACATTACGGCGTTATCTTCTGCCTTAAGAGACTCGAGCCCCGAGACTGATTCTTCTCGACCGGATCGGTGGCCCTCACCACTATGCTCGGAATTGTCAGAATTCTCAACTGAGCAGGAAACTCCGTCGGAATTCGCTGAGGACTCCTTGTCGCCATTTGACTCCTTTTTTGCGGAATTCGACTACGAGTACATTGACAGGACATTTTCGTGACAGTGAAGTGTTGGAATGTTCATTAGGTATTCCTCAATTCTCATTTTGCCATATTAATTATATTAATTAATTTTATAAATAGTTTATCGAGTGAGGTTTTTGAGATTTTATTTATTTGTTTTATTAATAAATTGTTTTTGTTAAATGGGACAATATTTTATTTAACGTTGGATCCCCAAAGAGTTAAAAATATAAATATCCTTAACTTAAATGTTATTTTAATATTTATTTCACCATAGCTATTTTATTGACAGTCATATATTTACTTTAATTTCTTCACATAATATTTAATTTGGTATGGCTATAATCATATTTTATTTTTTGTTTTACTTTTAATGAAATATTGATGAACAATAAAAAATATTTTAATGTGCATTGTAAAATAAAATATATAATATTTTAAAAGCTTTAAATAACACTATTAAATAAGCCTTGTACTTGAATATTTAAATAAAAATGAAATAAAGAAAATCTATTTAACATTACAATTATAAGGACTTTTTGCCTTTATTTAAAAATGAATAAACGAAATATTTAAAAATTTATTACAATGTATAACATTATGTATTATTAAATGTGTATATGTTTTGATCGTGACACTTCTATGTGCGTAAGTATGTACTTACGTACGTTATTGCTCCTTCGTGCATTTCATTAATTGTATACTAAATACCCTCGCGATTTAGTTATATTTAGTTATTAATACATAAATGTTACATAAAAATCAATTCAGCCTTCAATGACCCACAAAACAGACACATGAAATCATTTGCCTCTATTGGATAGGTAAGTTTTTCTTTGTTTTTTTTTGGTCATTATTTCTTCTTTATATAAAGAAACTATTATAATGAAAAAAAAACATTTAATAAAAAATACAGAATCGCCTACTTTTCTGTTAAAATTTTTGGTATCTAAAATGTTAAGTAGGTATATAAATGGTTAGCCAACGTCGTCGCGTTTGGACTCTACTACCACTTACCATCAGGTGGAGTAGAGTCATTTGCCATCCCGGACATATATATAAAAAAAAAAGAAAATATTGACATTAAAAACTATTTCTAAATGCAATATACGACTAAAGTCGATATGTGATACAGTTAAAAAATATAATTTAAGTCCAAATATAAAGCATACTGCTCATTGTAAAAGCTATTACTAATATTATTAAAAATTTATTAGCTATTAATTGGATTAAACACTAAACAAAAAACTGAAATTTCTTATAATGTGCCATATTTATATTAAATTAGCTAGTAATAATATATTATTTGTTGCTTAACCGCGGTAACCTCAGGAATTCAGGATAATTAAAAAAAAAAGTTTTTAATAGCCCAATTTATTGAGAAATATATAAAATATGTACAATTTTTACATTAATATATGACCCACAGGGTCGAAGAAGTGACGTTTAGCGCTAAGAAAACAGTGTGAAGCAGCTCGTTTTATTATAAATTTTATTATAATATTTGAGCCGGTTGGCGTGGTTGGTGGATGCCTTTCACGCCGACGGTTGTGGGTTCGTTTCCCACCCAGGACAGATATTTGTGTGCATGAACATGTCTGTTTGTCCTGAGTCTAGGTGTAATTATCTATATAAGTATGTATTTACAAAAGAAAAATAGTATATGTAGTATATCAGTTGTCTGGTTTCCATAGTACAAGCTTTGTACAAGCTTAGTTTGGGATCAGATGGCCCTGTGTGAAAAATGTCCCAGGATATTATTATCCCAGGATATTATGAGTAGGTACTCGTTCAACGGTTGTGTTTTGAAAACATTGTTAATTATAATGTGTATTAGAGCTATTTTCAATTAAATATTTTGATAGTCTGGATTTTATTTAAACCTTGAATGAGTTTACATTTTTTACATAGGGTGGTAAATTGTTATATAGTTGTGCGGTCGCGTAATCTTAACCGAGATGGCCCAGTGGTAAGAACGCGTGAATCTTTACCGACGATCGTGGGTTCAAACCCGGGCAAGCACCACTGAATTTTCATGTGCTTAATTTGTGATTATAATTCATCTCGTGCTTTATGGTGAGGGAAAACGTCGTGAGGAAATCTGCATGTGCCGGTTGGCGTGGTTGGTGGATTCCTTTCACGCCGACGGTTGTGGGTTCGATTCCCACCCAGGACAGATATTTGTGTGCATGAACATGTCTGTTTGTCCTGAGTCTAGGTGTAAATATCTATATTTCACTGAAATTCTGGCAAATGTGTATTCCACCAACCTGCACTGGAGCAGCGTGGTGGAATAAGCTCCAAACCTTCTCCTCAAAAAAAGGGAGAGGAGGCCTTTATCCCAGCAGTGGGACAATCACAGGCTGTTACGGACGGATACGGTAATCTTAACAGATGATCGTGGGTTCAAAACCGGGCAAGCATGTGTCAAAACATGCATGTGCCTAATTTCACTGAAATTCTGCCTCATGTGTATTTCACCAACATGCATTAGATTAGCGTGGTGGAATAAGCTCAAAACCTTCTCAAAAAAAGGAAAGGAGGCCTTAGCCCAGCAGTGGGACATGCGCAGGCTGCTACTTTAATATTATGTTGCTCGGCCAAAGAACTAAGAAGAATTTCGCAATAGTTTTTTGTTATTTACTATATTTTGGTTCAGACTACATTAAGTATAGTAAAATCAATCATATCGTTCATCAAAATCAGTTAAAATAAGTTTCTCTGTTATACTTTTGTCTGGTGCTTTAACAAAACATTACTTACGAACACAATAATGTAATAAGTATCATTATAAGATGAATTGATTCAAAATTGGCATTGCTCAATAGTCTCAGTGTAGTGATGCGAAACGCGACCAGTAAATAAGGAAGCGTGGGCAATGTACTACTACACGGTTCCACCTGGAGACACGCGTCACGGAAGATAAAACCATGTCGTAATAAGCAGTCGGGCCCACGCATTGATCTCTCATTGTATTGTCGATTGATAGGAAGATTAATGCAATCGCCTTTTTATTGTAGTTTGTTATTTAACTACAGCTATATATGTACATATATGTATATAATAAAGACAGAGAAAATGTAAATCTATTTAATTATAATACTTTAAAAATTCAAATTTATAAGCACGTCGTGTTTTCTTTTTGATTTTAACACAAATCGAAATTTAAAATTAATTTACGTTAAACCCATTTTGCTTATAATAAGCCACTGCACCTAACTCAAAATACCGATGCAATATAATAAAATAAAACGTTTTTAATCTGTGACGATAATGCCAATGTGTGAAGACGAATGATACACAAAGATTTATCAAATTTATTAAAATATAGATCTCTCATGTTTTCTCATTGATATTAAAAATAAAATTATTAACAATTGTAATTTTTTTAATACTTTATTAAGAAATATAGAAAAAAATATATATAAAAAACGAACACTACATACCGAGCCACTATTCTTTTTTTAAATAAATTAATCTGTTAATTTATGGGTAACATTCATGTTTAAATCTTCATTATTTTTATTTTTTAACCTCATTAAACCGACATGGTCCAGTGAATAGAACATGGGGAATTTGACCAGGCATTGCGGGTTAAAATCTCAGAATGCACCGCTGAATTTTTATGTGCTTAGTTTATATAGATCATATCTTGCTTGGCGATGAGCATAGTGATGAAACCTGCGTGATAAAATAACAGTTAGATATTTACAAGCTGTTACTATATATCTCTGATGTAGTGCATAATCGCATTTTGTTATATAATATAATTATCGAAGAACGAAAATTAAAAAGAAGAAGAAAACGTTAGAGATTTGAATTGATTCCCGTGAAGAGCCGAAGAAAAATTGTCATGGTATCTTACCACGAACCTCAAGACATGATTTCCGAAGGACCTATAACAGAAATGAATAAAAAACAGGATATTAAAAAAATATGATGATGAAGACGGGCCAAAATAAATAGGATAAGGGCGAGCGAATTAATATATTATTGTGATGTTTGATAAATACCCTAGGATGTAGGATGATCATCGTTGGAGTAAATCTCGATACTTATTTAGCTACTTTTCTGAATTTATACCTTCATATGTATGTACATAATGAAATGAAATAAGATTAATAATAAAGAGGTTTCACGGTAGACAGTTATTTAGTGGTTTAATAACTAGAATTTCAACGCTAGTTTTATTTCTTTATGTACATCAGTTGTTGACAAAAGTAATACCCACACCCTGAATCTTCTGATACTGATCTTTCCACGCATTGGCCAATCTCAAACCAGTTGCGTTTATTATTAGTGTACAGTGAGCAACATAATTATTCGACTCGTGTCAAGCTAAGATAGAATCAACACTCCTTCTGGGTTTACTTGAAAAAAATGCAAATCTTATGCAATGCTCGTATCATGCAATAAAGATCCAAGCGGTATCCCAGCGCTTGCCCGTTTTGGTTTAAGCGGATTGCTTTCCCGCCAAATACGGCCGCCATGACAGTTCATTGAATTATGTGATTAAATGACATGACATATGAGTTACTGGCCGCGAAACTTTTTTGGGCGCGGACAGTTATACATGAAGCTGTCCATCTTATTATGATTTTTATAAAGCGTGTTGATTGCATTATTTGTGGGGTAACATTTCATGTATTTTAGGAGACTACAAAAAGATTCGGATACTTTATATATTTAGTGCAGGAACGCAACCATTAATATCACGGTCAACCAGTGTTTACTAAAAAATCAACATCAACGATGTATTCGGGACTACGTACTTAAGTTATCTGTGCAAATTCAATGTGCACCAAGGAACGATGACTGCTACTTTAAATAAAACATAAAAGCGACAAAATTTATGAAATGCATTCACATTTATTTGCCATTCTGATTGCAACAAGAAGTAATGGGATCGCGTGGGTAAACCGCTTCGTCAAGGAAAAATACGTTTAAAAGTGTTTTTAAATATGCGCATACTTTTGTGGGACTTTTGAATATAAAACTCGTATTTCATTGTTCATTCATCGCTTTTAAATTTTCTTTATTACAAAAAAAAACAAACTAAATATATCATTCGGATACTTTAATATATATTAAGATCTGCCATCTCACCGATTCTAAAATATATTATGTAAGTTTTTTAAAAAAAGTTGTATTTTACTGATAGTAGGGCTTTGTCCAAGCTTGTCTGGGTAGGTACCACCCACTCATCAGACATTCTACCTCAAAACAGCAGTAATTGGCATTGTTGTGTTCCGTTTTAAAGGGTGAGTGAGCCAATATAATTACAGGCACAAGGCAAATAACATCTTAGTTTCCAAGGTTGGTGGCGCATTGGCGATGTAAGCAATGGTTAACATTTTACAATGGCAATGTCTATGGGCGTTGGTGACCACTTACAATCAAGTGGCTCATATGCTCGTCCGCCTTACTATACTATAAAAAAACTTATTTTTTGACTAAGGGATTATATCAATCTTCTTGATTAGGACAAGTACTTTACAAAGGAATCCAAAGAAATCGTTAATCATCGTCATAGAGTCTGCTAGAGCTTAAATATGTATGTTGCCAACCGTCTCCCTGGTAGATAGATGGTATATGGTAATTGTCAATATGTGAATGGATGAAAGACAAAATAAGTAGATTAATAAAAATAGATAGATACCGCGATATTAATAATAAATACCACCATATTAATAGTAACACTAACAGTAACAGCCTGTTAATGTCTCACTGCTGGGCTAAGGCCACCTCTCCCGTTTGAGGAGAAGGTGTGGAGCTTATTCCACCACGCTGCTCCAATGCGGGTTGGTAGAATACACATGTGGCAGAATTTCAATGAAATTAGAAACATGCAGGTTTCCTCACGATGTTTTCCTTCACCGTCAAGCATAAGATGAATTATAAACACAAATTAAGCACATGAAAATTCAGTGGTGCTTGCCCGTGTTTGAACCCACGATCATCGGTTAAGATTCACGCGTTCTAACCACTAGGCCATCTCAACGATGAATAGTAAGCCGTATATAATTTATATGTTCTGTAAAAGGATGTCTGCTTATTTTTATAACCCAGTTGTCAGTACTTATTTTACTATGTGTTGATCAGATGCTAATATCTACTGTCAATGCACTTACACCAGTTATTTAAAGGAAATAGTTTTTCCTGTAATTCATTTGAATATAACAAAGATGGTACGTTAAATTATTGTTGTTATCTACAGCACATGACCTTACAATTTTCAACATGTTTTTAATTTTTTTATTTATAATTCAATATACAAATTATATACATATTAAGCGTTGGTTTGTGAATAAAATATAACGTTTACGTTTTGTAAATTGGACTTATACATTTTTATATATTGAAATAATAACAGAAGCGTTACAATAATACGTACCGTGCTTATGTATTCTGTGCTATGCTGTGTGTGTAATAATATATATATATATATATATATTTGGAAATATATATATATATATATATATATATATATATATATATATATATATATATATTATTAAAAAGCTTTCTTGAAATATAATTTAGAATTAAATAATTTTGTGATTAGCTACTAACGATTATTAAGAGGAAAATTATAAGTCATGTGCATAACTACTTGAACTCGACGTTTATTCAATTATGTAGTAGTAAACATGTTCGATGATTAATAAATAATTAGCAGTAAAACGTTCTTAAAATAACACGCAGATAACAACATTCGAGGCCATTTATAGGTATATTTTCGTTATAATTTATTTTTGTTTTATGATTTCGTTTTTTATGATATTTATAAAATAAAAAAACGATAAAGTTTTGTCAAAACTTTAAACTATAAATGACATTTATTAATGTAATTTTATTAATACAAAAAACTGATAGTGTTATGATAAATGATAACATGACATTATCAATAAAAAAATATTCTTACAATTTGACTGAAATTGAAACTTTCAATTTCAAAATACATATTCATATAGTAAATTAATATTACGATTTCAAAATGTTTCCCTGACTTCGCTCACGCAGCGTATTATATATTTATAATTGCGCAGGAGGTTTTGTAGGTAGTGCCCAAATGTGTGTTCAAACACGGGAGCGCTCTATTATCATAAACCGATGGAATTGCAACCCAACACGACTGGACAGAGTTCGGGATAATTCAGTTAAATCGTTCGTAATATTTTATATAGTAACATCGAACATACTAAAAAGTATAACGTAAGTATGAACCTGTCAAAACGTTCCGAAAATGGTCCTCGGTTACAAATTATCAGAACATTGTCAGATTGCAAGGTAATAAACTCAAGATGACATTCTAGTGTTAAGGCTGCGCACACGCAAAGCGTCTAACTTACTTTATTTATTTTTATTTTTATACCACAGATTATGTTATAAAAGGAATCGTAGACACTTTTTCTTTTAATATTATCTGGTAAGGATAAATATACGAAATTAAGCTATTACCGGCCAAAAAATACCTTAATAATACCTTGTGCCTTTGGAAAAATTTCAATCTTCTTTTATACATACATGATGTGTAAATTAATAGCACGTAAACCTGTATAATTGAATCGTACAAATGTACGTCGTTATAAAATTATACCGTTAAACATCACTTAAATTCTGTCGGTCACTGCGTTCATTTCGCTTTCATGTTCAAAGCCCTAAGTCGTACGACACTCGAAGAAAGCGTCAACACCGCCCACACACGTACTTATACAATAGGGCCGAGTCTAAAGTAAGTTCGCAAATATTTCGATACAGTTCACAAAAATGTCTATCTTTATATCTTATACTTTTCGGAGTCTGGATCAAATTTGAAAGTCAATGACCTTGATTTTTTTATTCAATGCAGATAAACGTTGATAACTCACCAATATACCCCCAAACGTTATCATACGTAATAAGAAATACTTCCCGTAACAGCTGCATTTGACACCGTGAAAGTCATGTTAGATTATTACTGGTAACCGAAGGTTGGATTCTGAGCCATAGACAATTAGCTAACTTTTATATATGTTAAATATCTAAACAATAATAATAATATAATTGGATTTATAGATGGTATATAGATAAGTCAATTGTTAATTATACTTACGTAGTAAGTACGTTTCAAATGAGCTATTTATTTACACATATGTTTTTTTCTCTTAATTTGAATAAATTACAATTTATCTTTTTAAAGAACATCTTGATATAAAGTTTTACATCAGCCAGAATCTAAATATCCTCTTAAGAACTACAAAAGCATTGTTTAAGTTATCTATTGGGCGTAATTATTCTCTTATCACAACACGATTAAAATCGATTCGTTAAGTGAGAAAACGAGTAGAAGGCTTCCCCACATTGGTATTTAAACAAAAACAAATCGATAATTTTTATTTATTTGTTTCAGTGCATATATTGTAAAAATTATGTTCCTATATAATATGAAAAAATGGTACATAAAGGCGCTTATCGCTTAATGTGATTTTCCAAGGATAACATTTGTTGATATAAGTTTGGTAAGAGAACACAGGTTGTATATACCGTAACAGCCTGTGAATGTCCCACTGCTGGGCTAAAGGCCTCTCCTCTTTTTGAGGAGAAGGTTTGGAGCTTATTCCACCACGCTGCTCCAATGCGGGTTGGTGGAATACACATGTGGCAGAATTTCAGTGAAATTAGACACATGCAGGTTTCCTCACGATGTTTTCCTTCACCGTAAAGCACGAGATGAATTATAATCACAAATTAAGCACATGAAAATTCAGTGGTGCTTGCCCGGGTTTTGAACCTACGATCATCGGTTAAGATTCACATGTTCTTGCCACTGGGCCATCTCGGCCATCTGGGCATCTCGGTTGTATATACGTTTGGTAAATAAACTAAGAATAAAAAAGTACTCATTAATATATTATAATTATACATTACACATATCTGCACATTTTATTAATAAACATAGCTATATACATAATTATTTAATGTCTTATACATATAATAATAGACTGCATATTATTTTTAACATACATACAGTACAGTACAGTAACAGCCTGTTAATGTCCCACTGCTGGGCTAAGGCCTCCTCTCCCTTTTGAGGAGAAGGTTTGGAGCATAACCAACATACATACATTTATTAAATGTACCTAGACAAATATAAGCTTTTTAAATGACTTTTATAAGTGTTATTGTGCATAAAAATACATTCCTTACGAAGTTCGTAATAATCTTTTATCGTCATAGAAACAAAATTTTAATAAGTACTTTTAAACTACAAATAATTCCTATTTGTTTATAATTTCGTATTGCTCGAGTGACAATAATCGCAAACGCATGTTGATGCGTTGTTGAAACCTACACCCCGCTTACGCCATGGAGTAATGGAGTAATCAGCACGAAGTTTACGCTGACTATTGAAACTTTTTTTTATTTTCAATGCAAAAAATAATCTGTCACAATTTTAAGTGTATCTGTTGCAACCTTACAGTTTACGTTCTTTAACATTTATTAAAATGTCTTTGGAAATTATTCGTGTATTTAACATGAATAATTATTCACCTTTTTTCTAATTTTATAAAAAAAAAAGATTTATTTTAATGAGACAGCGCTAATAGGTATTCACTTAACATAAAGTCACTGACCTTCGTAAGCGATTTTGACTTGGTTGTAGAAACTGTATCGAACTTATAAAGACAAGACCGTGTAAGCTTCAGAGATCATTGGAATCGTATCAAAATTCGTTGACTGCTATTTGAATTACCAATGATCGAGTAAACAGGACGTTCGCATTCCCTTAACCCTATTTCGTTGAATAGAAAATTTAAAATTTAAAATTCAGTAAGCATTTCAATGTAGATATATTTTTCTGTTTCTTCTTTAGATACGATAGCTTTCCGATATACAGCATAAAAAGTTAATAGTTTGGTGGCTTTAAGGCAGACGATCATATGAGCCACCTGATGGTAAGTGGTCACCAACGCCCATAGACATTGGCACTGTAAGAAATGTTAACCATCGCTTACATTGCCAATGCGCCACCAACCTTGGGAACTAAGATGTTATGTCCCTTGTGCCTGTAATTACAGTGGCTCACTCATTCTTCAAACCGGAACACAACAATACCAAGTACTGTTTTTTTTGCAGTAGAATATCTGATGAGTGGGTGGTACCCAACCTTGTACAAAGCCCTACCACCAGTGAATGAGCTTAAAGAAATGATTTTATAAGATAACTATAAGTATAACCAATAAATACATATTTTAAAAATAACTTGCTTGGAATAGAACCTACGACTATGGGTGATCAAAGCAGGTTTGTTAGAATTTTTACCTCTACGACAGTCAGGCATTATCTGTACAAGTTTAATAATAATCATCGCATTTATTTAATACAAAGTTTATTGACCTTTACTTTTAAATCTGTTAAAAGTTACGACGACATATAAGGCACAGGAAGCATTGTTTAAGATTTAAGTTTAAGAGAGATGTAGCATGTGGAATAATTTTTTGGTATAAATAAGCCACGAATTTCGGAAGATTCATTTTATGATCAAGATAAAGAAAATGTGACGTCAGAGCAGCAAAACGTACATTTAAATTCCTTATTACACTTTTTTTGTATCATAGGTTTTTAAATAAAATTTTGTAGAATAATTATTAAAAAATTTAATGAATAATAGGTACACTTTTATAAGAACATACAAACTTAACTTATAATTTAACTTTGGCCCGCTTCGGCATGAACATTTCTTTATATTGCTGTAGTCCGGTTTGAAGGGCAAGGTTGCCAATATTATTAAAGGACATAATATTTTAGATGTTGTCGTTGGTGGTGTATTCAAGAAGTGGTTTATACTTCTTACAGTGTCTCAGACGTCCCACATATCCCACAGATGTGGGCAAATATATACTCTTCATCATCATGCCAAAAGCAAGTTATATCTAAAATAGTAACAGTATAAAAAAAAATAAAGTTGGAAACTGATCAGCAGCTCTTATATATCCGTATGATCCTCCACTTTTTTCTTTCATTTGTGAGATTGTCATAATCTATGAACGAGATTGGAGCAAGTTTTTTCCCTTTCAGGAGCAACCTGGAGGTTAGGTTCAAGTCGAGTCTCTCCACTTCCCTGAGAAGTGTTGAAGAATGCGAAGTCGCGGGTATTTTATATTAAAATATTCCACCGATCTGTGCAAAGAATGGCTGTCGCGGGGGTTTTATTTTGTAAGACTCCCACATACTCCAGAGATCCGGGCATCTCTTAAAGCCTTCCCCTACGTTATATAAAAAGTTCAATTATTTTTGTATATAACTTTACATTTAACATAAATTTCGTATATAAATCTAAACATATACATATACATAATTGTTACATACACTGATCTTCCTAATAGAAACATATCTTGCCCTTAACTCCAAACAGGTATCCGTTAACATAAATCAAAATACAATTAAAACAATTATGTGTAAGTCATGTTTTTGATTACTTCCAGTTAATTTGCCGTCCGAACTCTGTGTCGCTGTAAAAAACATAGCTGGTAATATTATGACCTTCTCAGAGCATCGAAGGTGTCGTTAAATGCCGTTAAGTTGAAAAGAAATCAGAATAATTGCTTCTTAAAAAAAGGTATTATAAATATATGCTATAATTTTTACAGATATATTTACATTTTTTATATTATTATTATATAACTTACTTCACATGTCACTTGAAGTTACGAAAGATACGTGATACAACTCAGTCGGCTAATAAAAAAAGGAACTAATCTAACAGCCTGTAAATATTCCATTGCCAGGCAAAGGACTTCTTCTTAAGGGGACGGCTTAGAGCTTATTCGTACATGCTTCTCCAATATGGGTTCAATCAAATCCAATATGGGTTCAATCAAATCAAATCAAATTAAAGTCCTTTATTCGATATAGAAATTTTACGCTTACTTAATGATTGTCAAATTAAAAACTACCACCGGTTCGGACAAGAAAATACCCTGACCCGAGAAGTACCGGAGCAAGAAACTCATCGAGTTTCTGTTTATTATATGTTGCAATTATTTTTAAATTTTTACGAAATAAATTATAAGTACAAAATATGCATATGAAAACTAAATGGACCTTACCCGGGCTTGAACCCGTAATATTCCGTGAAATTAACGTGTGCTAGCCACTTGGCCATTTCGGCTGTGAGTAATGTTTTATTTATTGGTTTTCCGCTGTTAAGGAATAAGCTCAAAGTCAATGTTACCCCTCGATTTTTGTTTAAATAATACCTAATACAGATGACTTATAGGCTAATTGGCTAAACTAAACAAATATTAAAAAAAAGAAAATAGGTTAAACAAATTCAAAACTAACTGTCAATATCTAATATCTATTCCACATAATATTATTCTTTCTACAGGATAATATTATTATTCATTTAGATATATAAGTATAATTAGTGACACTCGATCTAATTATAGCAATATCACTCAAATACATCAAATTAGTTACAGTCCGAATAAGCGAAGACTTTAAAACATGCCTCGTTGGAATCCAAAACAGTGAGATTGATTACCAATACGTTTGGAAGTATAACCATGAAATTGTACTTGTTTGTTTTATGTCAACTTCGGCTACATACATAACGGACTGTAACTTTATTTGCAGTTTTAAATTTCGAATTTAAGAATTTTTATTTCTGTAAATAATGATTTAAATGATCTTGTATGTTAAACAATATTTGTGGCGTAGAATTTTTATATTTGTTACGTAGAATATTAATATTTTATTTGTATACATTAAAAAAACGATTCTACTGACTACATATCCAAATAGAATTTTATTTAATGTTTATTTTTAAGAAACTTTCAAAATATATTACTATTTAATGTCAACAACAAACGATATTATACAAACTAATAAATATTTGTAATATTGTATATATAAATGAAAATGTTGCCAGTTTTTTCCCTCTAGCTTTTACGTAGTTTTACCGATGTATATACCTAAGCTTTGTTTTACAATATTACACATATTTGTGTAATATAAAAAACACAATAGTATTTATATAAGGTTTTTCTAAAAAGAAAGCAGAAAATATTTAAAATATAACTTATTAAAAACCGATCGAATTAGGTAAACAATGTTATGTAGACATGACCTAAGAACGCAGCGGGTGACGCAGGCGCCTAGCAGGGCGCAGTGTATCTAGATTCTATAATTCTAGTGTGAGAAAAATATCCTAGCCCTCACCTAGATACAAGTTAGCGCTTCGTGTGAGCTGCGACCCTATATGTACACCGTGTCAACTGGTATGATCTACTGGACTTCTAATTGCGCGAGCGAAAACGACATTCCGCGCCAAAAGAATAACCCAATTTTTTAATGAATGTTTATGACAACAAATAAACAATGTAAAATATATTAACTTTTTTTAAAATATTTTTAATCTGAAACTGCAATCATGGAAATATGTTGATGTAATTTATTTTATTACTAAATGAGCCGTAGTGTTCATGTAATCAAATATTCCATTATCAATTACGTTTTTTTCAATTCGGCCAATAATTCCCGAGTGTTCTTATTGATAATATAAATAATATTTTCAAAGAACCACAAAGTACTAAATAAATATTTAATTACTTGTAATATAATCCAAGTCTAAATATTGTCTGTCTGTGGCTGTCGATGAAGATTTTTTTTAAATTACAAAACCAATGTTTGGTGATACAGTTCTTAAGATCGCATATAGTAAGTAACAGTAACAGCCTGTGAATGCCTGTCCGAATGTCCTGCTGGACTAAGACGTCCTCTCCTTTTTTTTGAGGAGAAGTAGCATCGGTGGTGCAGTGATAGAATGCTCGCCTGCCATAAAATAGTATTACTTCACTATAACACGCGTTTTTACATTTTAATGTGTAGTTTTTCCTTAAACATATTTCTTCCTTTCATATTGTACACAACTTAATTGAGTCATAATCAATTTCTTGATATTGGTTACTAATTTGTATACAAATAAATCTAAATAAATAGAAATAAATGTTTGCATGTTCGTCCTCTATGAGCTCCTGCCATCTGATTGTAGTAAAAATTTGGTGAGTTGTAGAACAACTGACAACCCAAGAAGGTTTCTACTTCCTAGGACAAAAAATCTCGTTTTTTTTTTCTTTTGTTTTAAACGTTCTATGTGAAGCTGGAATTAGTATAATGTAAAAATAAATTAATTTGAAGTAGTCCAGTGGTTTGGTTTATGGTTTGCACGAAATTTGACCTATTTTTATAAACAAATCTTACCTATAAACTTTTCTAATGCTATATAGTTTTAGAGCCTTTCTGTTATAATTAATAATAATTCATAATGTACCACAATTTTTGATGTGCACGTATTAAAATAAATTTAGATATACATTTCTAAGGACGTCTTGAATTAAGCTCTTGTAAAAACCAGCAAAATGTACCTACTCATAGAGAAACTGCATGTTCCCACGCCCACTACCAGCTAGTGCTTCCTGCGGGCTTGCGTGGGACTCGTAATATAAAGGCATATACGCCAACGTACCACTTTCAAATCACCACATTTTGTTTACTACAAATTATTTTTCAATAATTAAATACATTTTCGTAAGGATCGTCAGTTGAAAGTATGAGATTTATTTAATACTAGTTCTAAAATTCGTATCGAAAATATCTTATTTTATATATCAGATGTTTTGCAATTCTTTATGTAAATAGTTTTTGATTTTACAGTTCAACAAATTTTGTGTCATTTGTTAATTCAAAATCAAAACAAACCAATTAATGTAAAAAGACAGTGTTGAACCAATTCGAATTTTACATTAAAAATCTCTTTTCGCAATCTTTTGCGATATATCTAAATATTTCATATGTTATTTTTTATTTAAAAAGAGAATGACCGCGACAAGAAATAATAAAATAAAAGCGACCTATTTTAGTATTGATCCGCACAACAGCATGCCTGCAACAAAGCATAACATTGTGCTATTTTGAGCACCGGAGATTTGTCATAAATACGAACTCAATTGTTTCTCAAGAATTAATGATGATCTCAAGTTATCTCCAAGAATCGTCGTCCTAACCTGGTTGTCATTCCTCTTTACCGCGTACTTGTTTCAGTCTAATATTTCACTCAATCACGGAGCCCAATTGTCAAGACCTGACTACGGTCATGAGCTCATTTTTGTAATCATTTATAAAGAAATACAATACGTTCTATGATCGTGAGCTTTGAACACACGACGAGTGACAAAAGTAACTTGATTTTGCCATCTACAACTAAAACAGTCTTTACGTCAAGGGAATAAAGTTTAGTATTATTTTGGTGTCGCTTTATGACTGCTCTTTTTGGGGTTGTCGTAAATAGGGCATGTCCACCTGACATGGACGTATTAGGAATGGTGAACGTGTGATTGGGAAAGGCTCAGACCTGTGAGATCATGGGTTGTCATAATCTATTCGTTTACAAGAATAGATGGTTCAATGGCATTGCGATTATTTTGAATAACGATTCTAATTTACGTACGAAATGCAACCCAAATAAAATTAGACTTCTTTTTTAGTTTCAACATATCGCAATTTAAAGTGAATTCAAGTAATTACTTGAATTCGCTTCAATTAAGTAAAATTTTACTAAATTACTTTACTAAGTTATGTCTTTGTCTGTAAATGGGATGTATTTGCTACGTTAGAACCAGGAGCTTTGGCGCACCTTAGGAGAGGCCTATGATCAGCAGTGGATGGCGATTGGCTGATGGTTGGAAGGAATTTGCCAAGTGGTTTCTGTTCTGGAACCATTAGCTTTTCTTTATAGAATATTTTATAAGAGATTTATAACAAGCAATCGGTAAAATTTTGTAAGATATCTTTCCTCGAGAGTTAGAAATTTTAATTTAGTTCGAAAAAATACTGCATAGCTTTTGAGGAATCATTTCTAAAACTAGCTTGTCAAGGTTGAGAATCACCGAAAGGGCTTTTCACAGTGTGTGTAAGATTCAGTGGTAATAATGATGACAGAACATGAAGACATGACATTTTCTTCTAAATCACGTATTCTTCTTAAGACTTATACCAAAATCCGGGTTTTGTTGGAATAACTTCGAAATGGAGTCTCCTTTCGAATTAAGTATATTATTTTCATTAAAAAACTAAATATATATATTTATTCAAGTTCTCAGTGTATATAACTCTTGTTATATAAATATTATTTTTTAATAGTCTATAGGAAATAGGATTGAGAAACTTTGTTTAATGATGATGTAAAATGCAAAACTCAAATTTTATTCTGTTTATAATGTCACAATCTATTTATAACAATTATTCGCAAAGCTTCTGTAGCGTGATTCAGGAAATCGAAATCATAAATAAAATTTGCGTCTTATAATGACTCACCCCAAGTAGGTGGTAATAATTAATTCTTACTTTACACTGGCCAATTGCGTTTGTAACATTAGATAATCAGATTGACATCCATTTCACTTAAGACTGGTTGGTTCATTTTCACTTTTAAATTATAAAATATTTCACATGACAGTTGAAGTTTATTTGAAAAAAAAATTGTTAAACGCACTAATCTCAGGATTTATCAGTCTGTCATTTAAAATTTTTTTGTGTTAGTTAGCACATTTATTGAGGACGGAGGCTCAGGAGATCAGGTCTATAGAAAAAGGAGCAGTAAAGATTAATGTGGGTGAAACCGCGCGGCAGCTTATTTAAAATAAAAATAAAGCATATTAAACTCAAACGACTGTCTCCCTTAACACTAGACCAGACCCTTACTCCAATCCTCAATACTATTTCGTTATTCTAGGTCCTCTAGGAGCTTACTGTCGTTCTCTATTATCACAAATATATGAATAAGATGATTAATGAGGCATAGTCGATGACATAATAAAACAGCTTATTAAATGAGCTGCCATTTTGGCATTGTTATAATTACAATATCATTGTTGAAATCCTCACAGCCAATCGAATCAAATCGTACCTTATGTCATGTCATGAATAACTGCCAACTAAATAACTCACCTTCCTCTTCAATTTCCATCAATTACATTTCCTAAGTACCCATTTTTTGATTAAAAAATATAAATCCCCATCCTATTTTCATATATCAATCAGAAATATAAAGAAAAATAATAAATATTGATATAATAATATTATAAGAAACGTGACTCATTGCGACCGGGCGACACGATTTGACCACTTTGACACAGCCATTGCACCATATAAGGAGATTGACCGTAAACGGTAGTCGGCAAAAATATTGATGATATTATATGTTACTCGTTATCTAACTGTGATTGATTGATTTCTTACTTGAATTCGACTTGTTTTAGACAAGTTTGCAATGATTAATTTTAATATGCGACGATTGAATTTTATGTCAAGTTGAAATATATTTTACGATTTGTTACGCCACTGTCACAATTACATATAGGACAAAATACGCAGTGTATTTGTGCTTTTCTGTAAGAACTCACATCGTTACTCGCCCGTGAAATGTTGACAACCGACTTATGGTGTTATACTATTTTGATGCGTGTATTCTCGAATAATACTTTCTGATATTTCACAAGCGTTTTCTACGTTTTTAATTTGTTATTACATAATAGCCCTATTGTAGTATAATACTTATGATTAAATAATGTGAAGAAAGAAGGAATATAAAAACAAGAAGATGCTGATGCTCTGATTAAGGCTAGTGCGGCTTAAGTTCCATTACTTTTGATATTCTAGATGACATTAGCACAATATATATGTATATATATATATATATAAATACAACATAATAAAAATAGAGTAATTTTATTTTTATGAAAGGAACGACCTACTTAAAGTTTTATGCAACTCCCCTTGTCGAAACTGTAGAATAAATTAATGTTATTTTTTTCAAAAGCTAAAACAACATAATAAAAAACACTCATTTTTATACCGCAATAATTTACAACCCCGTAAATTTCGAGTAAAGTTAGCTATTAAAGCTAACTTCACTATACACTATTCATCAATTAAATCCTACAATAAGGTAATCATAAAAAAATGTTTCAGGAATCAAAAATAAAAAAAAAAACTAAAAAGTAATGCAAATGGTCAGATATTAAAGAAAAAATGATTTGGTTTTTAATTATGAAGATGATACTAGGACTAATGGCCGATTTCATTCTCAAAGGCTACTAGTCAACTTCGCAAGATATTTTATAGTACAGTTTATGCAAGCACAAGTAACCACTCAATTCCTTTGCACTCATAATCATAATCCGATGGAACTACAAATCCAATACGACCAAAAAGAGATCAAGCGTGGCATAGCTTTAGGCGCTTTCAGAGTCACTGGAATGTATTTTTAGGCCATGTGAGAATTTCTTCAGTGAAAATTCCAATAAATAATTATTGACCTGGGTTAAACCCAGAACGTCGGCGTCTACAGGACTATAAGCTACTCACTAGACCAATGAGACAGTCGATAACTTGAATGTCTTACGTGTATATACAATTCATCACATGCTCATATGTACGATGAAGGCTAGCAACAATTCTACGTAATAAATGAAATTTTGTATCGAGTGAATCAACCGCTATTCTAATACTCATTGAATCTCGTAACGCATTCATGATTCAAATTTTAATTAAAAATTAACATATTTTCTTATGCAACTTCTTATTATTATTGTAAATACCAATTCATATAATAAAATGTTTATATGACCAACTGACATACTAACGTACAGTCTTTATCAGTGGATCTAGAAGCATTTTGCACACGGCTTCCTTTTATAAAGATGATGCACTAAGACAGACTGAAAGTTCATACGAAATAAAAAGTATCGTGATTCTGAAAAGATTTTTCTTCTAACATACTCGGACAAGGATAAGAAATAAAAACGAAAGGTAGATAAGATTTGACATATCCGTGGAAATCTAACATGTTTTCTGAAATCTGAAAGTTCAAATTTTTAGTCGATAATTAAGTGACTTGTGACTCTTAATGTTATTTATCTATTGTCCATTTATCGCCATTTCATATGCAAAATCCTAACAATGTTGCCACAATACAAAAGTTTATCAGACAAATCAATCACTGATCACTTAGATCAAGGCACCTTACATCTCTCGAGACCTCAAGAATCTTGCTAGATTACCTTAAAAGATTTAGCCAACTTTACTTAGTCAAACATATTTTGCAGTCCACTAAATTAACACATTAGATTTTAGACTTTATCCACCACGAAATAAGGCTTACTTAAACATTTCACTACAAATGGTCAACTATTTAGACCTACAGAACCCTGTCTAAGCAAAGATACTGTTTACATTAAAATTAACGAGCGCTGTAAATTGTTTACGCGATTTTGAACATTGATAGTTTAGCATAGAAGTGATTATTGATTGTTATTGTTTTTTGAATAGCAATTTGATAGCGATTGTAAATGCTTAGATTCAAAATATGGTGTTTGACTTTAAGGTAATGCGTCCTTTGTAATATATTTTTGTAAAATAAACTTGGCGCCTTCAAGTGAATTAATCATTAATACTCAAGTAACACACTTTATATATTAATACGTATATCTTACGTAATGTAGAAGGTACTATCGATCCTAACATATTTCACAAAGTTTTTAGATACATATAGAACTCACACTCAAAATTCAACGTTAAAATTGTATTTTTTTATAGAAGAGGAAGGTGGACGAGCATATGGGCCACCTGATGGTACGTGGTCACCAACGCCAAAGACATTGTTATTGTAAGAAATGTTAACCATCGCTTACATCACCACTGCGCCACCACTATATATTTATTATAATTACACTGTATTGTATTCTAATGACATCCAAAAAAGTTTCATTTCGATACTAGTTAAAGTAAATAGTAATAATTATTACAATTAATTAGTGCTGTAACCTCGCCTGATAGTTTTTTGTGCCTTTTTCAAAGGTACATAGTGCAATAAAAAGTACGAAAAGAAAGAATTCAAAGTCTTTTTTGTGTTATTTTGTTGCCAAATAGCAATAGCTATGTAAATTGTCCATGAGTACCTATATATGTGACTGTGAGTATGAGAAGCGGTTTATGCACGGTATCAGTGTCTATA
Organism: Nymphalis io; assembly: GCF_905147045.1. Lineage (NCBI taxonomy): Eukaryota > Metazoa > Arthropoda > Insecta > Lepidoptera > Nymphalidae > Nymphalis > Nymphalis io. The sequence continues at coordinate 10,395,788 of NC_065894.1, forward strand.
GGCGTAGGTAAACACTTACCCCCAGAATGTCTATTTGCTTCTTTCAATCAACAGCCAATCGTTGTCCACTGCTGAACATAGGCCTCTCCCAAGGTGCGCCAAAGCTCCCTGTCCTCCGCCTTCCGCATCCAGTTGGTGCCCGCCACCTTCTTAAGGTCGTCGGTCCACCTGGCTGGAGGGCGCCCTACGCTGCGCTTGCCGATTCGCGGTCTCCACTCTAGGACTCGTCTGCTCCAACGGCCATCGGTCCTACGACATACGTGACCAGCCCACTGCCACTTCAGCCTGCTAATTTTGCAAGCTATGTCGGTGACTCCGGTTCTTTTCCGGATAATCTCATTTCTGATCTTATCCTTCAAAGATACTCCGAGCATAGCTCGCTCCATAGCACGCTGAGCGACTTTGAATTTGTGGACTAGTCCCGCAGTTAGTGTCCACGTTTCGGCACCGTATGTCATGGCAGGTAAGACGCATTGGTTGAAGACTTTCGTCTTCAAACATTGCGGTATAGACGACTTGAGGACTTGACTTGACTTGACTTATTTGCTTCTTTATCTTTCTATAAAAAAAAAAACTTCCAATTTTACTTAATTTTAACAATATAGAATAGGAGCCAAAGATCTTCCTAAACCAAGCTTACAAGAAATTGTCTTATTGATCCACATCACACTACAATTATCCAATTAGTTTCATAGATGGACGAACGATGTGTAAGAACAATTCTCATGAGAAATAGACCACCATAAAGTATGAACACTTAAAAAACTAAACTTTTTAAGCTATGAACACTTAAAATTTTACGTTGTGTTTTTTTTAAAGCAGTAATCGCACATACATATTATCTATTTTAATAAAAAAATCGATCCATTTAATGTATATGAATAAAAATATATTTTTTGTAAATAGTTGCAACAATAATTGTTACGATTTTTTTATTTTATTTAACCGGTAAGAATGTATTTATCGTAATTCATATACACCTTATTTAATGGTACCTAATTTAATTTTTAAAGGCATATATTATTGACACATGCTTCAAACTTATCTTAATTATTGTCAAGAGTTATTTAGGAGATCATAACTTCAATCAATTCAAGCCTAATTAACAGAAAAGGACATGAGAAACGAGCGTTAGTTTGACCACCGAAGGTATGCGTTAAAAACTTTTTTCTGAATTAAAAACGTCGTTAGAGCTGTAGAAAATATGATATATTACCAGTAGAGCGCCTCTTAAACATATTGCGACAGTTTTTATGCTTGAATTGTTCGTATAATCTATGTCGTACAGTCGTAATCAATAATGTGTGCAGAACTATATCCAAGTAACGTAGCATTAAATTTACTATAAAATGTAAAATAAAATCAAATAGATTATTGTGACATGGAACTAAATATAACAGGTTTATAAATAAATGTAACCGAACAAACGAGTGCTGTCAGATCTACGGACTATTAGGCCTTTAACAGACGTTAAAGGATTATCTATAGTTTATACTTTCTGTACTAACTCAAGAAGGCAATTTTTTAACAATGACATAATAATTTTTAGGCTTTATCGATTGATACTGAGTCGTATGTAGAGAAAACAGAGTTGTAATTTCAATAACAAAAATATCTATCGACAAAGTACAGCTTACGACTAATGCCCAATTAGCGCAGGCACTAGACTTTTCTTGAAAGGAAATTCCGTTCCCTCGCTTCTTGCTGAAGCTTTTCAATCAATCTATTTCGTTTTAAATTGAATGAAGGAATAAATCAAAATATTAAATTTATACTTGCCGTTTTTATTAATGATGAAAAACGTCTTCGACTTTGATATTTTTAATTACAGTTATCACTTAAATATTTTCAATGATAAATTAAAGAAGGTTTGTTTTCATTTTTTAAATTAATGTTAACAAGATAATTTTATAAGAATTTCTAAACGAGCGTTGGCGCCAGTCCTTGTAATCATGTTGGTTGCCGAATAATTATTATCCGTGTAACTTGATTGACCTCGTAACCTTTTAAAGCTTAAAAACTTAAACTCATTTTAGAATTAATTTTAAAAATATTATTAGTTTTATGTCAGCTTTTAGCCTGCCCAGCTGGGTTAATTTATTATTAGGGCATAATAAAAAAATCTACGAAGGCCTAATTATCCTTCCGCTGGTGAGTCGTCAGATCATTGTATATTATGTTTAGTACAACATCATCTCCAGCAGAGCGAATTTGGAAAGTTTCAAACGTCCCTTACCTAACGGTCTGGTACCTTAAAAAGGAACACTACGGGCATCCGCGCAATACCTTGCGGAGCATCGCCGACAAAAATGCTCACAGGAGGACCTTTCTCCCGACTTCACAAACCAGTCTTATCGTGTTCCACGTGAACAAACCAGATGAATTGTGAACGACCCCAGAGTCGCCCTGAAGTGATGATAATGTGCATGTCGTTTCTTCAGGTCTAATCTTACGTCAAATGAGCCGGACACAGTCATTATTTGCGTAAGGCGAAATATCTCGTCGCTTTCGAGTTATTTAAGCCTCGGAAGGATGGCTTCAAAGACCTATTTACGCGCGTGCTGTTCCACAGGGAGACGGTAGACACAGCTCACGTCGTAAGCCTACCTGCTACTTCAATGCTTCTTTCACATTCGAAGGGACCACGTCTTCTGCCGGACGCGTCCATATCGTTCAGACTAACGAAGGATTTATTTAATTATTTAATCTTTTCAACACACAATATACAAAAAATATGCTACAAAAAAAGCATAGGTAAACTATAAAGCATGCAAACGCCCTATTTAGGATTAAGATAGGTAAAAATTTGTTTTTTTTTTTATACCTACCCAGACGAGCTTGCACAAAGCCCTACCACCAGTAAAAATGATAATAAGCATATAAATAAAGCAGCTTACCATTTAATATTTAACTATAAAATTAGGCAATTGAAATCACTGTACTAATTTAGGACCTTAACTCGAAAAGCAAATAGTTATTAGCTAAAAATTCTTGTTGTAAGATTCAATATTCACAAACCAAAATTTGCTCATTTAAGTATGTTTAAAAGTTCATTGACTTTTCTTACCTTACTAAGTATTATCTAGTAATATATTCTGTTAATAATAAAATAATAAATTGTTTTTATAAAAATGGTCACGGTATCTTCACATGTTGCTTGTGAACCACTAGACCGAATAGAATTGTAATAAAATAAGCCACTGTATCTTAAACTAACAAAAAAACACCATTTTCGTCTTATTTTTAACAACGCTTTAAAAATATTGTAAGTTATCAATCTGTGTTAATGCATAAAAATTTAATTCAATGACTTCTATCTGTTTCGATATATTTTATTTAAAAAGTAGCGGTTTTTTTATTCCTATCGAAAGTCCTAATTAATATTTAAATATATATTTAGATATGGAAATATAATAGTTCGCCGAGTAGTCGAAATTTGACATTTGAAATTCTGAGAAATATATACAGTAACAGCCTGTTAATGTCCCACTGCTGGGCTAAGACCTCCTCTTCCTTTTGAGGTAGAAACATTTTTCCCTACTCAATTGATACCACAAGGGTATAAGTAAAATAATTTTTTGAAAAATCTTCTCGTAAATAGCTAGTATAAAAAAGCGGTTGACAAACAGAGGAGCAATCGGTACCCACTGAACTGTTTTGTTTTGCAAATATTTTATATATTTTTTATTTCAATAATCTTTTTTTTATAGTAAAGGGCGGCGGACGAGCATATGGTATGTAGGTACTGCTGTTTTGCGGTAGAATATTACTCATCAGACGACGACGAGACCAGACGAGCTTGCACAAAGCCCTACCGCCAGTAAACTTTAATTCTTCCGAGTACATATTCATAGCTGTTAGCAATTTGTGTATGCTGATTTCAATCTATACGTTATTTTAAGTTTTTATACTCATTTGTTGCCTATAACTATAAAATAGAATAACCTATTTACTTACTTATTTAAGGTCGAACTTATATAAAATAAGAATATCTTAGAATTAGAATGAACTATACCTACCGTTTTTTAGTAAATTCATATCCGTTTATTAAATATCACACATCAACTACGTGTCTGTGTATTTTATTATTATTGTAATCTTACTTCTATGATGGCATTACAATGTATCTCAAGCGCAAGTCGGTGGTAGTTTTACTAGAAAACTGAGTAGGGCAAATATAGGGACGATATATACATAGCAATTTTTAAAATGATAAATAATTTTGAAAAATTTAAAAAGTACTTCTGATAAGCACTAAAGGGCAACGTTTTCGCGTAATCGAAGTAGGGTCGCTCATTCATTTGCCTCACAACTGGATGTCCTGACCTCCGGCGTGAATCATACGACCTGATACGAACCTCTGCTATTACAGTAAATTGGAACTGCGCATAATATTCTTTTATTTTTATTTCCTTAATATTTACTAGAATTATTTTTTCTAATGTACTATGTTTTTTTACTATGTAATCAATTAAATTAATTAAATTTGGTAATGCACACCGTAGTCGTCTTTACTAACATAATATTGTGTTCAAGATTTTAGCCACCAATAAATATGTGTACAAATATAACATAAGTAGACAAGCATAGGAAACTTGCAGGTGTTACTATTAGTGTTTTGCCTTGTTTATTTGAGTATACACTTTAAATCAAGAATATTGGGATGAGATCATAGACAATTTAGTATTTTTTAATGATGTGACACATTCCTAACAACATTAAATATATTTTAACGTCTAACCCAAAATGCAATTGCGAAATGCTAGCGAATATGGTTTCATTTTAATTGTTTATGATAATAATAATAAAAAAAATCTCATCTCAACCATTTATCCTGCATGAAAACTCCATGGTTCTTATCCTCTATCGAAGGTTCAATTACGCTATTTTTAAAAATATTTATCAAATTCAGTCTAAATAATAAAGGGTGACAATTTGCAGCTTTTGTTCAGTCATGAGTCAAATCAGCATATACAAATTGCTACCAGCTATGCATCTGTACTTGGACGAATTAAAGTATTCAATTTTATATAAAATATTAATAGAAATAAATTAAAAAGGTATTTAAAGTTGACCTAAGTTTGTGTTATAATAAGTTGCAGTTCTTCAATGTTCGGCGCCAGACAGTTACACCACTGAGATTTCATCTGCGCGTTATTTTCGCGGCAACAATACGTGATCGCCATATTTGGACGAACTTTATGCTTTTTAACTTGATTTTCACCTTAAAAATATTTAATCTTATACAGGAGTAACGTTAATTGACTTTTGTTTGACCAAATGTGTCTTTAAAGTTCTCATGTTACGTTTTATTGCGATAAAAATGTATATTTTACTTAAACGTTAATCTGATCGTAAGATTAATATACTCGTAACTCGTAAACATACGGCTACTTGACAAAATGACTTAAATAAATTATTGAAAGTAAGTTCAGAATATAACATGGCTCAGTAAGCCAAATTAGAAATATAATTACTTTAAGCCTACCGTTTACCCTTAAAATTAAAAAGTATTTTTGTATTATTATCATTATTAGTCTTTAGTCCTGTGTATCTATGTATTTACACTAATATTATTTAATGTGTAACTCTATCTGTCACGCTTTCACGTTCAAACCACAAAACAGATAAAATTTGGTATGAAGTAAGCGTGAATAGTAAGGAGGAGTAGGCTACTTTTTAACCATACCCCCCCCCCCTAATACGCGGGTAAAACTAGTTCACTATGTCCGTATAAATACTATAGAGGTATCCAGTATAGACACTACTCACACATAGTCTTCTGGCACAGGTATTGTCCAATATTAACTAATCAAAGATATGGAGATGATCCCATAGTCAATTTACTACTTTTTAAATAGTTTGACATATTCCTAACAATACTGTCGATTCCTCTCGATAGAATTAAAATTCCGAACAGTTGGTACCTTTATATTAAATTTAATCCACGACATGACATGACAGTTCAAATCATTACTGGTGGTAGGGCTTTGTGCAAGGCTGTCTGGGTAGTAAACACCCACTCATCAGATATTCTACCGCAAAACATACGATGCGATATATATATATATATATATATATATATATATATATATATATATATATATATAAATATATATCGCATCGTATCATCATTGGAACGCTAGCGCCCTCTGTCGGCGCTCGACGGAGTCAACGATTCACCGGCTGAGCACACGACACTTCTTGCTTCTTATGCAGCAGCCGGCCAGTGCGGTCGAATCTTGAACGCGCGTTCCTAGTTATAGTGCTAAGTGATTGAACATTATAAACGAGTTCATTAATCTACTGTTTCGTTGCTCCAACATTACACACAAGCCTTGGATTTACGAACACGAATATAAAAAAGTTATATCTTTTACGTATTCCTACCTACGCTAAGCCTATGTGAAAAGGAGAATATAGCACGGAAAAAGTACGTTTATCGTTTAGTATGCTGATCGGCTTACGCCTTTAAAAAAAATATAGCAATTACCTATAAAACGTCATTAATAACTTGTTGACAAAGCCACGCTTGAAACTTTATTGTGATAAAAAGGTAATAAGCCTGGAAATATTCCATTATTAAAGTTGGTTTGAAGCTCACGCTCACCACGCTCTCCAATGCAGCTAGTTGGATACACGGGTGGTTGATAATTATCTACATTTCAGATACGTATAAGTTTCCTCACGATTATTTAATTTTTTTTTTTAACGCTGAACACAGAATTTATTAAAAACTTATAAAAATTAAGTGATGCTTGCACGAGTCTGAACCCGTCATCTTTTGTTAATATTCACGCATACTAACCACTGCACCATCTCAGCGGTTAGCTCGAGATGGGTGTCACGCGAAATTTACTAGCATCGATCACACACAAAAAACTCAAACACAATTTTATCGAAATCATAAGACCAGTTATCACGACAACAAAAACTTATAATAAATACATTTATTTTAAATTTTACAACTACAGGATAATTGTGTTAAAGATAAAGAAGGGAAAAAATGCTAATTAAAAAAAAAATCTCTTTCTTCATAAATTAACCTGGTCAGAGTGCAAAAATGTTATCAGGATAAATTTAATAAGTTACGGCACGTCTTGTCGAAATTAATTACAGTACATGACCAAATTACGCCTAAATCTCTTAGTATCGCATGTCCTACCATTTTAGGAGTACGATGACCGGTTATACCTTTTAAAGAAAGATTTTTGGCTTTCGAAATCATTTGCAAGCATCAAGACACGCTTATTGGGAACCTACTTATTCTCATACTATGTACATTACAATATGTAGTAAGTAGGTAGGTTACACAAAGGTCAGCGTACGGATTCAATTTGACACGTATAAACATAAATAAATATTCAAAAAATAAAAGATGTAGATTTTTTTATATATAAATACTAGTGTACTAAATAGTGTAAATCTTTTTATTTAAAAAAAAAGTTTTATAAAAAAACAAACTGCTACAAAAATAACGTTAATTAATTTCCATATATTTAAAGAAAAATTTAGTAAATTAATTAATTTTAAATGCTTGAAAGTAGAAATTAATAGCTTTGCTTCTTGTTTAAATTACAGTTAATATAACAACTATATTCTTATCAATCTAGTATATTGAATTGGTTACTTAAATTTTCTTTTTAAATTTTTTACTTTTGTAAACGAAAAAAAAGAACAAATTATATTTTTAGAAGATGAGAAGTAGAGTCTCGGGATAATGACATAAGTTTCGACCACGGGAACCGATTTAAACAACTAGCGACCTGTACAAGCAGTATTATAATGCAGAAAATATGTGCGCAAACATAGGTGCACTCTCTATTCCTTAATCTTGATGGTTAGGCAATCCGATATCCTCAAAAAGAGATCAGTAAAAGACTGCAGTAACAGTAGGCATGAAAATGGAACAGTACTGCCAACTTTCTAACTCCGCACTTTCTTCTCAACCTTAGCTGAGAATTCATGACAGAAAAATTCCAAAATTTCTTAAATCAATCTGTAATTCGAAACCAGGATCTTTATCGTTAGACAGCTGCTGGACCAGCGACGCAGCTATGTAAGTGCTTATAGTTATTATATCATTAGTTATAGACCTATGTATTATATTTTTGAATCAATTATATTCAAATTACGCTTACAAGTTAAATGTATTTTTATACATAAATTTTCTACAACTATAAGAAAAACCTGTGTAAATAATTCCTATTAATATGCTGTAATTATGTATGTAATTAGAATAATTGTATATACTGGTAATTAATTTTTGGCAATGCTTTCTTTTGTGACAGCTTGCTTTGTTGACATTGACGTTTCTTTCACTTGGTATATGGCCGAGTTCATTGCGTTATCTTTATAACTATAATATATTATTTACACATTACTATTATAATGAGCTGACGTGGATCTATTACAAAGCTTATAACTTATGCATTCCAAGTGAACACATTGTAAAATAATTACATGTGACAATGGCCGGGGCGCCGGTAAAGTTAGGTTCAATACTATCTTTATGTGTTGTGTTCTATGCGATATTTTATAGAAAAGATAAATTCGAAGATGTGAGACTGTCTTCAGTTAAAGAACATCTGTTAAATTTAGAAAATGAGAATAAAGTAGGTTCTGGTACACAACAGCCTAAGGTGGCCCTTGGTTATGGAGCTTGCCATGACCTTTTCGTCAACGCAACGTCCTTGTTAAATCCAAAAGATTTAAAAGGAAGTCCTGAACATTTTAACGATATATCCAGTAAAGAAGAATTTTTAAAAAGTTTTACCTATTTCTTCAAACATGGTGCTGCTGCGGAGTAAGTTGAATTTATTATCTATACTATTTGCTATTTATTAATTAATTGAAAATTGTCAGTAATTTTAATTTCTTTTTCTTATGTCAAACATTTCATTTTCTTTCAGGCGATTTATGTCTAACAGTGCACTTTATGATGAACTTGTCGAAGAATCATTAAAACTACCAGACACTAGATGGGCTATTGGAGGAAATGCACCTCTCATGGCAAAGAGATTTTATATAGAAGGATGGAAGGTGTTACTAGGTGCAAAAATGAGCAAAAAATTAAAAAGTTACATTCCGAAAGATATAGAAATAGTTGGTGATAATGGTAATGAAGAAGTAAAGGACGATGTCCATATGATATTAGAATATAGGGCTGATGAAAAGTTTGGTGAATATAAATCACCGAGGGCAAATAGATACATTATGCATAATGATGAAAACAATCCTCTGCTGACTTCCTTAGAGAAGTTAGGAGAACATTTAGTACGCTTCAGTCCTAACTTGCTAGTCATTAGTGGTTTGCAGATGATGGATAATTTTCCATTTAAACAAAATGGCAAAGGTATGTTATTTCATAATTGTTATATAATTAGTATTTTTAAACGAGGATTTTTTACATAAACAAAAAAGGAATAAAATTTATGAGTACTAGATAGTATCGTTACCAGCAAAAGTGTGAAAAATTTCAGCTCAATTGGTTAATTTGGATTGATTTAAAAATCAGTAGCAAGATTTGACACAAGATTGATTAGAAACTAAATTAGTAACTAAATGTGAAATTAAAATAATAATAATTTACAGTTTAGTATAGTAATAAAACAAAATAAGACTAATTTATATTTACTATTCTTAATACTATTTTTTACTGTAAATAAAAATCAAAAATAACAATCAAAGAAAAAATATTTTACATAGAAATATTTTACTATCATGTGAAAAATTGGTAGGCCTTTGGGCAAACCAGTCTGGGTAGGTTCTATTGCCAAATAGCAATACTTGGCATTGTTGTCTTCCAGTTTATAGGATAAGTGAGCCAGTGTAAGTACAGGCACAAGTGACAACTACAGGCACTACAGGCACTAGTTGCTAAGGTTGGTAGTGCATTTGAATTGTAAGGAATGGTTAATATTTCTTACAGCACCAATTTCTATTGGCGTTGATTACCACATACCTTCAGGTGGCCCATTTAGTTGTCTGGTAGGCAGACATGGTATTTCATCTTATTAATTTCATTAACCCACATCAGAGCAGCATGATGAAATAAACTCCAAACCTCCTCAAAAGGAGATGACGCTGTGGGAAATTTAGAAGCTTATATATCTTAATAAAATTGATAGATAAAACAAAAGACAAGGCTAGATAGATAAACCTTGATTTTTTCTTTTTTACTATCTATTTTGTATTATTTCAGATTTAAGGGCAGAAAGACTAGAACTTGTGAAGCAACAAATTCTATCCCAGCCAGTAAATACTTTAGCTCACTTTGAGATGGCGAGCTATGTAGATTTAGAATTACTCTTACACTTAACAACAAAAGTATTACCATTTGTTGACTCAGTTGGCATGAATGAACAGGAACTCTCGAACCTCAACAGTGTGTTAGAACATGGGAAAGTTATGGTTGTTGCTGATTCTAATCCAAGAGTAGCTACAGCATTAGACCAGATGCGTAAAACATTCCAAATTATTAGACAAAAGAACTCTGAAAATGGTAGCAAGAGGAAATTGACACGAATTCATGTACACACTTTAGCATATCAAGCTATTTTGACTGTAAAGGGCTCACATTGGAAGAGAACAAAGGCAGCTGCTGCTAAAGCTTCCTTAACAGCTCATAGATATGTTTGTGATAGTCAAAATATAGCTTTAGATAAATGCAAGCTTCTTCTAGATGATAGCTTTTCAACAACAACAGATGATAGCAATAACAGCAGAGTATTTTTTGAAGAAACAAAACCAGTAGCCTGCTGGGATGAGGTACTGGATAATGATGAAGTAGATATTTGTGTGGCTCCTGTTCTTATCTGTACTGAAGCTCAATTGACAGCTGGTGCAGGAGATAACATTTCTGCCGCAGGCTTAGTTTTACAAGTGGAGAAATGAGTCTTAGGTTGATATAAAAAAAACTCTATGTTTGTACAATTTGGTGTTAGGCTTATTTTATGGATCAAAATATTTATTTATTAAACTAACAGTAAAACTTATTATTATTTATGACTAAAGTTTTAAACTCGCTAGGAATATTATTATTTTTTAATTTACAAATATGTAAAATATTTAACTTCCACACTATATTTATAGAAAAAAACATTTTTTCTATAGATCTGCTTAATATATAACCTATTTTATTACAATGAACAATATATTACAAACAAATTTTGACTAAATAACAGTTTATAAGTGTAAGATTTTCATTGATATTCCGTAATGTTCTAAATTTAATTATAGAATGTGCCATTTTATTAATTATATCGTGCCTATAATGTTGTATTGTGTTCATTATTTTGAATATGTATATAAAAGTACAATGTATCAATGACTGCATATTTATATTTGGTTATTGCAAATATTTGGATATATATTTAACTGTTATTTTCTCTATATTAAAAAAATAAAAAATGTTGACTTATCTAGACATTCCTGTAAATGTGAATAATTTCTGACTGCATTTTATCGTATTTAATATAATAAAACTATCGATGGTTATAAATAGTGTTTATTTAAATAAAACCCAATAAATAACAGTACATACTGAGAAACACATATAAAGAACTTAAAATAAAAGTAATTTTAATGTTTCAATAAAAATAATTACCATTATATTGAATACAACATAAATTTAGCTCAGTTTTAAATTGTATTATAATACTTTAGAGCAACTGCAATAAGGGTTTGTTACGATTACATAAACTAAATACTTTGTTTTCCAGGAATCAAATTTCCTATCCATCCATGTAGACCCTGTAGTTGGGTTAATACGAGTATATTGTAACCTACTCATTATATCATAATGATTAAATAAAAACTTCAACTACTGGATTAAATATTTGTAACAACTTCTTATGCTACATGTTATGACTAAATTACACAATAATTTGATTATTGATTAGTAAATGGTTATGAAACATATCTAGTGGCTAACTTTAATAGCAAGATTATATATTCCTTACAGCTATGTGATATATATAAACTATGAAAGTATTCATGAACTATGTGATATCATTGTGGGCCCTATCCTTATCAACCATATAGCCTAATGTGAATGGATGCTTCAATAGATACAATGTACTTTTCTTTTCAATTTCAAAAATAATTAAATGCCATTTTCTTTTCATACACCACGATTATATAAATCTGTTGTTGATTATTTCTACATTATATTTATGACTTATGAAATTTAAAGAGTTACATAACAGAATTCGCATTGCGCACGCAGCACAGCATTTTTATACATAATCCATCTCCCTTCACATAGTTTGTCAATACAATATTACAAATGATTTACAAAAAATATATTTACAAGCAATTTCTTGAAATATACTAATATTACAGCCATATTGAACTTCTTTTTTTTTTGTTTACATAAAACAATATATCATGCCATTTTATCCAGAGGCAAAACAAAGTTACATATTTTGGTACATGAAATATAGCTCTTTATTATAGTAGTAATAAATGATTTTTTTGTTTCTTTTTTTAACTTTTTTTCTAGTTCTAGTACATTAATTTTATAGAATATTAGCTTGCATATAATTTACAAGTTGTAATGTTATCTTATAAAATAATTCATGCATAAGTTATATCTATAATAATGGGAATCAACAATAAACATGATTGTAGACAGATTCAATGATAACAAAAAAGGATATTTAGTTAATTCAGTCTTAAAAGGAGAGTTTAAAATCAAATTGAAGTAAATTCTTATTCATTCATGTCTTCATCATTGAATTTCTTTTTCTTGTTAGCTGGTTGGCCAATAGCTCGGTATGGATCGTATAGTCCGCTTCTGACAAATCGTTTTGCAGCTTCCAGGTCAACCGTGGGTCTCTTCTCTTTGTCTTTTACTTCCTGCCATTTTACCATAACTGATTTAATTCTTGCCAGTTCGTCTTTTATGGGGTGAGTAGTCGGATCTACTCCCTGTACGCGCAATTGTACCCAATACAGGGAATTCATTGTAAAAGCCAGGAACAAGTCCAATTCAATTTGCGCCGGAAGACACATCTTATCATAATGTACTCTTAGTGGCAGCAGTTTCTCCAAAACATGTTCTAGCTCAATTAAATTATTTTTGAGACTCTCATATTTGTTTACGAAATCTTTGTCCTTGGCAAGTTCGCCATATTCAAGATTCCAATCTACTTTTTCCATTTTCAATAGGGCTGGATCACAACGAACAGCAGAAACGTTTGTTCAATGAGAACAATTGGAAAATTATGCGATGCAATAGAATTATTCCGGAAGGACCACGTTTTAAATTTAACCTTCTAAATTGATATTTGACATTGACAATTTAATAAAATTTTCATACCAGATGTATCTAGGTACCAGCTATCCGAGGTCCAATCAATAAATTTTAGCCATAGAGAATAACGAACTACCAACTGCATAATACTGTTTTGTATGTTTTTTTTTAATGAAAGCATAGACAACTTTGCATTACGTTAAATTCTGTTTTATTCTGCTCGGTAATCGATAATTAGAGAGATGAGCTTATTTTTTTATTATCTCAAAAATCATACTTAAAATATAAAAAATACTGCCAAAAGAATTTTTACGATATCTGCAAAAATGATTTTTTTACAATTTTTTAAAGTTACGAGTTCTTAAATTCTTTTCTGAAGCGACCAATCGATGCGTGACGTCACATCGCCCAACGTCGCTCGCTCGCCCATACAATTTCACCTGTATTTTCTCGTTATTCTTGATTATATTTATATTTCAGTTAGTATAAAAAAACTTTCATACATTTATTATACAGTACATAGTATACTTATTCAACAAATATAACTCGGGAAAAATACTTTTTTCCATATATATATTATCAACGAAAACAAGTAGATATTTTCGTGATGAGCATTTTAATGTAAGTACCTTAGTAGTAAAATTTGTCGTATTTATAAGTTTTTAGTTTGAGGAACAAATAATTAATTTTTACACGTTGTTATAGGTACTAATTTAATATAAACATAATTCAGAATGTTCGTAACACGGCCTTGATACGTTGAATATTGATAGTGTTGTCATAAGAGTTTGTATCGATGAAAAATGCATTTCAACGTCTTTAAAATCTTAAGCTTATTGTTAATCTTGAAGATAATTTGTGAACAACGATCACCAATGGTATTCGTTGAAAAAATCCTTAATTACCATTGAAAATGATTTTTACCATGTTATGTTTCGTTGAAAGTCAAATGTGTAGACTAATATAGTACGTATGATACAAATAAAATCAGATAATTCTTTATTCAAATAGACTTATAACGGCACATTTGAATTACCATGTTACAGTATTGAATTAAATGTAAAGCTACCATCGGTGATCTTCTTGTTTACCTGACCGATGGGCTGAAGCAGTTGAGTCTAAGAGCCAACCTCTTGGACTCAACTACAACAAAATTAGCAGTAAGTCTGGACATAAAAAAGCCTTTGATTGGGCTTCCCAGGAAATAATGCAACTGGATCACCAATTTTGCCAGATCGGACCATCAAGGTTATTGTCAACGGTGCATGCTCTTACTTAAAATTCGTCAATTCTGGTGTTCCACAAGGCTTTGTGTTATCACCTACTCTGCTTCTTCTGCATATTAATTACAGGTGCAAATTAGCAATATTCAATGTTGGCAGACGACAGCACTGTAGACGCCTTATACACCGGTTATTTGTCGGGAACACGTCGATGAGTATAAACTTGTGTCTGAAATCAAAAGTGTTTATTAACTGAAGTCTGAGATTGGGGCCAACCAAATTTGGTACAACTCAATGTATACGATACAAGTTTGCGCTATGACTTCTCTCATATCATCTCATTTTGAGAATACCACCTTGCTGTCAAATCAGTATCGGGAAGTTAGGTCCCGCGGTCTATTGGAAGGTGAAGCCAAATTAGCCTCTAGAAGCTTTGTTTGCTCAACAAGGTAAGACAGTACTTCACGTCAGCTCCTCGCCTAAAATTCTACAAGGTAAAAATTCAGCCCCACATGGAGTACTGCTCTCATTTCTGGGCGAGAGAAATGGCACTTTGCACCTTCTATCGCATCTTTTATGCTCTGAGGAACTGTTTAGATTAATCCCAGGCGCTGAATTTCACCACCGGACATCTAGTCTAAATTCTAAATTCCATTTATACCATCTTGATGTCTGAAAATCCCCTACTACAACGCTATTTTTAAAGCATTTTCTGCCTCGCACAGCCATTCATAGGAACCATATTTACCGGCGACTTTTTCAAACCGTTATGACATCGAAACCTTTAAGAAAAGAGCTTACTCATTCCTTAAAGGCTGGCAACGCACCTGCAAGTACTTCGGTGTTGCAGGTGTCCTTGGACAGTGATAATTACTTCCCATCATTGACTCCTGCTTGTTTGCCCCTTTTTTACATAAAAAAGGTTTTTTCCAGTAACAGTTTATTTCATTACAAGTAGGCTCCTCACATCGCTATGTGACCGACGCCATAGTATGTTTGCATACTTCACATTCGAGATTGTTGTTGAAAAAAAAAAGATTAATCTGCATTATAAAAGATTAAGATAAACAATAATAATAAGCTCACTAATATATTTCGCATGATTTGTGAAAGGATCCGCAATCATAAGATAGACTTTCGGTAGGTTATTTGTTAGTCTATGTGAAAATACTGCTCTTATTTTAGCATAAAATAATATATTAATAATCGTTCTAATATTTTTATAAGTGAAAGAACGTATTCCGGGCGTCACCAAAGAGGGATAAAATAAATACGAAATTATCAACGCGCGTATCGCAAAAGAGTCACCCGCATTAACGAATGGGCGAAATGACGTCACAGTCAAATCGGACGGAGCAGAAATTATGCGAGAGCACATTTGCTTTTAAAAAAAAAGTTTACTAGATATAATTATATTTTTTTCACACGTTATTAATCATTCAAAGATTATTTTAGTAAAAAAATTAACATTTTTTAAATTTACATCTTCCTAATTGGGATTTGAATATTTTAGGAATACGTTTTTATCGTAATAGTCTCGAAAAATTAGGGATTAACTTTGGAATGGGAGATAAAAACCTGACCACATGATATACACCTTCATTTTAGCGTTCTAAAAAGTTGTCTCAAAATTCTCATGTCTTAACTTATTTAAGGTCAAAGGTCACACAAAACAATTTTTATAGCCCCCTAATGATGTTATCATGTTTTATAAAAATTATAGATATATATTATAATTATAATTATACACCATAAAATTTGCAACAATTTTATTTAAAACATTTTCATAGTATCATTTTTATTACTTTTTTTTTTATAAAATAGGAAGGCGGACGAGCATATGGGCCACCTGATGGTAAGTGGTCACCCGCGCCCATAGACATTGGCATTGTAAGAAATGTTAACCATCGCTTACATCAAGAATGCGCCACCAACCTTGGGAACTAAGATGTTATGTCCCTTGTGCTTGTAATTACACTGATACATTCACCCTTCAAACCGGAACACAACAATACCAAGTGCTGCTGTTTTGCGGCAGAATATCTGATGAGTGGGTGGTACGTACCCAGACGAGCTTGCACAAAGCTCTACCACCATCGACACAAAGCTCTACCGCCAGTGACACAAAGCTCTACCGCCAGTGACACAAAGCTCTACCGCCAGTGACACAAAGCTCTACCGCCAGTGACACAAAGCTCTACCGCCAGTGACACAAAGCTCTACCGCCAGTGACACAAAGCTCTACCGCCAGTGACACAAAGCTCTACCGCCAGTGACACAAAGCTCTACCGCCAGTGACACAAAGCTCTACCGCCAGTGACACAAAGCTCTACCGCCAGTGACACAAAGCTCTACCGCCAGTGACACAAAGCTCTACCGCCAGTGACACAAAGCTCTAACGCCAGTGACACAAAGCTCTACCGCCAGTGACACAAAGCTCTACCGCCAGTGACACAAAGCTCTACCGCCAGTGACACAAAGCTCTACCGCCAGTGACACAAAGCTCTACCATCAGTCTCTTATGATTATTATCTAATTTTTTATGCTTAAATGATTAGGCTATAAAACATAAAACTCTGTTGATTTGCGTGATGGATGCTAGTAAAGTATCTTTGGTTGAAATTTTACAGTTTGGTAAAAATCTGGATAAAACAAAACAAACCTACATATGTATATGATTATATTATAGTATGAAATGGTGTTAATTTTTTTAAACTACAGGTTCATGAATAAAATAAATAGTAATTTAATATTATTTATTTAGAGGAAAAACACAATTATAATTTGCAGTTAGTAATGGATGTACTTCAATATTTTATTACAGTTTTCCAATACATTTAAGTGATTCATAGTCTCCTACATACTACTTTTATGAATAATAGTTATTATCGAAAAAAGCTGTGTCAATCATCTAAGTATTCAAAAGGTTCAGGAGGCTCTGGTTCCTTTTCTTCTTCAGTTTTAGGCCCAAATGCTGCTACTGGCTCAACTAGTACTTGCTCCCCATCTCCAGAATGATTTAACATTACTATACCTCCAATTGTCACATCTTTTAATGGGAAAAATCCTGAACCATCTACAACAGATAAACCTTTGAGTTGCTGACGCATTACCCTTGCTGGATTGCTAAGAATTTCAAAGTTTGGTTCAGGTTCTTTCTTTTCCTTCGTATCTTTTTCTTCACCTTCCTTTTCGTCTTTCTTGCCTTCTTTTGATGTGCCAGGTTTTTCATCTTTGTCAGATTTTCCGTGAACTGTGATATTTGGATTAGGCGATTTCGAAGGTTTCTTTTCATCTTCATCGACTTCCATTTTGGAAGTAGTAGAAGATGTCACGCTGCTAGACGAACCTTCTGTTCCGTGCGCGCGCCTTCTAGCTCTGGCAGCAGCAATACTTAATACTGCGGTGGTAACTCTTTCTCTTTCTTCACGTTTTTTCTCTTCAAGTGGTGCTGGGTAAGCATACAGCGATGGTTTCGAGTTGGATTTGAGTTCGAGCTGAGGCATCTTTAGATCGGAATTAAGTGCGATCAAACAGGTTGGGGTGAAAGCAAGTGATAAGCAATGAGCTAATGGGAACCAGTACCAGTACTGCGTAAATACTAACATTCCAACTACTGCTAGCATGTTCATGTGACCAGTTCTATTTTGGAGAGAAACTGTTACATTACGTCCACCAGCATCAATGATGCCTTGAGCAAGAATAGCTCCGAATTTTGCCATTACATCCTCATGTTTGTTTGAAATCACCTGAGCATATAGTTGCCGGAAGTAAGTAACTTTAGGACAAAGGATTTCTGTTTGCTGGATTAAGATCATAGCAGAAGCAATTAATGCTCCTTGTCTTACAAAGTTAACAGGGTCAAATTTGACCATAGGTTCTAAAAGACCGATTGCTTCACGATTTCCAGTTCCAGCACAAGCGATACCCAATGCCATAGCGGCTCCATAACGGACATGTGGATTATAAGATTCAGCTAAAAGTGAAACAACAGATGGACATTGTTCTGGCGTTCTAAAGAGTAAGAACCCAAGAGCTGTAACAGCAGCGCGTCTTACATCATCATTTACATCCGATACAGCAACATGAAGTAAAGTACGAATTGAATCATTATTTCCCGTTCCACAGTAGGCAGTAGCAATAGTGTAACAACCAGCTCGCCGCAACAAAGGATCCTTATCTCTCAACAATTGCTGAACAAGGGCATCAGCTTCTTCAAGTCGTCCATACATAGTAAATGCAATACCGACAGCTAAACCCCGTAATATTTTTTCGTGTTGAGTTTCTTGGGCATATGCAACCATATCTTCAATAGCAGCAGCATGTCGTGATCCTAACATCACCATTCCCATAGCTATCCCGGCTGCTTCGCCCGTGACTGCATCATCTTGGTACAAATTAAATTTCAGCTGTTCGTAAACATCTTGTCTATGTGTTCCCATTGCAGCTAAACCTAGCCCTAGGCAACCTCCATGACGCACCATTTCATTTTGAGCATCTTTTAATTGTGTTAAAAGATAGTCAATGATATTGGCGCCATGGTTAGCATGTATCAAACCTAAAGCGTAAAGTCCTCCACCCTCAGAATATCCAGAAGATGGTCCTGCTTCTTTAGGCAAATAAGATTGCATGAGAGCTAAGGATTCATTTTCGTGGCCACGATGGATGACACCTAATGAAGCTGTTACAGTTAACTTGGCCCAATTTGTAGCTCTTGCTAACCATTCCAAATTGTCTCTTAGAAACTGATCACTAGTTGTTCCTGCATGCATAAAGGCATTGGCTATGACTGTAGCTGTGTGACAAATTGATACCCTTATAGCATCTTTGGTATTTTTTAAAATTAGCATATCTGCATGATTAGATCTTATTAAGAATTGTAATTGTAAGCCTATAGATACATCTCCACCTAATATAGATATTAATTTTTCCACCCTCTTTTGATGTTCTTTTTCTTCATCATTAAGACTATCTAAATCTCTTTCAGGTTTCTTAGTTTCTTCAACAGGTGCTTGATCTACTTCCATGGACGTCTCTGGGAAGGGGCCACCTTGTGGCTGAGGTTTCCCACCAAGGGCACTTGGAATTGGTGCTGTTATTCTGAGAGCCTGAAGAACTCTACCTAAGAATTGTTGAGTAGCTGAATCATACAAGTCAAAGCCAATTTGATATGCCATGAGTACTGATTCTTGAGGACCATGTGTTAATTTGTCAAGAATTTCAGCTACTGAGAGAGGATCTTCAAGGAAGATAAGGCATTGACACATGTTTACATAATCTGGTATGTTTAGACCTCTGTATAATCCAACTAACGAACGAAGAACTGTACTCCGAAATCCTCTATTCTGGAGCAGACTCATAGCCACAGTAAAGGCGTACTGCAACATTCCTGTAATAGACATATATATGTGTTAATATCATTGTGTAGATATTTTATAAAACCATTTAAAGCATTTATAACTATTTAATTGGAATAATTTTATTTAAAGTTGTAAAATTAATTTTGTTGTAACATATTTGTATTAAGAACAGAGATAATGCTCTGATCAATTGAGCTTTTAGTTCAAGATGTACAGGTTACATATATTCAATAATTAACCAGAGAGTTAATTTAAAAATAAAATGCAGACTAATTTAAAACATTCTTATTTTTTAATTCATTATCATTAGGTACGTCAGGCATTGGTCAGTCATTCTCTAGCTAAAAAACATTTTGTTAGAATTAGGGAAATAAAGGATTACCTGATATATCATCAGATTTCATGATAGACTCTTCGAATATGTCCATTCTGCGCGTTTCTAAAGCTAACCCAAGAGCTTGCCTGTACTGTCCATCTTCCAAACATCTCTGGAACATCCGGTTAACAATAGCCTCCAAGCGAGGGTCGATGGGCTCTGCAGAACTGTCGATAAAAAGAGCTTTTCGCTTTTGTGTATAAAAGTCAATCGCCTTTGCGATAGTTGTATCGACATATTCATTTCTTGCATTTACGTCGAACAGATCGCCAGCTCCTAAAGCGTATGTAAGCGAATCCTCAAATGCTCCCAAATGATAATAAACCTTACTGGCGACTAAAGCAGCCAATTGATGCTGTGAAAAAACTTTATCTTCATGTAGAATTTCAATTTTTTCTATAGATTCAGATATTTCAGGCCAAAATTCGTCAACGATATTGTCCAATCTCTTCAAAGCGAACTCTTTCACCTCGTGCATTGGTTCATCTAGCAGGGATATAATCCCCGCAGCTGATGTGATATTCATTTTTATTCAAATTTCTTTTATTTATAATTCTTAATTAGAAAATCCTTTTGAATGAAATTATAACAAATCACAATACAAGTACACGACTTCACCATGAATTGACAAATTTGTTTTATGCAGAGTCAATATCAGAGGATAGTCTTTTCTCAAAGGCATAATCTTAATATTTCAAAAGTTTCGTCCAATCACAATTGAAAGCTAACTCGAATCCAAATTCTATTGGCTTAAATTGAACACACAATCGGCAATAAAATCGCACTTCTTTCTAAAATCTATGGTAATCGTTTTATATTTCCTAAATAAATTATTTTCAAAAAAAAGAATGTGTAATAAATTTAATTCATATTTAATATTTTTTTAGTATATTTAATGTTTTCATGTTAAATGAATAATAAAGTCAGTTTAATGAACGATATTTTTGTGACATTGATGGCCATAACATAATGAGTTGTCATTTTACTGTCAAATACACGAAGTATAGAGCAACGTAGTTTTTAGCACGTAGTACGAAACAGCTGCTTAGGATCGTAACTGTGAATCAATTTTAACTTAATTATACAAAATGTTGGACTTATTTAGCATCTTCAGTAAAGGAGGGATTGTATTATGGTGTTTTCAAAGTACGAGTGAAATTTTTTCGCCGCCTGTAAACGCGCTTATAAGGAATGTTATCTTACAAGTAAGTCCATTGCCAAACAGGAGCCTTGTCCACATTCATATTACGCTATTAACAAGGTTCAAGTTACTGTATTCATTATTTAGTTAATCAATAAAATGAAACATCAAATGCACATAATTTATTCATAAGCTAATTGGTAATAGTAAAATGATTATATGTTTTAGGAACGTTCAGGGAACAACACATTTAATCATAATGCTTTAAGCTTACAATATAAGCTCGACAATGAATTTGAATTGGTGTTTGTGGTAGCATATCAACGCATACTACAACTATCCTATGTGGATAAGTTTTTGAATGACATACACCTAGAATTCAGAGATAAGTACAAGAATGAATTGCAAGGTGGCAGGCACAATATGGACTTTGATTTCAAGACAACTTTTGATAATGTCCTCAAGCAGTGTGAACATTGGGGTATGTAATAATAAATCTCTGAATATCCTTTATAAGATATGAAGTCAAATCTTTAAATTTAATAAATATCTTTTGTACTAATATTCAGTTATAAATGAGATTTTGAATTGATGTTCCAAGCTGGTTGGCGTGATTGTTAGATACTTGCCTTTCACACCGAAGGTTGTGGGTTCGATTCCCACTCAGGACAGACATTTGTGTGCATGAGCATGTCTGTTTGTATGTATTTACAAATGAAAAGTAGTATATGTAGTATATCAGTTGTCTGGTTTCCATAGCACAAGCTTTGTACAAGTTTAATTTGGGATCAGATGGCCGTGTGTGAAAAATGTCGCAGTATATTATATATTATATTATGTTTGTTGTTGTGTAATTGTACCAGTTCAATATTTAATGTATAGATAATTATAAAGAGCTATGTTATCATTTTACTTTGATGTAATAAATATATATTCACTCAAAGGATTAGACTCCATATAACCCACACTTAAAATTCTTATAAAAACAAAAGAATGCCATGATTTGAATAATTTATCTAATTTATGTTTCAGCTAAATCACAAGCTAAGATTCCAAAGCAAATGAGGACATTTGAAGACTCGCAGAAGTCAAAAAAGACTGTCGCATCTATGATAGAACGTAAAGGAGAAGAAAAGAGCAAAAAATCAGGTAGATAAATGTACTACTTATTGCTACTAAAGCACTTACATAACTTTTTTTTTTTTTGGTACATGAATAAATAAGTACATATATGTAATTATGTCAGTAATTAGACTCCCACAAACTCTTACATATGTTACTATTTGTTAAATCTATGTATCCGGTAGGAAATCATCAAACCCTTGTACAATTTACAAGAGTAATGTATTAATTATTATTTTTTATTGGAAAGTTTTTTTGTTATTGATAATAAAATTGGAAATTGATTCAACTTTGAGATATGACAAGGAAAGCTTAACACATGCACTGAGATTTACCTCAGTACAATTCCTGGTACCTCTGAAGATATTTATTGTATCTTATGGTTTTATTCACTGTATTTAAAGAAACCAAATAGCATAATATTTTATATTTTGTTTTAATATTTTGATGTCAATAAAGTTTCCATTGATACTTAATTCATAAAATACAATTTAAAATTTACATTCCATAAGTACAGGCAGAATACTTCATACTTATTGTCAAACAAACCATGTATGTAGACTTATTGTATGTAAAATACAATTATATAATGCAGCAATTTACTTGCTGGTGAAAAAGAGTGATTATTTACTTAGATCAAATGGAAAATCGAGTAAACAATGATAATATTATGTCTAGAAATATATAATCGTGATGTGCACGCCTTAAGTTAAATAAAAGTAGATTTGCGGTATTAAAACGCTAATTAACTCATTGGATGTTCCTTAATTTTCATTATAACCCATGTATTTATATGAGTGCACTTTTTGTGTCACAAGTCTTCCTTTAGTGCCATGAAAGCTATAATTAATATAATTTTACAGATTTCTTGTTTCTTATAAGTATATTGTTATTTCTGTTGAATAATACAGACAAGAAAGTATTTAAGGATGAATGGATGGATCTTTGTTACTCTTTCATGAAAAAACAACCGAATGGATTTGTATGAAATTTGAAATAGAGATAACTTATACTTAGAATTAATACATGGGCTACCTGCCCCTACTTCCCTCACAGGCGGGCGGATGCTAGTCACATATATTTTGAGACAATGTATTGTGGATGTCATGAAATTGACTTTAAGTGATATTTTACAAGAATTAAACAGATTAGAGTATTAGCGTTTGTAAAAGCTGACGTTTGCAATATGAAGCCTAACATTTTATGAGCCTTATTACTGATGTGAGTTATGTGTGTCATGCTGGATCCAAGGTCCCTGACATCGGCCACTCTTCGTAATTGCTTCCCGTATAAATTCTATTTGTAGGATATTTATTTTTTCCTCCCTAAAAAAGTGATAGTACAGCATCATTATAAAAAAGCTGTTAATAGATCATTGACAAATGTGGTCTAATTCATTTTGTAATTCCAATAAATTTTATAATTAATTACTTAAGAGATCTATGAAAAAAAAAATGAAACATTTGTGATCTTTTATCGCTAATTCAATGTTCATATTTCCGTAGAAAATCAGAGGAAAACAAAATTCACTTAACATAGGCATTACATGTACAATGTATAATGTAATGCATGATCTGAAATGTTACAGCAATAAGTAACGTGATAACGGTTATAGTTAATGAAAAACGTGCAAGGTTTCTGATACAGTAAAATTGAAGCAGAATAATTAGCGCGACGTAGTAAATAATTTATTGTAAAATAATTACATAAAAGAACGCGTGTCCCTCACTTTTAATATTCCGGATAAGGTATACGGAATTATCGAGGCTTTTCTTTATGTCTATTATTCTTCTCAGCAGCATAGAATATTCTTGCAAAATATTCAATACGAAACCCTGCAGCGTCTGTTGAAATTGCCACATATAATAATAATAATGTCCTCCAGACCGATTTCGGCCACGGCGGCCAATCTCAAGAGAGATTAGCCAACTACGCAGGAGATATTATAGTGCACAAGTGTGTGCGCAAACACAGGTGCACTCTCTATTCCCTAACTCTCATAATCCGATGGGACGGCAATCCGACACCGGATAGAGTTCAGGCGCAGGACCAACGGCTTTACGTGCTTTCCGAGGCACGGGAGTGTACACACTTCCAATTTCCAGACTCCGGGCTGCTACTGAGAATTTTTCTGACAGAAAACCCAATAACTTTTTATTGGCCCGACCTGGGAATTGAACCCAGGACCTCCGGGTCTGCGGCCTTATATCAAGCCACTAGACCAACGAGGCAGTCATTACATTAGTCATACTCCAATTAAAGAGAGAATGCCTTTGTCCAACAGAAAATTTTACTTTTGTATTTAAACGTTTTTCTAAATCGAGTTATTTTTGATTACAGTAAAGATAGTAGAAAACAAGAGCATACCTAACGGTAAAGTTGAGGAATCACCAGAGGCCGATGACGACGTCATAGCTGCGAACAGAGCCAAGCTTGCGCAAAAACTATCCGCTAAGACCAAGAAGGATACCAAGTAAGTGATTAAATCTGGAATTAATGTCAATATATATTGCGCACATTATTATTGCTAAGCCGAGATGGCCCAATGGTAAGAACGCTTGAATCTTAACCAGTGATCGTGGGTTCATACCCGGGCAAGTACCACTGAATTTTCGTGTGCTTAATTTGTGATTGTAATTCATTTCGTGCTATACGGTGAAGGAAAACAAAGTGAAGAAACCTGCATGTGTCTAATTTCACTGAAATTCTGACACGTGTGTATTCCACCAACCCGCATTGGAGCAGCGTGGGGGAGTAAGC
This sequence comes from Nymphalis io, assembly GCF_905147045.1. Lineage (NCBI taxonomy): Eukaryota > Metazoa > Arthropoda > Insecta > Lepidoptera > Nymphalidae > Nymphalis > Nymphalis io. The sequence continues at coordinate 10,421,028 of NC_065894.1, forward strand.
TCCATACCTTCTCCTCAAAAAGGGAGAGGAAGCCTTAGCCCAGCAGTGGGACATTCACAGGCTGTTACTGTACATTATTATTATAAAGTACTTCCTGGTAGAGCTTTGTACCACACTCATTTCATGTTCAACCGCCAAACCGTAATACATAGTCAATATTAAGTCTAAACTATTCCTAAATAATATAAAAGTTTGGAGACGAAGTGCTAACGAAAAAGTGGAACTCTCTTTGACGAAATATCTTTTTGAAAAAACGGTTTTCTGTCTTTCAATAAGCGGTGTCATATTTATTGAAATACAGTCAAATCGATTTCGTTCGGTATCATAAAACACGCCTTTTGAGTTATATTTTGTAGAGACATTGCGGCTAAGGATTATTTCCATGGTCGAAATTCAATTTTTATAAAAATCAATCAACTCAAGTTCTCTAAACTATTAACAGTTATTACTATTATATTATTTGTAGATATGAAATTGACTTATCACGCCCTCGTTCTAAATATCCCTTGTGTACATATTATTATACATTAGGAGTGTTTCATATGAAATATTAACGATTAACTAACTAAGCTGTCTCAATTAAATACATGTTTGGTGTTCGATCATTAGGAAGTCACCGAAGAGTCCAAAAACAACGCAGGAGCGCGTGAAGAAGCCCCGCGTGTGGGAGCTGGGCGGCGGCACGCGCGACCTGCCGTCGCTGGACTTCAGCAGCGACAAGGACGCCGCGCTCGCCGCCTACGCCGACCACGCGCCCGACACGCAGGTGCCGCACCCCCCACAATCCTCCCCCCACATTCCTCCCCACACAACACTACCAAACAAATACTAAATAATTTACAGGTGGTAGAGCTTTGTGCAAGCTCGTCTGGGTAGGTACCACCCACTCATCAGATATTCTACCGCAACAGCAGTACTTGGTATTGTTGTGTTCCGGTTTGAAGGGTGAGTGAGCCAGTGTAATTACAGGCACAAGGGACATAAAATCTTAGTTCCCAAGGTTGGTGGCGCATTGGTGATGTAAGCGATAGTTAACATTTCTTACAATGCCAATGTCTATGGGCGTTGGTGACCACTTACCATCTGCTCCATACCCATATGCTCGTCCGCCTTCCTATTCTATAAAAAAAATACCACGAGTTTATCGTAATTTGAGAATTGCTATAATTATTGTATACATTTTATTTTTTCTTCATTACTAGTTGCTGGGACAAATGGCGGGCGCTATCCGCGATCTGGAGGTGGAGTCCGACGACAGCAGTAGCGAGGACGAAGTTGAGCAGACGCATTCCAGTCCAAAGAAGAGTGGGGGAATGTTTAGTATATTTAAAGGTAACTAAGAATATTTATTCTCATCATAAAGTAACAACCACATTTCTCATAGAACTACAGATTTAGAGCGGCCTGGGGATAGACCCTATCCTGGGGATATAAAGAATCAGATAATGTATTAATTTTTGTCAAAATACTTATTAACAAAACAGTTGGTTTGAAAATTATTTTGTAATGTTGACGTAAATTTTTATCCACCGCTTGTCATTCTTGTTTTTGTTCGTATTTTATACGATAGTGTATCTTTTTTTTGTACCGTCCGCAAAACCAATATGGCCTTATGTGATGTTTGGATTTCTATAACAAGACCTTCTGTCCTCAATAGATACATCACGATTTTGAATATGAAGCGTTTCTTTGAATTGGTTGCATAATAGGAATACATTACATAACATTTGTACACTTCTAATTGATATACATATTAGAAATCGTTTAATATATATATATATATCGTTTATATATATAAACATAAATATTGTATTATATTCATATTGTTAAGGTTTGGTGGGCTCAAAGGCTCTGTCTGAAGAGACTATGCGACCGGTGTTGGACAAGATGCGCGATCATCTTATAGGCAAGAACGTGGCCGCCGATATCGCTAACAAGCTGTGTGACTCTGTTTCTGCAAAGCTCGAAGGAAAGGTATATTGTAATATATTTTTCTTATTTAAAAGATTCGATTTGGTTTTTTAATATTTCTTAATTCTGTCTTTACACATTTTTTTATATAATTGGGCGGACGGGTCGATGAGACACTTGATGGTAAGTGGTCAACAACGCCCTCTATGGGCATTGGCGACAACAATGCGCCACCAACCTTGGATAGATTATGTCCCTTGTGCCTGTAGTTATACGGGTTATATGTTATTTTATATAATGTAAAACCATTGTATAAAATAACACACACACACACACACACACACACACACATATATATATATATATATATATATATATATATATATATATATATATTTACAATGCCGTGGCAAATTGTTAGGTTAGATTAAGTTTATTTAACATTTAATTTAAAGAAACTAAATCTTCTAGTCGCAAAGAACAGAAAATAATTCTTTAAATAATGTGTTTTTTTTTTTAAACTTTGGATGGAAAATTAGAATTATTTATGATATTAGAATTTGAATATGTACCATTTGATAGCTGGTGTTTGTCTTTGCATTCATATAATTATTTACATATTTTTTGCACAGACTTAAATATATTTTTATATAATAAGCTAGGTATAACAATATATAAATATAAAATTTCAATGTTCTCACATCCTATGCTAGATGGCGCTAGGTGTAATGTTTTAATTATTTTATCACTTTACAACAACAGTATTCATTTTTTACTGGTGACTGAGCGCGACGGAAAAAGGAATTTCCGTATATCTGAATTAAAGCTTGATTCCGTATATTTGTCTAAAGCAATCTGTGTAAGCTCAATGTGTGAATGTAATGTTCTAAACAATAATTTCCAGGTGCTCGGAACGTTCGACAGCGTGGCGCGCACGGTGAAGGCGACGATCACCGAGGCGCTCGTGCAAATCCTGTCTCCCAAGCGTCGTGTGGACATCCTACGTGACTGTTTGCACGCGAAACAACAGGGACGACCCTACGTGATGGCCTTTTGTGGGGTAATTTCACTTTTATAATAGTAAATTTCGAAAAGCATTTTATAATACGAATCATAATAATTTACTAGAAGTTTTCAAGGTCTTTGGTTTACATCTTACAAATTTATAACTGACCCCCAAGAAATATATAACCATAAATATATAACCCCAAGAAACCTTATTAAGATAATTTTTCTTCGTATTTGAAAAAGATCATGAGCAGATTTAAATTTCAATCGGTATGAAATTGAGATAACTAAGTGCAATCGACGTCTTTCCTCACCCGACCCCTCACTCAGGTGAACGGCGTCGGCAAGTCCACGAACCTAGCCAAGATCTGCTTCTGGCTGATCGAGAACAAGCTGTCGGTGCTGATCGCGGCGTGCGACACGTTCCGCGCGGGCGCCGTCGAGCAGCTGCGCACGCACGTGCGGCGCCTCGACGCGCTGCACGCCGGCGCCGTGCACCTCTACGAGAAGGGATACGGTGAGCGCACACGCACGCACACGCACGCACACCACATACGCACGCACAGGCCGCCAGACACTACAACGACTCTTGGAAAGTGCTAGTATTTATAGTGATTGATAGAAAGGACTAAACATATGTAATAACCCTATAATATTTGAAAAAGATATAGCGATATCGTTAGTCGTTTATTATTTATTTGATTTAGAAATAGTTTACAATAGAATCAGTACTACCCTTTTTGATTTATTTAGAAATTATTCTGTTAATATATATTCTGTAAAAAGTTTCAAAACAGTTGTTCAGAAATGGTAGGGCTCAATTAAACTTACTTCTGCTTTATTATTTTTTCTTTATTTTTTTTATTAGAAAAAATATAGTATTACATTTAAATGTTAATGATAACAGTTAACATACGAAATACTATAATAGAATTAACACTAATAATATGTGAACAGGTAAAGATGCAGCGGGAATCGCAATGGAGGCCATAAAGTACGCAGCCGACTCTAAAATAGATGTCGTCCTGATAGACACGGCGGGACGGATGCAGGACAATGAGCCGCTCATGAGGGCCTTGGCGAAACTCATCAAAGTAAATGAGCCAGACCTCGTCCTGTTCGTGGGTGAAGCGTTAGTCGGCAACGAGGCGGTTGATCAATTAGTCAAATTCAACCAAGCACTGGCTGACCACAGCTCGTCTTCCAACCCTCACGTGATCGACGGTATTGTGCTGACGAAGTTTGACACTATCGATGATAAAGTGGGAGCAGCTATCTCTATGACATACATCACCGGACAGCCCATAGTATTTGTTGGTACGGGTCAAACCTATACAGACTTGAAAGCGTTGAACGCAACCGCTGTAGTTCATGCCCTGATGAAGTAATTATGTACTCAATTCGGATTGTTTACGCTAAATATTGAAATTTACAATATATTCAATTAGGATATATGAAAAATGGTCACAAAAATATTATCAATTCGAGAAATATTCAAAGATATGTCATGAAATAAATTAGAATTTATAATGTTGCCAAGATAATTTTCAATATATCAAATATAACATTATACCAATATTTATATTATCAAGTGGGTAAAATATAATATGATATAATTTACCTATATAATTCGTTAAGCAATAGATAATTTGATAATAACTGAATTCTTAGTTTTAAAAATCCTTTCAACTCTTAGTAATATGTTAACTCTAAATAATTATGTATATCCTTTTTAAAAACTAATCTTTCTCTATTGTTACGTTATTTCTTATAAAAATAAAGTTCTCTATTTCTACCATTTTTATTAGCTGTTTAGTTTTTCTTCCGCTAAAAAGGTGCTGGTAAAAAATAAACGGACCCAAAGGTTAGCAAAAATATACATTTTAAATGCGTAGGATTAATTTTCTCAGTGCCTTGTTCCAATATCGAATAAACGAATGCAATTTTATAAATATCACTGCCTTGTTATTCATTTTAATGAAAACACATTTACAAAAAAAAAAAAAAATAGGTAAAATGTAATATTATTTGTTATCCCTTTGAAATTTCGTCGTTTATCCTTAAAATTATGATACCTCTTATATTTGGTACATAGGTTGTATTTTATTGATTTTTTTTTCTTGAAAATAAAATCATATTTTTTTAAATAAATGTTTTGGATTTTGTTGTATTATTAAGTACAGGTAAATAAGATTAGAGACGTTTTTGCGTTTGTAGTAGTGTAATACAAACAGTGACTAAAACAGGAATAAACCAGTTTACGCTATCACGCGCCTCGAACCCTCGCATAATTAGCATTAGAAGTGTCATTTTTCTTTTCTTACTAATTACTTTATAATAAAATATAAGGGGGAAAGTAAATATTAACGTCGCAATAAAAATGTTACAATTAACATAAATGCTATAATGACATTAGTTGAGAAAAAAAATCATTAAGTTACTTTAAAAGATTAAAGAAAAGGTAGAAAAAGTAATTAATAATTAAAAAATCTAAGGTAGACGACGCCTAAGATAAAATATCAGAACATATTATCATTAACATAAATGATTTATTGGATGAAAACGAGTGTGAGGATGATAGTTGAAGATATTTATGGTTTAAAATATTTTTTTATAATATGTATAATAATAATTACCCACAAAATAAAAAAGGATTAGTTTATTTATTTATCTGCTGACGGTGCACTACTAAAAAACGCAAAAACGTATCCAAGCTGTTTTGGCTGTAGTTATTAACTGGTATGAAAAAAAAATGGGTTTATTAAGATTTGTTTTTAATTTCTTCACATCATTTTTGTTGTTGTATGAAAAAAACCTGAAAATATAATATTTTAAAGTTTATATAATTGTGTTTTATTTTCCTATCGTTAACGAACATACTTTACTAAAATAAAAATGACATGTCATATAAAATTAAAACGAAAGAAACTACTTTTTAAAATCCTATTATCAATAGACAAGTTTTTTGATTTTTTTTTTTTCAATCATTAAGTGAAGGTCGTGAAGTAAATATAAATAGTTTCTATTCAACACACATGGCATACTGCATATTTTAAATAATACTGGACAACGCGCTTTAATTACTATAACAGGCGTCCAATAAATTTATAATTGACCTTTTCAATAAGCGTTTCCTAATTATGTTGAATGTTTTTGCGTTTATTTTCGGACATTTTACGGGAACAGTGACGGACGAAAGTTGTGTTGTGATAATGGATAAGGCATACGAGTACGCGAAATCCGCTATAATTAATTTTAAATTAGATAGATGTTGCTGCTTAGCGCCTATAAGAGTAGGCGTTCTTGTTATTGGATATTTTAATTTATTTATAGCGGTAAGTATTGACTATTCTTGAAGCTCTCCGAGGAAATACTGCCAGACTTTTAAGTAAAGCAAGACAAAAGTTACATATTAACACAATGTTAAATATTTGACAGGAAGTAGTGCCAAAATAATCCCGTACAAATAAAACGTATTTTTATCATTTAATTATTTTAACAGTAGTTTTGTGTAAAAAAAAATATTGGTAAAATTAAGTATTTAATTTAGCCCAGCAGTGGGATATTTACAGATTTATATTCCATAACAATGTTAATGTTACAACCGTCTAATGTTACAGAGTATGTCAAGGATTTTCAATTAGCGCCAATTGATATTATAAAGTTTTAATTTTATTCATTTTTAAATATATAATGAATCAAAGTTATATTTGTAGGTTTTATCTTTGGTGGGAACAGCTGATGGGGGAATTACGCCCCCCTTGATGGAAGTCCAAGAAATGTTCTTAGAAGATAATGCGTCTAAGGCCATCGGAATTATCGCGTATTCATGCGAGTTAGCTTTCAGTGTGCTGTTGCTATGTGGAATGTACCGTGTAAGTAAATTAATTTAAATATCCATTCGTCTTTCGGGGATCCTGTGGTAACTTTTGAGATTAGTAAAAATCACGTTAATATTAATTACGGTTCGCAAGTTCAAACGTAAAGTACTGAATTTTCATACATCTAATTTATACTCATAATTTATGTCATATAGTAAGGTAAATGAAAAAATTGCGAGGAATTGACACATCACATACAAATATGTGATGTATCAAAAATATTCCGGTCACAAAACCGATAGATGTACTATCGGATTTGTGCTCTGAATAATTATATTTTTATTAAAAAAAAATATTGACCACCAGAATAAGTAGTTGGGACAAAAGACGGACTTAATGACTGAAGGCAATCTCTGCCAGTCAACTTTTAGGCTAAGCAAATATCCGTGAAGGCGGTAATTAGTAATCAACAGCACACAAAAATATACATACATACACAAATAATATTTACAAAATAAATACAGAGCTATAATATATATAGCATAAACATATGAATTATAGTGTATTATAGATATCATAAGATGACGTAGACGAGGCTTGAAAGTAAATTTAGAAGTACTTTTATATCTCATTAACAGAAGAGTGTTTTAATTAGTATCCCTGTCTCACTTTTGTACAAATTTATAATAGAATTTACTTATTATAAATGTTCAGAGGCGTCTTTACCTATAGTGCAGGGTGTGCGGTGCACAAGGGCGTAGCGGTGTTAGGGACGCCGGCAGCCGACCTCGGCACTTTCAATGAACCTTCCGCCGTGTTATGACGCTGGACGTTATAACTCAACCCCGCGTAAAATGAGCTCAAAAATGTTTAATTATGTTGTTACCCGTGTACAATGGCATAGCATCCAGCTTCCCGAATCTGTCTAATGTATCTCAATTGATATTGTACTCTGTCTGTTTATATGAGGTCGAAATTAGAATGAAGAAAATTGACAGAAACACTTTGACAGGAAACTTTATTGTTACCCGACATCATTTAAAATTGCACCATTTGCACCCGGATCTCCGTTCAATGTTGAAAATATTAGGTGTTTGATAAACACCCTATCAAGCCGAAACGTACCCATGTTAACATGTCTATATAAATATGATGTCAATGTTAAAAAATGGAAATTGTAAAAAAAAATTGTATCTCCATACAACATGACCGATCAGCTGACCGAGTTAGTATGAAAGTCGATTTTTTTTCCAATTTTCATTTTTTAACATCGACATAACGTTTATAAAGACATGTTAAGAGAGTTGGGTCTTCCTGACTGGCCTAGGCAGTCCGGGTACAGGCCTCGGGGTCCTTTACCCGGGCTGTTCCTCACCGGCAAGTACTGCTTGCCGGGTCGTGCGATTTTTGGCCCGAAGGACCAGTGTCAATAACTGACCCAGTGGCTATTTCTTCTAATTCGGATTCTTATTTATTAAAGGTTTTCATGTCCGGGTGATTGTCTTATCCAGTGATTGTCGTCGTTCTATCGTCAGTCTTCCAAATTGTAGTCTTCGTCCTCGGGGCCCGATGCCCGCATCGGGGCAGATGGTCGGCGACAGTAGGAGCTTACGAGATAGAGAACGCCCGTCAGGTGGTCGAGCGTGTAGTGGCGCTATACCATGGAGGTGCACGCTCGCACTGCTGTCCGCTCTGGCGAACAGAGTACGCGCGAGATGGCGGACGAACTCCTCCACATTTGTACCTATTCCAATTTGACCGCGCGCTTACTAGAGGGCGCTAGGGTAATGATTGCACACGGGCTCTATATGGTCTAGAGACGCCTCTGTAAAGGTTACATATCTGTGCAGAATAACACTTACTTTACTATTAATTATTTCTAGAACGACATAATACTCCTGCGCGCGTATGTGTACTTCATGATCGCCGCCATTGTGACCGCGGTTCTAGTTTACTCCATGATCATAGCAGCCGTGTCGATGCTCACCAAACTGGTCCTTATTGGCAATATGGGTAAATCACTTATTTTAAAAAATAAACTGAATATGTAGCATTCTATGGATTCATTTAAAGTTTCAAGACCTGCATTAAATGTATAAGGTGTTAACTTTTTAATTTATACTTATCTGATAATATCTTTACGTACAGATAAAACAGTTTGGAGACGGTTTTGCGTTTGTAGTAGTTTTATACACAGATGACTAAATCCGAAACAAACCATTTCGCGTTAGCTATCACGTGCCTAGAATTCTCTCAAGTATCGTTAGAAGCGGCGTTTTGTTTATTTTACTACTAATTCGTTAGTATTAATTATGGAAAGCGAAAATTTAAGTCGCAAAAATGTCACAGTGAATGCTATAAATATATAATGACATTAGCTGAGGAAAAATATGCCACAGAGGAATGAAGAAATGTTTGTTTATATATTTATTGTATTGAAGAGGAAAAGTAATATACAAACGCAAAAACATCTCCAAGCTGGTTTGACTGAACTGGTATTATATATCTTTTTAATACATTCAGCAGTTCTATTCTGTAAGAACTCATTTCATTACTCACCTGTGAAATTTTGACAACTGTCTTATGATATAATATTTTGATGCGTGTATTCTTGAAATGTTATAATTACTATGGTCAATGTCGCTTATCACTTACTGACATTTCACGACCGATTTCTGCGCTACTGTTATTATTTAATGACATAAGAAATTGAAACATATGATTTAGTGTATAAATTATATAAATTATTAAATATACGATTCTCATTATGTTTTTTTAGTATACAATGTCTACGTCATATTACTCGTGAGAAGTGCAATAGTCGAAATCAAAGAGACGAGTACTTCTGAGAAAAATGGTCACGTGACTCTATACTCTATTGCCAAGGTTCCCCTCGAAGTTGAAGTACCGGACGTTGAAGCTGCCGCAGAAAAAAATGAAATCAACGAAGATGATAAGAGTGTAACAAAGAAAGACGAACCGGAAGCGAAGTTGGAAACTGTCGATGAACATACTAAGGAGGAATAATGTTATATTATTGTTGTTATTATTTATTAAATCGTATTATTAGTTTTTTTTTTAGTATGTTTTTCTAGTTAAATTCAGCTAAATGACGTAGCTTAGAAACGCGAAATCGTTCTGAAACATATCGAGTAGGTTTTACCTAGTCTACACGGTAACATACGAAAGCGATCCCGTGGCGCTCCTCGTTAAGACGGAAAGGGTACCGCTGGTTTTTTAGTGGGTATTCCGATGTTCGGGGCGCACTCGGCGCTTTGGACACCGGCGAGCCCCACATGCCCCCCCCACTGTTCCCGTGGGGGAAACGCGTAACGCGTATTTCCAGCGATAAAAAAAAGTTTTACCTAGTCTTGTCAGATGAAATGCCTCCACCAGCAGCGTATTAAATGCCTGTTACTAAAAAACAATTAACAATTAAAATGAAACTTCAAAATATTGAGTAAGTTTTTTAATGACAACTTAATCTGTAATGAAATTTTGTCATAATCCAAATTATGAACAAACATCAAGAAATCACCAAGTAACATTAAATATAATATTGATTTGACGTTGAAGCATTTATAATCACATAACATTTTTATTGAAAATCGCTTATATTGAACAAATGTTATAAGTACAAATGAAAATATTACAACTAATATAACAAAGAAACAGACAAAAAAAAAAAACAACAACAAACAAATTTAATTATAAAAATTAAACTCAAATCTTACAGCCATGAATATTATCCACTAAGTGGTATCGTCAACTAAATTTTATTAATCATATTGAATATGATTTTTTTAACAAATATTTCTTTGGAAACGTTAATGGCACGAGAATATGAATTATGGATAAAGAATATTTTTCAAAAATATATTTAGACATATTTAGGTACCTTATCATGTATACATACATATATCATGTTATAAAAAATAGTTTTTCATTTTTAAACCTCACACTTAATCAACCAAAGTATGAGGTCTACATATTTAGGTCCGTAATCGCCGAAAAAGTTATAACTACTTTAAAAAAAATTACTTTCGTTTAATTTATGTTAGATTCTCTATATAACCTTTATAGTTCAGGTTATGATACAAAGCTTTGTCTTAATGTGTTTTTTTAAGAAATAGTTAGGGTTAGTTTAGGGTGTGGTAGCTGTTTAGAAAAAAACAAAATAAACTAAAACTTATCCAACTGGCATTTCACAATTACTCAGTAACTCAATTTATACAGACCAGATTTATATTAACAACACACTCACCACTATACCTTAATATATATAACAACCAATATATAATATAACCACCCCTGGCTCGGTAGATTCCTCCTGGCGCGATGTATTTTATAAATAAGCCATAAGAATGTAGTAAACACTGCTTTTAAAGCTGCATATTATTAACACATATACTATGAAATATATGCTGAGCTAATTTTTGTGAATGTGTCATATAAAAAGCATTTATAATGAATATTAAAAAAAAATGGAGTCAATACAGCGTTTTTTTTTAAATTTAAATTAAAACTAAATAGCACCTAAAACTTAAGCAACTACAGTACTGGTGGTTACCCGTTTAACACCAACTGACCATATATTCTACCTCGTGAGGCAGCGAGTGTTTTTGATATTGGATGATGTAATATGGTGAACATCTAATGTATGAGCAAATACAATATTTCAATGTTAGGGGAGAGGAGACAAACCTGATTAATTTAATATGAACTGATTGATGTAAATGCTTTAGTATGTATAATGTAATGTTATTTATTTATTTTTTAATATACTGTGACATTATTCACTCACGGCCATCTGATCCCAAATTAAGCAGAGCTTGTACTATGGAAACCTGACAACTGATATACTACTTTTCTTTTGTAAATACATACTTGTATAGATAATTACACCCAGACTCAGACAAACAGGTATGTTAATGTCATGCACACAAATGTGTCCTGGGTGGGAATCGAAGCCACAACCTTCGGCATGAAAGACAAGTATCTACCAACCACGCCAACCGGCCCATCGAGTATGTATGCTATCATCATTGTGTTATGCTTATATATAATTAATACATATTTATTTAAAGTGAAACACTGTATAGCTACTTATATTCACTTTAATTTATCATAAAACTCAAGAATTTTAATTTCCTTTTTTCAAGAGTCCATAGCAGCATTATATCAGATATTACATGTTAATTCAGGGTCAATTATGTTTTACAAATATACTTAATACAATAAAAAATATAAAACAGCATTATTTAAGTTCTGTTTTGTTGGTCAGGAACTTAAAAATATTTTGAGATTCCTATTATATTCATGTTTCTAGAGGTTCTTATATGAAAATCATCATTCATACGTGAACAGATTATTGTCACTATTAAACATATTTTTTGTCATTTCACAAATTTATAAATCCAGCCATTTTAGATCTCAATAACACTATATAAAATTTGTGAAATCGTGTTAGCCTTACCGAAATAATTTCAGCTGTGTCACTTTACTATGAATAAATCTACTAAAAAATTAAATTTTACCACAAAAAATACAAATTTACATTTTAACATCACAGAACATTATCAGAGCGTTAAAATTTTAAATACATATATACTACACACATTACTAATACACATACCTAATAACTTAAGCTTGATAGCGACCTAATAACAAGATAAATGCTAAACTTAAATAGAAATGTCTTTTAAATGAACATCGAAGTTAATTTTAAAAGTACAACTACATGTGACATTGTAACCAATCGATAGTACAATTTTTTATTGTAATATGTATTTTTGTTCTATTTATTTTTTTAATTTTTAATATCATTATTAGGTCTAGTCAAATTGAATCTACACAGATAATATTCTGTATGAAATATATATATACATATCATAGAGTATGATGAATTAGTGCAAATTGAATTTTACGAATTTGCTGTCATAAATTTTGAGATCATTAACACTGATTAACGGGTTTTGTTTACACGTAATACTCATTGAAATATATCATAGACAATATAGGAACGAGAGTAAGTCGAATTACATAACTATATAAGAAGCTATAAAAATATCCTCATAGATTCCACTACAAGTGTCAGAAATAATAGTTAACGTTTAACATTAAGCACCCTGTAGTTAATTCCTTAAACAATAATAATTAATTTTATATAATTTTAAGCGATTTACTTGTCAAGTTTCAGTTTGCTAAAACTTGCACCCAAGCCTCGACCTGAAACGAATTATAAATTTTATTGACTTTTTATAACTGAATAAATACAAATAATATAATAATAATTTTTTTAAAGTTCTCTAAAAATAATAGCAAATTTAAAAATAGGACTACATGTCGCTGGAACAAATAATTATTGGGACATTTTTCACACACGGCCATGTGATCCCAAATTAATCTTGTACTATGGAAACCAGACAACTGATATACTACATATATTACTTTTCTTTTGTAAATACATACTTATATAGACAATTACACCCAGACTCAGGACAAACAGACATTTGGGAATCGAACGGAAAGGAATGGTGGGTATTTTTGACAGTTAAAAAATATTTCGAAGGTATAAAATTATTATAACCTCGTCCAGGTCTTTGCCCGAGACTGGGAAACTCGGCTTCTGTGAGCTCGGGTGCAACTCGAATAGCTTGAGAATCTGAAATAATGAATCAAATATAATCCTTTCAATTTATGCCTTATGGTAATATGTTATTTCTGTGAATACTGACTTAATAGCTTACTTGAGAATAGAACAGAGTAATTATTATTCTTAGAACAATTATTCAACCGGATTACGATTAAGGCGGAAAATCTCAAAAACTTTTAGCTGGTTTGCTCAGGAGACATTATAGTTGCATTGTGTGACCGCAAACACAAACGCTCTATTGTCACACTCAAAGTACGATGATACACGATCAGAAAAGGACACGCGCTTTTCGGTACGAAGAGATCGTGATGAGGCTGCCAAAGTATGTTAAATAGGTTGTTTCCATGTGTTATGTAATTTTTTATCTTTTCAGTGTAAAATAAATATTATACAAATTATATATAAAAAAAAATATATCGATCGAAATATATATATACTCACAATCTGCTTTGGGCATACGCAACGGCACGTGGACCCTGTTTTTCTTCTTTGTACCTAAAAAAAGAAAAATAAATTAACTAAAATTGGACTAGATCGAGCAATGTGTCGATTAATGACATAAAATAATAAGTTATCAAGTTTCCCTTTGAGGTTTGTCGTACCCCTAACTGGCTATGGGTATGCATTTGGCTTTAAAAACTCCCAATTGACAATTTAGTCGACTTTGCGAAGTACAGCAACTGAACTGGCAATGACTATTTATACTATATTCCAGCTTTAACAGCTGTGCTATATTGCTTTTATAGAAAAGGAAGGCGGACGAGCATATGGGCCACCAGATAAGAAGTGGTCACCAACGCCCATAGACATTGGCATTATAAGAAATGTTAACCATCGCTTATCACCAATGCGCCACCAATCTTTGGAACTAAGATGTAATGTCCCTTGTGCCTGTAATTACACTGGCTCACTCATCCTTCAAATCGGAACACAACAATACCAAGTACTGCTGTTTTGCGGTAGAATATCTGATGAGTGGGTGGTACCTACCCAGATGAGCTTGCACAAAGTCCTACAAGTAATATGATGCACTACAAACCATTCTTGATGAATATTTATTTAATACAACATTATATTAAATTGAAGTAATTATCTGCACTAAAGATTCGATAACATGGCCGACATTGAATACGCTGCTTTTTTTTAACGATAATGAATATAAATTATGTCATGTCAATTCAAGGTCAAAGTAATTTATATATATATATATATGTTATTTATTTACTGCTCCAACCAATCGCTATAGAATAACTGTTCAATGGTACCAAGCCCCATAGACTACGGTTAAACTCTACCACGAGCCAAAACTAAAACTCGATTATGCAATTCTTTAAAATACTCACTGTCCATGGAGCTGTTCATTGTTGTGTCACAGAAAGAATCGCTTGCTATAGAAGTATTGCACGATGACGTTGCTTGCTGTAATTAAACAAAGTTATTTTTTTATAACATGTAATGTTTGAGAAATATGTACGACCAGATCGGTTATTAAAGTGCCTGGATCATTCCTATGACCTAGCGGTTACCTATTTATCCTTGAGCTGTTGTCCTTAAATTATCGAATATACGTAGAATTATCTCATTACTTATCTAATAGAATTAGTCTTCAATATTATTTTTTTCTTGTATAAATAATCTCCATGGACTTATTGTCAGAGCATTTGGAGTATTTTTTTATGTTTTTCTTGACTGACTTTATTTTTGATCTGCCTGATCATCAAATAGAAATTTTAGAAATAAAGCTTCAAACCGCTGAGTTTGTTGTGAAGTTATGTATATAGGTGACAATCAAGTGTATCGCTTCTGTATTTAACAGATTTTCATTTTTGAAAAACAAATTATATTATACTTTTATTAAATAAAAATCTTTATGAAGTTAAATACTGTTAAATATTCAAGTCATATATTATATATCATACTTATGTGAATATATTAAAGACATTTAATTTTCATGTACTAAATTCTCAGATCAGAAATAATCTTGAGGAAACATGTCGAAGATGTTCTGTAATATCTATAAAACCATAATAAATAACGATATATACATAATATATAAATGAATAATCTCCAAATCCTTATGCTCATGATAGACAATTGCTTAATAGGAATATTTAGTAGGCCTTTAATGACTAGCTGACAAAAATATTTAATTGATATTGAAGCGTTCCAATGAGATGATCTGCCAGACTCCAGTTATAAAACGTTCGTGTTTTTTTTATTGGTAGGCGGACAGGCAATTTGGCCAGTTGATGATAAATGGTTACCACCGCCCAAAGACACCGTCACCATAAGAAATATTAACCATTCTTAAATTTGTCAATGCACCAAAAACATTGAGAACTAAGATAATAAGTTTCATGTGTAGTCCTACTCTGTAGTTACACTGGCTCACACATTTTTGAAACCGGAACACAACAATACTAATATTGCTTGGTGGTAGACTATGTTATGAGTGGGTCGTACCTACCTAGACATGTAAGCCGTATGACCAAATATAATATAATATAACAACAATCATAATAAATACAAGTAACAAACCGCCATAAATAATAATAAAGGCAAAAATTATCAAATGTTTTTATATTATGCAACATTAATGTTACTAAACAGATTATCTACCTCAGAATGTAGATGTCCAAATATATAATTATAATATTTGATACAACAACGTTACAATCTTTTCATCAATGTGGGAGTGTTATAAACAAAATGTAGTACATGTTAAAAAAAATTATAATGTTTTATCAAACAAAAAAGGAATGTAAAAGCTTGTAAATTTCCCACTTCTAGGCTAAGGATATATTCCAACAAGCGGCTTTAACGCGGTATGGTGGATACACAAGTGACAGCATTTCAGTGATTGTATATAGAAACATGCCGGTGATGGAAAAAAAAATTAAGCACATCTTGCTTGCCAGGGCAAGCAATTCAATCACGGAATCATCGATTAAAATTCAAATGTTCTGACCATTGGGTCATCAAGGCTCTCAAACTAAATAAGATTATATTTCAACATACTGTTACCGCTGTGCGACAGCGACAAGGTAATCAAGAGTGACTGGGTGATCAAATAATGTTTATGAACATCAATTATAATTATTTTATATAATATCTTACCGAATATCCAGCTACAGATGGCACTTGCCTAACTCTCTTCTGTTCCTTGTAAACATGGATGCTCTGAAACAATAAATACTATTTAAAAAAAATATTTATTTCTTGTTTTTTATTTTATACATAATGGTATTATAAAATGTTTTTCTTTGAAGTTTAAAATATAATGCGAAAATGAGGCGACAAATTTAAAACTACCCACAATTATATTATAAATCTGAAGAATTTGTCTGACTTGAAAAAACATATTTGGGTCAGGTTACATTATTTATTGTGAGAGGTGGATTGAACTACAAGAGCAGCACAGGAAGTCTGCAGCGGGACATGTACTGATGTGGCGAGAGGTACTGACTTCGAGGTCGAGGTCGGGCGGCGCGTGCGCGGCGGGACGCACGGCCACCCCGGCGGCCACGCAGCAGCTGTCCAGCACGGTGTAGGCCCAGCGCTTCACGCGCGACTGGCTGCACTCCACCGACATGTCGCAGCGCTCGTGGTGCTGTGGAGATATTGTCACGTCACCATACCGGTCGGTGTCTATACGGTACGATCGAGACTGAGTGGCATACCTCGCAGCCAATCCCAGGTGTGTATTTAAAGGAATCCTTTTTCAGTTGGAGTAGTGCTAGGGACTCTTTCGGAAAACCTTCGTCTGGTTGAGTCTTGAGCACGTTTAACATTGTAAAGAATAACAAATCCAACTTATATATGCGGAACAGAGTCTCATCTTCAGCTGTAAGCAAGAGATACTATTTAATAAATAAATAAGCAATGTCTGTTTTCATTTAAGTCAAAAGTGCATATGACCCAAGTATTAAAGATCCAATAATTTGATATATCATTAAGCAGCACATATACCATTGATTAATTATTATTTATTATTATTAAAATGATTACCTGCTTGTCTACACATTTGATGTATAAAATTCTTGACTGGCTCCACTTTATTGGGCATAGTGAATATTGGTGGCAAGAGTTTAGCCGTGTGATCTTCCTGCTTCAAATAATCAATGACGTTGGCCAAGATCTGCATGTAGTTACTGCGTGGCACTGAATCATCTGGCATTTCGAGACCGTATGTCTGGCTACCAAATTTCACCTCAGAAGTATATCCAAGTGGAATATCTCCTGTACAAAGAAAAACCTATATAAGAAATAATAATGGGAGCCACTCAGTACCCGCAGCAAAAGTAAAACTTATTTATGTCAAAAATATTTGACTCACACATTGCACATTAAAAAATAATTACTAAGCCTTATCAAAATTATGTAAGTAACTACCAGGATTTATAATCTCATGATAAGTATCCTTGATGCCATCTTGAATATTGAAGCGCAGCAATGTGGATTCACCAATGATATAATCATTTCCCACCGAGCAGTAACAATTCACATCCATCAAGTATATGTCCATTGTTTTAATACCTTTAACAATTAATAGAGGAATGTTTCAAGTTAGGTCCACATTCAATTTTATTGTAGTATTTTGATCGACTGAAAATCCTTTAACCAACATAGAAATATTACATTTATTTATTGATTGTCAAATTAGAAACGCACCAGTTCGGAAAAGAAATACATTGGCCTGAGAACAACCAAAGTGACTTTTTTTAAGTCTTGTAATTGTTTACCAGTTTTCAATGTAAAAAAAATAACCACGAGGTGATAGTTTCTCACTAACTGTACACTAACCTTTTGCACACAAGATTTTGTTTACAATTTATTTAATTTAGCAAAAAAGGCATTTTTAATGCTTTTTGGAATCCTTTTGTAAAACCATATACATTGTGCCCCACAAGAGTTACTAACACTATGCAATTGAGTAACAGGAGTAATTAGTTTGCGTTTGTTCTATTTACAATTGTTATGAGTATCACTATTTCTCAGTAAAAAAATGAATTTATTTAAATTTTATGGTGATTAAAAAAGCTGGTGTAGCTAAGCAACATTTACAATAAGACGTTTATATTCCAAATTTATAACATTTCATTATGTTTATACAAGATAAAGCATTTCTTTCTCAACATCACAAACCTGAACCAAAGTGAAAAATACATATTTAATTTAATGTAAATATCTCTATTTTATATTGTAAAGTTTATCTTAAACTTCTTTACAAGTCTACAATACTTGTAAAGTTTTGTAGTTTTGTTGTGTTTTTTTTTTTTGCTTAATGTATTTTGGGACATGTAGTTTTTTTTTTAATATAGACATTGACATTGTAAGAAATGTTAAACATCTCTTACATCACCAATGCGCTACCAACCTTGGGAACTAAGACGTTATGTCCCTTGTGCCTATAATTACACTTACTCACTTACCTAGATGAGTGGGTGATACCGACCCAGACGAGCTTGCACAAAACACTACCACCAGGTGTATGTATAGTGAGGTCAGGACATATTTATATTAGTCCACCATAACACCAAAAACTGCGCATATGCAAAGCTTTAAGTAGCTCACAAATCAATAAGATAAAATGTACATACTGTTATTAAATGCCCTCAAGTTGATCAAACTTATAATGTCTTTGCGTTCAAATTCTTCTGCTTCCCGAAGTTCCTTTTGAGCCTGTTTTATATAAGGCAAAGGTATACCAGTTGAGGTAAACTTCGTAGCAGGAATATTGGCTTTGAGTTTTTCTTTCTTTGCCATATTTTCGAACTTCAATCTTACATTTGGAGGTGCATCCTGCATATAGTTAAATAATAATCATAACATAATTTATAGTATGATTACGATAATTAGTATATAACATTAAAAGAGAAAATAAATTACTTACCCGCCAGGAGGGACCTGCCGCTTCAGCAACTTCGGCCATATTTCTATATACTACGCCTTTTTTACTTTGTTCTTCTTTAAAGTCCAACATGTAGAAGTAAAACGAATTTCCTGACGATTTTTTAGGCATTTTAACTTTTTAATAACGGGTTTTAGCGATAATTACAATTAGGAGTTTAATTTGTTGTACTTTATTTTTGTGTACCGCCCGTGTGTTTTATATATAATATTTAACTATGTTAATCTTGTTTTCTCAAATTTTTATAATTTATTCTTTTTCTGAGAAATAAATTCTTAAACCGTAATTACTTTTCGTTAAAATTACCAAGGACTCTAGTCCCTGACAAGCGATACTAAGTTAACTAAAGTAGGTACCTATACTACGAACTACCAACATGACCGAAATGCTCTCTGTGAATAAATGGTCTACGGAATAAATCAATAAAAGTTATCAGGGTTGCCAGTCGAGTGAACAAACTTTATTTTTATAACACTAAGTAACTGAAATCATACAGACTTAAATCTTATTATGCAAACGAATGAAACTCTTAAGAATTAATATATGACTAGTAAATTATCGATTTTTGACACTTTGACTTAATAATAAAATATGAAAAAAAATAACTAAAACTAGTTTTTCTTGTTTATTGTTAAAATTTGAAAGATAAACATAAGAGAATGCAGCATTAAACCTAGCTGATAACTGCGTTACAAATTAAAAAAAAAAATTAAGCACTTATTTCAATTTTTCCTGTTTATTTATTCATATACCTCGCCTATTAAGGAAGCACAAATACATGTAACTCCCAGCCAACCTCACCTGCATGTGGTGCATCCTGCCGATTAACAAACGAGGCTCTGGCGACCGACTAATGGCGATATAACCATACCATTAAGGCGTAACTAAATACTACAGACCGGTGATAAAAGTCACTTTTTCCTATATTTAGAATTAGTAAAAAAGACGCATCTGCCAGTATTTTTTATATTATTCTTAGACTTACAGAAACTGAGTTAGCAGTGCATAAATAAGACGTATTTCCAAATAATTTAATCAAGCACTAAGGAAAAAAGACGTTTCTAGTGGGTACTAAGTTGAAAAGACGTAAATGCGTTTATTTTACATTCAAAACAATAACAAGATAATAAGAACAAGAATAAAAACACAATTACACTGTCGTGATCATTATGTCAACGAAGAAAGACGTATCTGTGTTCATATGTCTTTTCATGATAGTACTAACCAAAATTAGTATAATGCAAGTGCCAGAAGCATCTCCTTAGTTTTGCATAATGTGTGGTGGAGTGGTGTGCACGGTAGGCTTCGCAGTCAGTTACGCCCAGGCAGGTGAGAAGAATAATATCTGAGCGACATGTGCCAACCAATATTCCATGGAGTTAGTCGTTATATTTATTACTTATCCGGGCTGAACAATTATTTATCTATCTTAGTGTTATAATTTTGTCTGAGCTTCTTAGATCTTTAAGAGTTATATTACGGCTTCTGTGAGTAAGCTCATCGTATATTTGTCCCACATTAAGAGACAGAAATCTTGAAAAAGTTGGTCCATTATTTGGTTTTATTTTTTATTTTAATAGGTTTGTGGTCATCACTACCCATTGACACTGGCACTATTAGAAATATTTAACATCCCTTACATCGCCAATGCTCCACCAACCTTGCGAAATAAGATATTATGTCTCTTATACCTGTAGTTTCACTGGGTCATTTGACTTGGGGTACCTTAGTGAGAATTGACACGAAAATAGTGTAAAGTTAAACAGCAATATGTCAAACAGCAATATATTTGATGGTAGAATATGTGATAAGTGTATGGTAGGGGTCTGGGTAGATACCCAGATGGGCTTGCACAAAGGCCTACCACCAAGTAAACATGGTACATACAAATGGAAGAGAGATAGAGAGAATGTGTGCTCGAGTTTTTGAATTCTTATCTAAGCAATAGAATCCAGAAGGCCGACATTCAAGACATCAATTCTCGGACCTTTTCTATTTCTTATATACACCAATGACCAGCACTTGTGGGGAACAAACATGATATGGTATTGTTTGCTGATGATACCTCTTTAGTTTTTAAAATCCATATGGATACAGATAAATCAACTGCCTTTCTTGATACCAACTTGGAATGACCCCTATATTAACGGATTGGCGAGTAGACTAAGCTCAGCGGCTTTTGCGGTTAAGAAAATAAGACTATTTACCGACATTCAGTACATGATACAGTTCGCTTTGTATGTTTTGGTTATTTTTACAATATAATGTCTCACGCATTGACGTATAATTTATGAAGAAATTACAATATTCTTTTATCCTGTCAAATGTTACATATTGTCAGCTTATTATGTACAATTCTTTATGCGGATGTCATTATAGGCCATGATATACTGAAAGATCATTCGACATTAGAATTTATATTTGGAGGTAATAGAGAGCCTTTAAAAATATGCAATGTTATGAATGCATCTATTCCGCCTGTGTCTTTATTTACTAACTTGGCACTGGATATTAAGCCCGTGGCGGTAAAATCTAGACGATATAGTATAGCAGATAGCGATTTTATAAATATTGAAATTTTAAATCTTCTAGCAGATGGAGTTATTGAACCTAGCATTTCACCTTGGCGTGCTCAAGTCCTTGTTACTGGAGGAGGAGTACACCGAAAACGCTTAGTAGTAGATTATTCACAAACTATCAACAGATTTACACTTTTAGATGCATATCCTTTACCAAATATAGAAAATATAATATCTAAAGTTGCAAAATATAACTATTTCATTCAAATTGATTTAAAAAGTGCCTACCATCAGATTCCAATACTAGAAAAAGAAAAACTTTATACTGCTTTTGAAGCCTGTGGTAATCTATGTCAATTTACAAGAATACCGTTTGGAGTCACAAATGGAGTAGCGGCATTTCAACGAGCTTTAAATTTTATAATTAACACAGAACACCTGAAAGGTATATTTTGCTATTTAGATGATGTTACTGTGTGTGGAAAGGACAAAGATGATCATGATCAAAACTTAAATTGTTTTATGGCTGCTGTCAAAAAGTACAATTTGACAGTTAATGAACAAAAATCTATCTTTGGTGTCAATTCTATTAATCTGCTTGCATACAATATAACTATAAGACAATACTGTCAAACCTGATTCTGATAGATTGAAACTGTTACACCTGCCAATTCCTACAAATAACGTTGAATTAAAAAGAACATTAGGTTTTTTTGCTCACTACGCGAAATGGATAAAAAAAAATTCACAGAAAATACATCCATTGGTTGGTATTAAGTCTTTTCCCATCGATGATACTGCAAAACATTGCTTTGCGTCATTGAAATCAGAAATAGAAAAATCTACTTTGACAGTTATTGATGATAATGAGCTTCTCATTGTAGAGACTGATGCATCAGAATTTGCCATTGCTGCATCTCTTTCTCAAAAGGGGCGTCCTATAGCTTTTTTTTCTAGAACCCTTTCAAATTCAGAACAACGTCAACCTTCAATTGAAAAAGAAGCATGTGCCATTGGAGAGAGTCTTCGCAAATGGCGTCATTACTAAACTGGTAAACACTTTTTACTTTTAACAGATCAACGCTCTGTTGCATTTATATTTAATCAAAATAATTGCAGTAAAATAAAAAATGAAAAGCTTGAACGATGGCGTCTCGAATTATCTTGTTTTAAATATGACATAAGTTATCGTCCGGGTAAAGAAAACACAGTTGCTGATGCTTTATCAAGAGTATGTGCTCACATGAATACTGATAAATTACGAGAGTTGCATAACTCTCTCTGCCACCCTGGCATTGTAAGAATGATGCATTGGATTCGTATGAAAAATTTACCGTATTCGGTAAATGATATAAAGTCTGTTACACTGTTTTGCCCAATATATGCCGAAGTTAAACCTCGCTTTATACAATCTAAAGGTCAACTAATAAAAGCAACAGCACTGTTTGAGCGACTAGACATTGACTTCAAAGGACCTTCACCGTCGAATACTTCAAATAAGTACTTATTAACAATAATTGATGAATACAGTAGATTTCCTTTCGCATATGACTGTAAGGAAATGACAACTTCAACTGTTATAAGATGTTTACAAGATTTATTTTACATGTTCGGAACACCTCTTCATATACATAGCGATAGAGGATCTGCTTTTATTTCTAAAGAGTTTACAGATTTTTTAAGTTCCTTGGGAATCGCTTGTAGCAGAACAACACCTTATAACCCACGTGGAAATGGTCAAATCGAGCGTCTCAATGGTACTTTGTGGAAAACTTTACAACTTGCTCTTCGCGCAAGAGAAATGCCAATTGAAAACTGGGAGCAAGTTCTGCCAATGTCATTACATGCAATTCGTTCACTTATGTGTATACCAATCAATACAACTCCTCACGAACGGCTATTTAATCATCCTCGCAGATCATCATGGAGAATCTTTACCTTCTTGGTTAGTTCCTGGACCTGTGTTAATGAAAAAAAAAATATTTGTAATAAATATGATCCATATGTTGAAGAGGTTGAACTACTACAAAGTAACCCTATTACTCTTTTGTAAAGCATAAAAATGGACGCGAATCATCAGTTTCAAATCGAAATTTAGCTCCACTTCCTTCTCCTGTTGAAAACTCTATGAATCAAAATAAAGTCGGAAAGAACAAGAGGACATCTTAGATGTTTTTTATGACTCTGAAGATCGAGTTCTGAGCTCGGAGGATAAGGATCTAGACAATATACAATCTACAGCGCCAAGCACATCTGATGATCAACATCTTAGGAGATCCGCAAGGACAAGACGAACTCCATATTATTTAAAAGATTACAGCTGTGTGTTAGAAAAAGATAGAGGGGGTGAATGACGTATAATTTATGAATAAATTATACTGTTCTTTTATCCTGTCAAATGTTACATATTGTCAGCTTATTATGTACAATTCTTTAAGTTAATAAAAGCCTTTCCTTTTGGTTGTGTCTTTTATGTATCACGCATTATACTGTGAAGTAATGCTGCCGCTATCAATACGATATTTGTGCTGCAGAAGAGGTCTATTCGTGCAATCTATATCTTAGGAGCTAAATAATCTTTAAGACAGATATGCAAAGAGATGAAAAAATATTAACTTTTGTTTCTCAATACACATTATGTAATGTTATGTATGTACGGAAAAACATAAATGATCTTGTGAGAAATTGTGATGCTACACGTATACGTAGACAGAGAAACTAGTATACGTGTAGCATCACAATCTACACTACTACTGTCTACGTATACGTGTCTAGAAAAAAAGAAATTAGTTGAATTTTTAAATCAGAATACAATGTTATAACTTTTTGTTTAAAATTGACATAATCATTATGAATTTATCATTAATATTATAATTAAAAATGATGATAAAAGGTAAAAGTAAAAAGTGCTTCAATAAAAAATCAGAGCATTTTTGATACCAACCATAGATAATCTAGTTCTGTTGAATTAAATTTTCTAAAATTTAGTATTAAAAGAAGTCATTTTAGATTTGTTATTTTAGCAATTAGTGACAAGTGGTAAATTTCAATATTTGACTTATAGCTTTCACTGAAAATAAGTTTTTAACTTAATAATAAGAGCAGTATGTATATAATATTATAGGTACATTTACAACTTATAATTTTTATAACAATTAAAAGAACTGCGTAGATAATAATAAGAACAACTAAAGTATTACTTTTTAAAACTATGTATATTCTAATTTTATTTAAGATTCTTATCGCGTTTTTGTTTTAATTTTAATAGTTCGTAATTGGCCTTAGCTCTACAATTTAGTCTATGCTTACTTTAAATTCTGAATTGACGTGACGGTCGACGGATGAGTGACGACTTGTGACGGCTCTAAAAGTCTGAACGAAGATCCAAATGTATTACCTATTTTAATTTGTCATTGCATGATTTGTGTTGATAAATTCCAATATATACATTTCTTAATAACCGCGTGAATATTGTTTTAAAATAAGTAATAATATATTCTTGTGTGAATAAATTGTGTCTTACAATTTAATAATTATTTCAAATTTTGCTGTTATTTTTTATAATTTAAATACAAGGTAAGCAAAACAATTGTTTTTTTATATAGTTTTTTTATATTCTGAGTCCACTCAATATGTAGAGTAAAATGTCCAGATAAAGTTAATTGTACTTATTTAAAAATATGAATTCATGTGTGTTTTTTTCTTTATTTATTTAAAATATATGTATGTCAGCCTTATTGTATTCTTATGAAAATATATTATAAATATGATAAACTACTCAAATTGATTGAAAAAATTTTTAACGACAAGCATGAAGCTGTCAAAAATACATATAAACTATAATTTGTTTCTGAAATGTTAATATTATTAAAAATTTTTATTATATTTTTAAACAATTTCCAAGTAACTATCGTATGAAATTATAAGAATTGGTTATTTTTTATTTTTCATTAATTAGCATTTTATAGATTATGTAAATAAGTGGAGTATTTTTATTTATTTATTTATCTATACTTTATTTTACGTCAATAGGAAATAGTACAGAAAATGCTTAGAACAAATGTTCTAAGCATTTTCTTTCATTTTCATAAGAATTATTTACATTAAAGCCTTAATTAAATTTATACTTGTATGTGTTTATCATAATTTTTAAATATCAAAAATGTTTTATTTTGAGTTTTGCCTTTATTAAAGATTTTGATTTGTGACTCATAAAAAAATTTTTTTTTAGAAGATATTAACAAAAGGTGATGCTTAGATATATTATATATGTATATTTCAATTTTTTTCAAGCATGCTTCCTATATTGAATTTGTTACTTTATTCTTTTTAATTTTTTTTTTTACATTATTATTATTATTATTATTATTATTGGCAAAAGTATAAAGATTTACAGCTTTTTATTTAATTTGCTTACAATGTCAATATGCAACAGTTTGTTTGTTCAGTAAATATGCAGTTTACTAATATTTACTCAGTAAACATAATTCAGACCATTTTCAACTGTATGCATTGAGCAATATAATGATTATTGTATACAAATGATTATACCAATTAGCTACTTTGTTTTTTTTAGTCTTAATTGTGTTTCACTGGTTTTTAGCTTAAGATATACACTTATATATAATAGAAATGGGAACATTATTCATGCTTAACCCCATGCTGTTTACATGCCGGCAAATGGCAAGGCAAAATAATGCAGACAAATACTATGTGAAGCATAATTTCTATTGCATTATTTTTGAATTACTTATATAAAGTTTATATATTTTGCTTTGAAAATGCAAATTGTTTATAACCTTACTTTTAGAAAAATTAACTCTTCTAAAGATCATTAATCTTTTTAAAGTAATTTAAGGAGATATAAATCTAATAATAGTAAGAAGAAGGAAAATTTCAATTCCTTCTGCATTCTGTCTTTGAAGTGTAGCTATCAGATTAGGCTTAGAAAAATTATTAACCCAATCTGCTAAATTGTTGAACAATTTTTCACACATTGGTAATACTTTTATTTAATTTAAAACCTTTCCGTTCCATGCATATAAGTTCATCGGTTTCTTAATTATTATTACGTTGCAATGGACTACAGTAAATGCTTCACTTAAAAAGATGTATGTGTGAACAGCGTGCCATAATTTTAACATCTCGTCCTTGTAATATTAGCAGTCTTAATGAAATATAACAAAAGATATGATAATACTAATTAGATGCTTAATTTTATTTGAATCTTGAATTTCATATGCTAATGCCAAATGGTACTGCAAAGATGAAACTTTAATGTATATTATATATTTATTATATATCTATACGAGTTTATTTAAATAAATATATAATATAAAAACGGAAAATAGAGAGATTCAATTTTTAAAGCATTTTTAGTAGTTTTAAACATACTTTATTTATGTGAATTTTAATAAATCGTATAAATATAACGAGTTTTTAACTTAAAAAGAGGGGTTTGAGGTCGTCCCTCTAAAAATAGTCTTACAACACATTTGTAGACAAACGGGTATTCTTGTAATATTGGGGCATCTGGTGGTTAGCTTTACTAATAGAACCTCTGCCTTGGTTAACATCGAGAATTGCTTCGTGAAGATTAAGTAAGGCACCAATCATTGTTAATAGGAGACTGTAACACTTAACGTTAGTCGAGTAATTAGCATAATACACTCGTAACGATATGTCGCTAATAAATAACCTTCACAATAACTCCATAACACGATCGTGAGAAAACATTACATAGTTACATTTGTCAAGGAGTTTATCGACAATTCTCATAGGAAGAGGGCGTCACGCTCTGCGTCCTTTGGTCATGAGCTTATAAAAAGGTGTCCTTATATGTAAATGGTTTTGTAAAATGATTTTCGTCATTGCCTTTGTTTTTATAAAATAGATTGGTGGGCGGTCCAATGGGCCACCTGAATGTAAGTGATCATTATCGCCACAGACATTGGCGCTGTAAGAATGATTAAAACCATTCCTTAAATAAACAATGCGCCATCAAATTTTTGGGACCAAAGATGTTATGTCGCTTGTGCTTGTAGTAACACTGGCTCACTCACCCTTCAAACCGTAGTAAGATAATATTACTAAGTATTACTGTATATGCTGTTTGGCGGTAAAATTTCTGTTGGGTAGGTGGTACAAACCTTTGCTTGCTTGTTTGTACAAAGCCTATCACCAGACCTCCCTGCCACAAAGTGTGCCGTTCATTATGCAAAAGAATTCGCTGCCTGCACGATATAGGAACATCGACATTTTTGATTCTCATTTTTTTTTATGATTTCTTTTATAAATTTATAATTTTTACTTAAATTGTAACATATGCCGTACGTAACTTAAATATTTCTAATGAGTAATTTTGTTTTCATTTTAAAATTAGCTTATCAATTAATGTATTTCAATAACATTTTTATCTATTGAATAATATTGACTTTATAAATTATTTTATTATTATTATTAGAAATAAAGCTGGGGTACTATTGCTGCCACTGCTAATATTAGGGTTTGTGCTAGAAAAAAACTGGGTTACTGACGAAATTTATAGAAGCAGCCCCTTTGGTTCTACCAAGTTGTTAGTTTGATTGACGGATTTATTGAAATAATAATTTATTTATTTATTTATATACTCTTTATTGCACACCAATATAGACAAAAATAATAGGAGTAAAACAAAACAAAGAAAAGAAAAATGTACAATAGGCGGCCTTATCGCTAAAACAGCGATCTCTTCCAGGCAACCTTTGGTAGAGGAGAGAGATAGGATGGTAGGGGTGTACAATTATTTAATACATAAAAAAAAATAAAAATAGATACAATATATATATGTATATATACGATACATAAATAAATATTCCATAAATATATAATTATATAATAATATAATATACATACACATTATAAATATATACATTTACATACTATAGATACTTACATAATAAATAAAATATTTAATTGCAGTATTTCTTCATGAAGCAAGATAGTGCTCTTTTATCATATATATATAATTTATATATATAATTTAATAAGTCAAAGAAAATAAATTTTGTTTATTGAAAGATTTTTGAAAGTAATGGACGTTCCATAGTTTGTTATATGGTATCCCATACTTATACGTTGTTTTGCATACCCATCAACTGTTTTTTTCTTATGAATTCATTTCTTTTTCGCGAACCCGGAAAAAGGAAACGAACAATTTCCCTCTATAGTATTCCTATAATAGACATTTGCAATAATACCAGGTAAGGCCAAGTTTTAAAGCGAAATACGTAATTTGATATAAACCGTGAAGTACTCGACTCATCAAGTGCTATCGCAATTAAAAGTTCCACGCGATGCAAACACTTGTCAATGCAAGGCCAGGAGACACACTTAATGAGACACCCGGTTTCAATTACATCTTTTAAACAAAATCATAAAAACAATATATGTATAAATATTTTGATAACAATTAAAGCTTAAAGGTTTCTACGCGTGTTAATTGGTACCCTTTAGTCAAAATATATTCTAGAATGATTGAATTAAATGTTTAGTTACAACGAGTTTGAATATATGTACTAGCTTAAAAAGAAAGAGGTATTTTAAAGTCCTTACATGATTCAGCCACAATTTTGGTAGCGTTAACAAATGACATTACGATCTATAGCCTATTCCAATAGAAGTATATATAAACAAACCAAACTATAAATTTATATATTCCATTCGATTTTCTAATAGCTTTCCTATATTATGCATTAGAAATTATTTATAACAAAACACTAGTCAATATAATATAATATTACTTATATAAAACACTTTAATTTTATTTCCGGAGTTCCGATAACAACTTCGGCGTTTCGAACGCCAATTTTTTGCGAATACATAATGAATATTATCATAGATAATTTCGGGATCTCGATCAATGATACGGCGCTAATTCAATGTCAATGTTGTTTATTTGTCTTTACTCCTCTTTTAGTTTATATAGGCTTTAGTGTACTTAATGATATTATTAATGTTAAATAAGTCCAAATTATTTTCGTTTGAGCATATGAAAGAACTAAGGACTTACGGACTTAGGCATTTTAAGATAAGGCATTTTTTCATTGAACTACTAATTCAAATATATATGTATATTATTTAGAATAAAATTTATAGTGTAACCTATATGCATATAGGCTTTTTTTTATTGGATTTCATCAATTTGTTTTTGTCGATCTGAAAATTTATACTATATTATAAATATATTTTTTTTATTATTTGTATAACATGTTTAATAGTAACAGTCAAAGTCATTCATAGATTTGGAATTCGTGAGTTCGATCTAGACTCACTCAGCATATGTTTTTATAGCGACAAAAACGCGACGTACGTATCTCGCATGTGAAATCATGTAAAGCTAGTATTTTGTCATGATGCGGAACAAATAATCGTCGTATATAAGTAAGTTAAGCACTTTGTATAGTTCCAGTTTTAAGTATTTTGCGGTATTCACGAACCTCGACGTATAATCTTCCTCCCTTATGTGTATTCACGTATAATATGTATATATATCTTATAGATATATAGAACAGATACGTAAAAAATCATATTAAAGAACGTTTGCACGATTTGTAACGTATTTATTTCGGCGAAGAATGCAACGGTTAACGTTGCAACGAAACATGTACAAAATTAGTTGTGATTCGTCGTCGACTTACATAGGACGTCATTCAAACATTAGCATAAATATTTTGCAGATTACGCAATCCGTGAAAAAAAAAACTCATAAACTTATGTATTTTAAATTATATCAGAATAATTTATTTCCATTCAAGAATTTTATATTTCCCTAAAGATATCTTGGTAAAAATGATATCGTAAATGCATCTATAAAATAATTTTAAAGCAGATATAACAATGCCGTTTTCAGAAGACTCGACACTTGAATAGAACTGTGTGACAGCGATTTTATGAGAGTTTTAAAGTCCATACGGAGTGATATATATTTTATATTTAGACTGGAGGAGGAATAAAAATAATCTTTAAAAAGATGTATAGGAGTCACGTCGATTATATTGATCTTAAAGTATCGGGAACAGAAATGAAAATGTAATTGTTTTGCATATATAAGTCTGTATAGCTGAAATGGCCTAGTGGTTAGAACGCGTGAATCTTAACCGATGATCGTGGGTTCAAACCCGGGTTGTGTTCCGATTTAAAGGGTGAGTGGGCCAGTGTTATTACTAAGGGACAAACATTTTAGTTCCCAGAGTTGGTGGCGTATTGAAGATGTAAGGGTTGGTTAATATTATGGATAGTGATGAGCGTTTACTTTCACGTGACTCACTTGCCAGTCTGTCTACCTAATACTATAAATAAAATTGATTTAGTGATTAAATTGACCAAGGACTCCATTTAAAATAAAATGTTATACCTAATATTCTATATATTGCTATGTAGGCTGGTCATCGTTCATTATCTTAGGAATTATCCATTTCATTTACAAATTAAATGACCATGTAAAAAATCATAACAAGAAATATTTTTCCTACTTTTCTTTTTTTTGAAGTCGATTAAATATAACTTCTCGA
This sequence comes from Nymphalis io, assembly GCF_905147045.1. Lineage (NCBI taxonomy): Eukaryota > Metazoa > Arthropoda > Insecta > Lepidoptera > Nymphalidae > Nymphalis > Nymphalis io. Next base: position 10,452,404 of record NC_065894.1, read on the forward strand.
TGTCGCTTAAGCCATTCATTACATAATTTTATTGTTTTTTTTCTTATTACTCGACGTTGATTTAAAACTTGATTTAAAAAATGATTTATTTCAAATTACAGACTCGCAATGTACTGTAAAAATATGTGCAGTATATGTTTAGATTAAGTTACAAAACCAAATAACACAATAATATAATTGTAACTGCTGTAATTCTATTTGGCGCTAAGTACAATGTAAGTGCATTAAGTGATTATATCAATGATCCGTTATCATAATTTCTAGTATTTTAGAATGTTAAAAAAGCGTAGTTCCGGTTATTTACATGAACGATAATGACTTTTCCTATATAGTAAGTGTAGTGTTTTGATGTTATTTTAATGATGTCATATAAATGGATCTTTACTAAAGTTCGAGGATTTTTGTCGACACCATAGTGGTGGTAGGGCTTCGTGCAATCTCGTCTGGGTAGGTACCACCCACTCATCAGATTTTCTACTGCAAAACAGCAGTACTTGGTATTGTTGTGTTCCGTTTTGAAGGGTGATTGAGCCAGTGAAGGGACATAACATCTTAGATCGCAAGGTTGGTGGCGCATTGGCGATGTAAGCGATGGTTAACATTTCTTACAATGCCAATGTCTATGGGGGTTGGTGATCACTTACCATCAGGTGGCCCATATGCTCGTCCGCCTACCTATTTTATAAAGGAAAATAAATATCATAAATCTGTTTTTAAGGTGACCAGATACACGTCGAATGTAATCCATTTAAGCAAGGTTCCAATTTATTTATCAGATGAATATTCGAAAATTAAATTTCCAGTTTTACGTTAAGTTCTGAAAAGGCTTAACTGCTATTAAAGTTTTTTTTAGAGTAGTTAAGCGTCTTTCTTTTTAAATGAAACAAGAATGAAAATTTCAGAGGTGATTTGAAGTTTAACAAAAAGTGCATATTTTTTTCTAACTCGTAAATGTATATTTTTGCCAAATATTGCTTCAATATTTTTTTATCAGCAGTGCTGTTCTGCTGATAACCAACTTATGGTGATATACAATTTTTAGTATGCGTTCATGAAAATTTATATTTTTATGGTCAATGTCGCATATCACTTTCTGAGATTTCACGAATATTTTCTACGAAAGTCATCAAGTTTTTTCTTACAGAATAACGCCTTACAGGAATAAAATCCAGCCAGTTTTTTTTTCGCCAAGCAATTCAATATTTTTTTTGTACAAACATTAAAAAAACATAAAAGTACGATTTGTTACTTGTTTAAATCATTATCCGATTACGAGAGTATTCAAGCGTATTAATGTGCAGTGACATTTGCGGTCGCACAGCTTAATTAGCATCATCTGCATAAGCTAACGGAACAGGTCCAAGTGTTTGTGTCGCAATTTTTGATAGGTATTTTAAAATTTAAAATGTTTTTTTATAAATAGATCAATATGAAAAATATTCATCAAGACACCTTGAGATTTTGATCGTGGTTCTTATAACACTAGATGCAGTGCAGTAAATCAAATTTCCGCAGATTTTCACGTAGTATTTTATATTATTATTAATCAGTAACAGAGTGATCGAGTACAGTTAAAACAAAGTATTCAGTTTGCGTAGTACTCAATGTTAATCGATATTCGTTGAAAGACAATATGTAATGTCGTAATCTTTTACTAAGTATTAAAAGTTTCACTAACATTTCTATCGAAGGGAAAATTATGGTTCCCATCATACTGGAGCGATGGGTGGAAATAACGTCATCGTCGCTGGTATTATATATTGTAATGTAATACATAATTTGTTAACATTAAGGTTCGTCAATCAAAAATAAAAAACTTTTTAAAACAAGCATTTATTTAATCAATTTCATGTCAATCATTAAAATGTATTATACCATATAATATGCAAAATAAACGAAAAACGAAATTCACTGCCACATCAATAGTCTAAATTTAAAGTGAATCGTAGTTTCTTATATGGTTATAGCGTATACAAAAAAGTATATAACATACTATAAGCTTTATGTGTATTAGTGTAGGATTTTTCTTTTAGGTATTAGAATTTTTTTTATTAATTAGTATACTTATATTTTATTGTAAGCGTTCACCAGTTATAGAACGATCGGTTAAATGGAGTTGGTTTAAAATACAGTAAAGATTTTACCAAGCAAACTAAAGTGAAGTAAAAAGGTTTGTAACAATCTACGTACCTTGCTAGTATGATATATTACGCATTATATGTATTACGCATTAGAAACAAGAACGTAACAAGTACGTTTAATGCTTTCACGATCAACGAATGGTCCAATCTTCCTAGCATCCTGTTTTATCATACATTGCACCAATCAAAATGAATGAGAACTCACTCATTGGTCCTTAATCCTGTACAGTCCTTTTTTATCTCTTCTCATTTTAATTCTGTTATTTGTTATTACCCTCATTTTACTTTCATGAATTTTAAACAACAGAACTTTTTTTTTAATCTCTTCGTATGGGTACAATAAAGATTTTAACATACACGGGTTTTTTAATCAATGAGATACAAACATTCGCTAATTGATGTATTTGCCCATTCGGTACCAATGCTAATATATATAATCCTTTCTTGTTCAATGTTCCTTCTGTTAGTGACAACCTTATCAAAGTTAGTTGCGTAGTATTGAAGAAGTTGACGGAGATACAGACAGAGGAAGCGACTTTGTCTTATACCATTTATATATACAGAAGCTCCAGTCTTATTATTTGAGATTTAATTTGTTATTTACATTATATTTAACGATTAAGACCAGCGTATTTTTAATATAAAAGATATGATTAAATTTGTTTACTAACTATAATAGTTAAAATAGCCCGTATTATTTTTTAATAATATTTTTATCAAAGGTATTTAAATGTCAAGTGAAATATATGTTAGTTAAAATATTTTTATAGAGTTTTTAATGGATAAAATGTTAATCTTACAGCATTAAATATTAGTTAAATAACAATGCATACAATATTAATCCTAATTGCCTACAAATATTACTTATAAAATAATCAATCCCATGATCACTAAAATAAACATAGCCAACCCAATGATAATAACAATTTCGAGTTTAATATTTATATTATTTCTGCCGGATTTTTATTTTTCTCAGTCAGGGTACCATTTCTTTCCGTACGGTAATGTTTACTTTGAATATCAATAAGGATAATGCTTCTACGTTGAATAAATGAATTTTGATTGTTTCAGTACCTGAGAAATCATCTTAGCAATAAAGAAATGGGGATGAAAAGTTCATGATGAAACTCTATCCCACCGGGCATTCAGGTTTAAATGGCTATTTTATGATGTACCTGTCGAAATGGAAACGGGTTGCCGTCCTACTGCTGTTCATATGGATTGCTGTCACGTATCTCGTGATATCACCACTGAGGTAAGCGACGTGAATTGCTAATTGAGATTTATGAGATCAGCTCTTACTATGTGTTACCGATGATTTTTTTTCGCTTTGAAATTTTCTATAGAGTAACAGCCTGTTAATGTCCCACTGCTAGGCTAAGTCCTCCTCTCCCTTTTGAGGAGAAGGTTTTGGATTTTATTCCATCACGATGCTCCAATGCTGGTTTGTAGTTGTACATGTAGTACACATGTAGCACAATTTCAATGAAATTAGACACATGCTGGTTTCCTCACGATGTTTTCGTTCACCGGCAAGCACGAGATGAATTATAAACACAAATTAAGCGCATGAAAATTTAGTGGAGGTTGCCAGGGTTTGAACCCAGGATCATCGGTTAAAATTCACGCGTTCTAACCACTAGGACATTTCGGCTTGACTAGGCCATCTCGTCTTTCTATAATATTGGAAAATTGAAATCATGTAAAACACGAATGTCGCGACGAATAATACTCGTTTGTTTTGGCATGAGCGGGTTACGAACCATTGGCTGTTAGTGCAGCTGTATTTTATATATAATGCACTTGTATATATGTACATTATAATATGAAATGATCTTGATCTAATTATTATTTATACCACATAATGAAAACTTAATTAAGCTACGTTTTCATTCTGCGACACAACTTGACAACTTTAACGACAATGTAAATCTATTACTAATTAAGGTTGGCAAGATTATTTATGAGTATGCTAATGCTAGAGAGTCTAGATGGCCCAGTGGCTGGAACGCGTGAATTTTAAACGAAGATTGCGGGTTCAAACCCGGGCCAGCGCTACTGAGTTTTTAATTTGTTTTTGTTATTCATCTCGTGTAGAGAATAATTGCCACATGTTTATCCACCGTCCACCCCGCATTGGAGCAGAGTAGTAGGAGAGTAGTTGTAAGTTAAGGAGAGGGGGCCTTGGCCTAGCTGTATGGCATATACGAGCAGTTACTTTACTTTTTGAATCCAAATAATTATTGCATAAATTATTGCAGAATATTCATTTAAAATAAAGACTTATTTATAGCATCACATTAACCTAAATTTGAAGAGTTTAGTTCATTCCACGTTTTATATAAAAAAATATAAATTACGAAGCGTACAAATTGCGATAAATTATATTAAAGTAACGTTCAAGCTTACCTCGAGGCTGTCCTGAAGCGAGTTTGAAAATTTAATTTAAAAGTATACCGTTCCGCGAGAGGACGGGGGACCGAGCCTCGGGCATGTAATTCGAAAGGACACGTATTGTTACGGCGAGACGAACTAGCGTGTTTAATGCATAGCGATGGAGAAGTTTCGTACGTCGTTCGTTTGAAACGAGCTCGACTGAAGTATATATTCGTATTAAACTTTTATTTCAGTCTGCATTTTGAATGCGAAATTATGACAATAGATATTGCTTATCTAGCGACGTTTTACAAATGACAATAGGTCTTTTTCTAAATTTGAAAACGGCTGCTTGGAATGTCGTTGTAGCACTCTTAGCTGTTTGTCATCAATGTATTAGTTTTTAGAGGATTTTATTCCCTAGTTTTTTTTTTTAGTTTATGGTAATGTAGGTTATTAATTGAACTGTGGTTGAAAATTGGTAAAAATGTATTTAAGAGTATTACCGTTTATCAAAACCATATTCTACCGCAAAACTTGATATTGTTGTGTTCCGGTTTGAAGGGTGAGTGAGCCAGTGTAATTACAGGCACAAGGGTCATAACATCTTAGTTCCCAAGGTTCATGGCGCATTGGCTATGTAAGCGATGGTTGACATTTCTCGCAATGTCAATGTCTAAGGGCGTTTGGTGACCACTTACCATCAGGTGACCCATATGCTCGTCCGCCGTCCTATTCTATAAAAAAAAACGGTAAGGTATTGTTAATATTAAAATATTATTATTAAGTTTTATGTTTAAATGATTTTGCAAAAAAAAGTCGGTTAGTCGGTTTTTATTTTGTTAGTATTATTATCTGGAGTTTTGCTAATCAAGGACGAATTTGATTTATCTGTTAAATTGTCCATAAATAGTTACAAGGTCCATTTAAACACGTATATTAATTTACGAAGATTCTGGTAATATACGAGGAAAATAGGAAACATTTTTATAATACTTATTTGTATGTTAATACAGTTGAGCTTCATAAAACATCACTATTCTCATTCTCTAACGTGCTTGCGTTGGAGTAACGTTTGCAAAGCAATAATCTAAAACCTACTTCATTAAGATTGTAAGGTAATAAAAAAGTTGTTCCGTCGTTAAATCTGGTTTTCGATAATAATTATGAAATAGGTTTTTAAATAAAACTAAACAAAAAATAAAATGTAATGCACCGTGACGATTGGACGTCTGGGAAATGTGGAGCATATAAAAAATAAACAAACACATGGAATTTCGTTAGTAATATGTATATTTTTCTTGTTATTACAATTATATGTATTTAGCAGCGAAATGTACGCGCCACTCACAGACAAGGGAGTAAAGAGCGGTGGTTGAGAGCGGGTATGACGTCATGCCGTTTGCCTTCACGGCATACGACTCGGTCTTACCGCAAATATATAGATGTTTCACATAAAAAATATTATATATTATTAATTTACATTTACATAAATAGACGTAAAAGAAAGACCTTGATAGATATACATATATTATACTAAATATCAGCTGCGTCGCCCTTCAGTACATAGTAATTTGTCTGTAAAAAGATCCAAGCTATGTAATAGTGCAATCTTCATTTTCAATTTTTGTTAATGTTGATTTTTTTCTTCTTACATAAAAGCCGAGATGGCCTAGTGGTAAGAACGCGTGAATCTTAACCGATGATCGTGGGTTCAAACCCGGGCAAGCACCACTGAATTTTCATGTGCTTAATTTGTGTTTATAATTCATCTCGTGCTTGACGGTGAAGGAAAACATCATGAGGAAATCTGCATGTGTCTAATTTCATTGAAATTCTGCCACATGTGTATTCTACCAACCCGCATTGGAGCAGCGTGGTGGAATAAGCTCCAAACCTTCTCCTCAAAAGGGAGAGGAGGCCTTAGCCAAGCAGTGGGACATTAACAGGCTGTTACTGTTACTGTACTGTACTGTTACATAAAAATACACATATAATATCAAGTGCTATGACATTATCATACGGAAAAATGTCTTAAATAACGGTGAAGTCGTGAACAGTCCATGTGTTTGGAAATTAAAGTGAATTCATGTTGTTAGTAAAATTTTGTTGTAGTCTGAATATGTGGACAATATTATTATTTATAAACATATAATTTCATATTAATTATTTTTGTTTTTCATAAAAAGACCATGGCCAAAATAAGTGAAATTCGTTATATTATTTTATTGTTAATCGGACACGGATTAAGTCGTAGGCGACAATTTACTTAAATATAATGTAAATTGGTTTAGTCAAGTTTTATTATATTTTTTATTTAATTGTATCCATTGAACTAAGAAATATCTCTGATCAACCAGAGATATTTGAACTTTTAAGAAGAGAAACTTGGCGTATTTGTCAAACTGTTTAAACGACTCAGGATCGTTCTTTAACTGCTTATTTTTTTGAATAAGATTATTTCAATACTAAATGTCTGAAATTATGTAGAATAGCGTACCCTTTTATCAACCAATTTTATCCTCTATTGTCGTATATTTTACAAACCCATTATCTTTTTGGGCGACGTCTGAATAAAGTTACGTTTGTGTCAATAAGTACTTTGTCAGTGTTTATACGTACTAATATTGCGTGGTCTTGCGAGAATATCTCTAATTTTTGTATGAAATTCAAACTATTTATTTGCGCATATCTCAGGCGTATCAGTGGCTTTCTGAATAAATGGTTTCACTCCCTCATTAAAAAAAAACCATAAGTTTCGAGCTTCACGCAATAATATAGAGATATCAAGTATTGACAACCTTTTGATCTTTGGACCAAATTTAGTGTCATCCTCAAGAGTAAGGGACATTTAAATGACCTTAATCTAAACGTACGTTATAATTAGAATAGATAGAATATGCAGAATCTCAGTGATGAAAGGGACATTGAATATTCAACATAACAACTCGTTAATGTCTCAAAAATCCATTGTAATCTGTTGTGGAGATGATTTGGATTTATACCAACATGCTCTACTGCATATTTGTGAATATCTTCTATATATTATTAAAAAAAAAATATATCCAATGAGTTTAATGGGTAACTACTAAAGATGTATATGAATGTTATATTACTATATATGTGTATTCTCACGTAAGTGACTTATGTCTTTTTGAGAATAAAAAATGTCTATAAACCTATATCTTTGCTCATTTTTTTCTTTACCGCCATGCTCGAGTTGAATTATTATAAACACGAATTGCTCCTTATCTTAAAAAGTCAGTTGTGCTTGCTCTGAACTCGTTTCTTATGTGTTCAGGTTTAGTCATTATTCAGGTCAGGGTTAACTCGGAAGGTGTATTGAGAAAAAATATCGGAAAAAAAATTCTGCTATAAAAGTTATTTCAGATGCGACGGCAACACAGATGAGACTTCCGACTTTCAAGATAGATTAAAAGCGGTCACCCTTCAGCTGGAATCGTTGAAGAAACAACACAGTAACCTTATCGCACAGATAAAAAAATCGTCGGGGTAAGATTTTAAAATGATGCCTTTGTTTTTTCCTGTAGTTATTTTTCGGACAGTACCACCCGGAGGCAGAATTGTTTTCGTGTTTATTTAACAAAGCTCATGTGCTCATGTATGTTTTCCTTTTGACTTTAAAGGCATTTCGTTGCTTACCATACATATTATAAACTACCCGTAGAGAATGTTTACACTTTTGTTTTAGTTTATAAATATTATTTTATGGTTAATTTTAATTTATAATAGTTTACACCAATATGTTTTCATTAGTAACGCAATTGTTGATTGCATGTTACGGAAGTTTATATAATAGCTGGTTTTGATTTAAAATATACCTATTTTGTAGACTTAACGTAAATCTGAACGATATTGAAACATCAGCGTTCCTCCACAATGGTGGGGGTCCGACAGAAGAATACGAGAATCTCAGACGAAGAATATATTCGAATACAAAGGAGATATGGTACTTTATCAACCACGAGCTGACGAAACTAGTCAAAGATGATGTCCAATCGGAAAAGTTGCAGGCGATTTTAGACCAAGCTGCTGACAGGAAAAGGTATAATTTTACTTAACTGTTCGCGGGTTAAGGACATTTTAAAATAATTGGATAACAATAAGAAATTTGTTTATGTGGTGAGTAGCGCTTTACCCGCAGCTTCGCCAGCGTCATTATTGAGAATAGTTATAAACCAATTTCCATAACTCTTTCTTAAAAAAAACCTTCGTTAGTGTTATCCTACTGTGTTAAAGGAAGCGATATGATTTTTTTTTATGGTCTTAGCCTTAGTAGCTTGATTTTTTATAAATAAAAGAATAACTAACTGACTCACATTTAATTAAAAAAAAATGTTTAATTCATAATGTATTTAACATTTATAAATTCAAATTGGATATTTTACTTTCCATCGATTTAATACATCAGTTAATTACGTAATATTAAACTCACTGAGATGAATCAATTTCTGCGTTTAGTAATTAATAGGTTCTTGCAGCTATATGATATTTTAAAATAAATTTGTATATAACATATCAAATTCATCTTGGCTTTGACACAGATCTTTTAGGAGTATTTCAATTGTCGCAAACATTTATGTTTTTATTTTTATTTTTTATATAGTAAAGGTAGGCGGACGAGAGCATATGGGTACTACCACCACCTGATAGTAAGTGGTCACAAACGCCCATAGATATTGGCATTGTAAGAAATGTTAAATGCGCCACCAACCTTGGGAACTAAGATGTTATGTCCCTTGTGCCTGTAATTATACTGGCTCAATCATCCTTCAAACTGCGACACAACAATACCAAGTACTGCTGTTTTGCGAGAGAATATCTGATGAGTGGGTGGTACCTACCCAGACGAGCTTGCACAAATCCCTACCACCAGTGAAATAAAGTGTAGACTTTAGAAAGTTCTTATCATGTCAGATCAGAGAGATCTCCACAGACGGGTTGTCCATGACTTTGGTTTTTCTTATATTTTCATTGTGATTATTTTGTTTGTGCCTGTTTCCAAATATCTGTATAATATATTTGTTTTTAGATCATTGCTATCGGATCAACAGAAGCTCCCGGAACTGGATGGGTACCACGAATGGAGGAGGACAGAAGCGGCGAATGTCAGCGACCTCGTACAAAGAAGACTCAAGTATTTGCAAAACCCAGCGGATTGCAGGGAGTCCAGGAAGGTCATCTGCAATTTGAATAAGGTATTTATGTAACAGTTTATTATTTACTAATTACTAAAGTAGGATCAGATGAAAAAAAGTGCACTGTAAGTGTGATTTTGTATATTAAAATTTGCTCTCTAATTCCGTTGAAACTTCATTTACATTACGCTTAAAGAGCGAGTGAGGCGGTATAACTACAGGCATAATAAAACCTTATAATAAAACCTTATAACAGCCAAGATGGCCTAGTGGTAAGAATGCGTGAATCTTAACCGATGATCGTGGGTTCAAACCCGGGCAAGCACCACTGAATATTCATGTGCTTAATTTGTGTTTATAATTCATCTCGTGCTTGACGGTGAAGGAAAACGTCGTGAGGAAACCTGCATGTGTCTAATTTCATTGAAATTTTGTCACGTGTATTCTACTAACATTGTAGCGTGGTGGAATAAGCCAAACCTTCTCCTCAAAATGGAGAAGAGGCCTTAGCCCAGCAGTGGGACATTAACAGGCTGTTACTGTACTGTAATAAAACCTTAGTTCCAAACGGCACATATGCGACATATGTAAGGATTGGTTAATATTTCTTACGGTGACACGTGAAAACTTACCATCAGATATAAAAAAATACATATTCTATTAACAAATTTCGTACACGTCGTGCGGGTGTGGAGCAAAAGTGCATTATAATCAACAAAGAAAATCACGATCTACTCAGCTTAAACTATTTCCAATAACTTGATATTGCGTTTATTTGGTGTACACTCATAGCAAGAGTACATTCTAATGAACAATTTTGCCATATTTATTAGTTGTTTGTGATTAAACAATAATTGAAAATAAAAACAACAAAGTTTTCGGACCACACTTGTAGTTGTCAAAACTAAACTATGATAATATTCCTTGAAAACCTCAATACATTTCGTTTAAATTTTATTAAGCAAGAATAACTGTGATATACAGGCCCGGAATTATAGATCAAAAAGCCGTAAGCAGTTTCAGATTTGAAACCCTCGTTTCCGAATATTCAGAGTAAAATTTATTATTTTTAGCTCTGGCTTGGCCCTCGGCTGCCTCAGTGTCATGTAGACTTAGACATAAATCCAGATTGATACACAAATTAGAATATTATTATAAGAAATTTCTAAAAGGGTAACTTTAACATATTTCATTGGAATATTGTAAAATTTCAACAATTGATCGGCAACACGTGTGGGTATTTGTAAGGGTTACGACAGCTGGTGAACTTCGACGGTTTCTTTGTTTGTTGTTTTAGGAACTTGACAACTAAGGTTGCCATTCACGATATATGATATTGTGCTATATTTACCATACTATGTAATGTGAAAATAATTAGGTATGTTTTTTTTATATATTTGTTTCAATTATTGTATTTACATATGTATGTATTGATCACAACAAAATACGAAGAAATATATAATTGACTATAAATTAGGGAGGATGGAAAATAAATAATTAATAATAATATCCGGAGACCTTATTGACACACGGCCATCTGATACCAAATTAAGCAAAGCTTGTACTATGGAAATCATACAACTGATATACTACATATACTACTTTTCTTTTGTAAATACATACTTAAGATAATTACACGCAGACTCAGGACAAATAGACATGTTCATGTATACAAATCTCTGTCCTGGGTGGGAATCGACCCCACAACCTTCGGCGTGAAAGGCATTTATCTACCAACCATGCCAACCGGCCCGTCAATTAAAAATAAAAGTAATCAATCAGCTGCATTAATATCCTGGACACCATCAACTCCTTAATACTGTACTTCTATATGTGAATTCTGAAGAAAAACCTAATAACTTTGCTTTTGTTCGACCAAGGTATTCGAAACCTGGATATTATGAACAGCTGTAGATGCCTCCAAAGAAATGGGGTTGTTAAATCATCATCATCAAATTAATGAATATTTTAATGTGATATTTATACGTAATACGTAATTTAAAAGAAGATACTGTTCTAAACTGTCCTATCTTATAACCTTGATGTATTATAAAAGTAAATAACGGCTTATTTACTATGACATTAGTCGCGCTACGAGTACTTAGAGAAAATTTCAAGCGATTGATGTGTCAATGTGTCCATTTTGTCCAAGAATTTATTTTACTTTACTTTTACCCATGTGCTCATCTACCTATTTACTGGTATGCTCGCAAATGAATTTTTTTTTCTAAATTATAATAGCAATGCGTTTTTTAAGGAATTACTCATGTTTTAATCCCTCCAATTGATCGTACAGCTTCTGGTACGAGTGGGGACGATAATAGCCCTAGAGGTCAGGATCGAACCTGCGACTTTTACGTCGCTAAGCGGTCCGTAAATCATTACACTATTGGTGCATTTACGTCAAAAAAAAAGCGAAGAAAATTCAAAAGACTTAAAAACGGTTTTGATTCTTGTGATTTTTTAATGTATTGTTTATGATTCATCAGAGTGAGATAAAGTGCATAATTCTCGGCCACATGAAACGTATATCGTTCGCCAGCTTATCTATATGAACAAGTTATTATTGGCCAGTTTATCCAGACCCTCAGATTTAAACTCATTCGGTAGTTGACATTGATTGCAGGAAGAATGCTATTGACACGTCCCCTTATCGAGATTGTAGCAACAACTAGAATGCTTTTATTTACTATTATATACTATAAGAATAGAATAGAATATGCTTTATTGTACACTAAAAGAGTTACATAACCATTTTAAACACAAACACAAAAAAAAAAACGAAAACTATTTGTGTACAAAAGGTCTTATCGCTAAAAGAGCGATCTCTTCCAGACAACCTTTGGGTGAGGGACATGAAATTAAAAAAATAAAGCGGTAAGGAGGTGTACTAATCATCTCATATGGATTACCATATAACTTGTTCGAGAAAGTCTATTGTTCATATCCTTGATTTTGTCGAATTCGATTCGGATCTTATTGTTCATTATATTGATTTGCTTGCGTTTATAAATAATACATAAGTAAATAATAAATGTATACCCACAATATAAAATTGTAATAACAGCCTTCATTTTACGCACAAATAATAATAGGAATCATGATTCAATAGAGAAATTCTCGCATTCTAGCATTCTTGCCACCATTCGGGGACATTGATATGTATAGTATTTTAATATAGATCCGTGTATTATTAACTTCCACCCGTGGCTACGTCCGCGTTTGAGGAAGACTGCAGGTACAGCCTATGTATTAAGTCAGGGTATAAGGTACCTCAGTTCGGTAGATTTTGAGTGAACGAGTAACAAAGATCCAGCCCCACTAACTTTAAGAGTTTATAATATTATTAGCATGTAAGCCCTCAATTTAAATAATTATTTTGTAAATAAATTGTAAAATCATATCGAATTCAAATACAACGTTACATTGTAGGCGTATAAGTTCTTATGAAATTAGTAAGATTATGTTGTTAATTGCTTATGATCTAGTGTTAAGTAGAGCTTTTTATAGGAGCAATTTTAAAAATCCTCGCAGGGCAACATTGTTAAATGTCAGAAAGTAATATGCGACATCTTTAGTAATATTATAAATTCGGAAGTAACTCTGTCTGTTTGTTATGATTACACGTCTAGAACAAAACATTTTTATGAAATTTGATATGAATCAATCTTGAACCCCAAGGTAGGACATAGGCTATTTTACATACAACTGCTCCTCCAACACCAACATCTCCCCCCTTACTTACATTCGTCTAAACTAGTAATGGAAGCATTTGAAGACGAATCTAAATAGCGTATGACCGGTAGACGTTTTTCAAGATTTTACGAGTGAGATGCGAAGTGATTTCCTACAGAATGAAACAGGTGATTTGTTTTGATTTTCAATTGAAGATCCTTAAACAATTTTATCTTCTAAAATTAATGTGATAATACATGTTATACGGGAAACCCGTCCACATGTTTGTATTATAATACAATGTTGATAACGGCGTACTGATATAATGTGTGCGTGTGTTTAAATATTCATTTACAAGCCATTACAAGAGGGCAAGCTAACATCGCTATGCATAGCTCACGATAAGAGTTAAATGTCGGCGATTATAATGAGTTTAAAATAATTGGTAATTCAATATTTAAATATTATTTATTTCGTGTGGTTTTATTGGTTTAGTTACAAAAATATACTAGAAGAACTTTGAAGGTTACAATCGTGAGATAGAATAATGATTCCTCATCTGGAGGATATTGGAACTATACTTGTAAGAGTTAGTAAGTAACAGCCTATAAATGTCCAACTGCTAGGCTAAGTCCTCCTCTCCTTTTTTAGGATTGGAGCTTACTCCACCAAGCAGCTCTAATTGGCTTTGGTTGATACATGCGGCAGATTTCCATCCGCCCCATGCAGTTTTCTCATAATGTTTTCCTTCACCGCCGAGAACGAGATGAATTATAAACATAAATTCAGCACATAAATGCACTGGTACCTGCCCGAGTTTGAACTCGGTATTGTAGCTTAAGATTCTTATCTTCTTAAGACTTGGTCATCACGGGTCTATGTATATGATGAAATGATAAATTTGTATATGTCCAGCAATGAAACATAAATGTCATAAGTCAGACTAATGTTATCTTTATTTTAACACAAAATTATGAGTTGTGGCCTAATATATTACCTTTGCAAATACATTATAACGTTATTAATTTAATGTTAAGGCAGGTGCCTTGTAGGCCTAGGCATACATCCGTAACATTAACACATAATATAAAAAGCGTTTACCTTTATAAGGTATATTTTGATTTGATTGATTTGACATAGCGAAAAGGTCTCGAATAGACAGCAAAATTTCGGACTATGTCGGTATGAGATAATTTGATACTGAATGTTGTATTACTCTATGAATATTTGTTTTTGATAGATCGAAAAAATTAGAATACTTCTCTAACAGTATGAAAATATAATGCGAATATCTCACTGGGCCCACTTACTATACTTATCGTTCTACCTTTTGTCGAAACGGTTTTATAAAATTATGAAATTCCATCAGCTCTTAGCTGATATCAATTAGCGTGACGCTATTTTGGTGTTTATAAAATTCGTGGCGACAAAGTAACGGGTCACGAAGCATCCGGGTTATAATTAGCTCAGCATATAAATAAAATGTTTAATGAATTTATATACTAAAGGTCGATGACCTATTTCGTCATTGTAGTTTTGAAATTATCACCAATGTGTGAAGTATATTTATTTGTTCGTTCTATTTTCTACGCTTGTGTGCGTAGAAAGCATTTATTTGTTGAATAGTTTTATGTATTCAAGGTAGTTCATGTTAGTTATTAAGTTGATAAGAGAATAAACTTGAAAAAATATATGATAGAAAAATATATATATAAAATTATAATACACAAACAATAGTAATGTATAATATAAACGTAATGAAATAAAGGCTTGTCACAAGAAAAGCAAAGATAAGGAAGGTTTCAGCATAAAAAAGTGTCTTTTTTATGTTAGTTAGGCGGACGGGCAAATGATGTTGATGTTATATGGTCACCATAGTCCATAGACATTGGCTATGTAAGAAATATTAACCATTTCTTACATCGCCAATGTGCCGCCAACCTTGGGCCAAAGATGTTATATCCCTTGTGCTTGTAGTTAAACTGGTTCACTCACCCTTTAAATCGAAACGCAATACTGAGTATTGCTGTTTAGCGGTAGAATATCTGATGAGTGGGGTTGCCTAGTAAAATAGTCTGTAACAATATTATTGAGTACGACACGACCAGAGAGAGTTCAGGGATAGGAAACCGACTTCCCTGCTTTCTGAGGTACAAGACACAGGTAGTTTTGAAATAGCTGTGTTAACACTGCTACACTTATGGGTTGATACTGAGTATTTCTTGACAGAAAAACTTTACCAAATTGTAAGGTATCAGTGATTCCCAGGCTCAGACGGACACAGTTCAGTTTAAAGTACTTTATTTTCTCATTGCTACAGCGTCATGAGAACTTATAACTATAACAAGAATATAACAGTTGTTCAACAAATCATTTGGCATTGTTAAGGAAGTCATAGTGCAGAGAAGTTATTTTAACAAAGAGTAATCAAATTATATACCTATAATGATTATTTAATTTTATGTATCTAAAATGCCACAACAAAGCACACATCGAAATCAACGTGATATAGGGACGTAAACATTTTTGTATGATCTTAAATGGTGTCTCAATTACAGGTGACACCGCATTCGCATTGATATTGGCATCAGAAATAATATTTAAAGATTAATATTAAGTTGCTAGAGTAAAAAATAATCAGTTATTACAAAACAACAATACTTTATATGTTACGTTTAAGTAAATTATAAAAATATTAACAATTGCAAAAAAATTACTTATATAAACTAGACTTATAATTCAATTTTTAGATTTTTTATTTATTTTGGTAAATTATTACTATTATTAATTTCTTGACGTAGTTTTGTTGCTTCAAAAGTCAAAATATACTCTAATGTAATTTGAAAATATTCTTTTCGATTTCTAAAAAAAGTAACAAAATAATACTTTAACGATAAGTAACTTAAGTGTCATTGAAAAATTGAGCTTAGGTTAAATTAATAACCAATTATAATCAAGCGACTGAACTTGAAAAGTCGTGTTCGACTTGTAAAATAACAACAGCGCTTCTCACGAAAGGTCATTATTCTTAATTAATGCTGGAAATAATAAAGAATCGATCTTGTGACACCCAGTCTGATATAAAAAATAGTCATCATCGATATAATATGATCGTACGTTTTAGATGTATAGGGCGTATCTTTGCTTAAACGAAATAAAAAAAATATAATTCGATATTTAAATATATTTTCGTGATATATGCTTCTTTTTGTTTAAAAGTAGGTACGCGCTGATACCATACTTACTTTAAAAAAATTATAAATATATACATATAAATACAAATAGTAAAATCATTAAATCCTTTTGTTAGTTTTACTGAAGTTTATTTTCCGTTCGGATCGGATTTCATCGGTTCATAAAAATGTGGGAACACCACAAGTGCGCTGTGCGTATCGCGTCGTTGGCTAGTTTCGTTTGAAAATGGCCGCTGTGGGCAAAATTGGCAAGGAGGACAACATCATCATTATCATAAATTAATAAGTATTATGTCTTTCAGAGTCTTAATAAATGTCTTTGGTAAATTTACTGGTAAGGCTGTTCAAGTCTTATCTGTTTATTTATTTTAAAGCCATAACGCTACCACGTTAAACGTCAATTTTTTTGTACTGCTATGTTTCCTTTTGAAGTATGTATGCAAGTTAATGTAATTAAGGCAAAATGAACATAATATCTTTGGTCTCAAGGTCGAAAATGCATTGTCAGCTTAAAGAGTGGCTGGTATTACTTAAAGTACCATTGTCTATTGACATAAGTGGCCATTTACCATCAGGTAGTCTACTTACTCCAATGATATTCTGTAATAAATCACTTCTTATCTCACTCGTGAAATGTTGTATATCGATTTACTATGATACGCTATTTTGATACGTGTATACTTTAAATGTATAATAATTCTAGTCAATATCGTATATCACTTTCTGACAGGTTTCGATCGTCTTAAGCGGTGTGTCGATTGTGTTCTTACAGCTGTACTGTTCTAAATACATAAAAAGATTTAAAAAATATATATGTTTCCTCTTTTCAGGGTTGCGGGTTCGGTTGTCAGCTCCATCACATAGTGTATTGTCTGATATTCGCATACGCTACTGAGAGGACCTTGATACTGAACTCGAAGGGTTGGAGGTACAACAATAAGGGCTGGGAGTACGTTTTCCATCCCATATCAGATAGTTGTACTTCAACGTATGACGATAAAGTAGTTCAGTGGCCAGGTAATATTGGATATCATTTCTAAATCTTGAATAGTATAATTGATCTTTTATGATTGAATTACATAATTATTATTAATGGAAATAGTTATATATATATCTGTCTTTTTGAATGTGAATGTACTAACGATGCGATCATTTACTGGAACTGCGTGTCTCGGTTTTTTATAACAATTTTCAAGTTATGTATTCAAACGCTACTAGAGAGCGTTTGAAGTCTCCGGCGTCCGGAGGATGTTTGATTTTGTCGGGTGATTTAACAATCTTAAAGTTAATAGCAAATACTTTGAAGGAACAATAGCGGTGGTGTTGGCGGGTGTCTTGTGATTATTGAATATATTGTGTACTAACTACCCGGCCCTGCTCCGCACGGGTCAAATAAGGGTCAAAATAAAATGTTTATATCGTAATGCATAATATAACCATTGATTTGACACCTTCAACGATTATTGACATGTTTATGTAAATTTACACAAAACATTAATAAATTATACAACAAAACTTTCCTCACAAACCACTCAGCGTATTGATGAAAACCATATAAAAATCCGTTCGGTAGTTTTGGAGTTTGTCGCGTTCACACAGACAGACAAACAGACATATATATATAGTGATATTAAGTTTTATTTATTAATGTATATCTTAGATTCAGTATTTATGTAGAGCTACTTTGGTTAGGTATCAAGAATGTTACATGTATGTATTTCGATATATAATAATTATAATTAATTGGAAATATTGTATTTGTTTTGCCTACGGTACACGCAACTTACGCGATCACACGATTTAATGAATGTTCTATTTGTTCCATTCCAGCTTCGTATGACGCAAAAGTAGTGTCGTTACCTTTTATCGACTCGATATCTCAGAAACCGAAGTTCTTACCACTCGCTATACCATCTGATTTAGCACACAGGTATGTCATTGCTTAACTTACCATTCTATTAGAAAAAATATTCCAAAAATACATAATAACTGGTATTTATACATTTCCAATAAAAGGTTAACTAAGCCTGAGACGAATGTTTCTGTTAAAATAATTAAAAAAAAAAAAACTATATTTTACAAATCATACAGCGCTGTTTGTATGTCAACTGTTTGTTTTTATAGTGCATCACTATACACGACCAACTAACAGACGTCAGCAAAACATTCGCTCAGCGGCCGGACTTTATCTTTATTTTATTTTCAATGAAATCAATAAATAGTATTGGTGCTTTATTCTTTTTTTAAATTATCTTTGTAAACTTTTTTAAGAGCAATAATATTCCTATGATTTTGTATATATAATCTGTATGATGTCCGTTTGCAGGATAGTTCGTTTCAACGGTGATCCGTCTTCGTGGTGGATCGGTCAAATGCTTAAATATGTGCTGAAGCCAAGGGCCGGTATGCAGAAAGCGATCAATGAAACAATAGCCAAGATGAATTTCAAAAAACCTATTGTGGGGTGAGATATTAAACAAATTCTTATTCTTCTTTTTATATATATATTTAAAGCGCATGTCAAAGATTTTTACATAATGTCAAAAGGAACTAATATGACGCATGACACTATTTTTTAAATTCAGTCCAATGAACCTCCTGATATTTATATTGTAGACTTGCACAAAGCCAAAGCCATACATAACGATTTTAAGCTTAAAGTAACACATACTTACATAAGTGACATTGTTATAAGTATATATATAATAGCAAAGAAAATAATAGAAAAAATATTATATTAAACGTTTCACAGATAAAAAACAGTTAAAGCACATTTAACTATAGTTTATGGTTATTTCTAACTAGTTTCCACCCGCGTGTACGAACCTGACATATTGTATGCAAAATTTCATGATGATTTGTTGAACAGTTTAGTTGTAAAAAAGCAACAAACAAACTAACTCTCTTTCGCATTTATAATTTTAGTAGACTAGACTAATAATAGACAACACTTATTATATTAATAAGGCTTTGATTCCTGACTAAACAGGTGAGACAAAGCTTAACCGATGAATGTACTTGCAATTTGCTACATGTGATATATATATATTTTATAGAATAGGAAGGCGGACGAGCATATGGGCCACCTGATGGTAAGTGGCCACCAACGTCCATAGACATTGGCATTGTAAGAAATGTTAACCATCGCTTACATCACCAATGCGCCACCAATCTTGGGAACTGAGATGTTATGCCCCTCGTACCTGTAATTACACTGGCTCACTCACCCTTCAAACCGGAACACAACAATACCAAGTACTGCTGTTTTGCGGTAGAATATCTGATGAGTGGGCGGTACCTACCTAGACGAGCTTGCATGAAGCTCTAACACCAGTAAATATTAGATATTTATTTTGTATTTTTATGTCTATAGTGTTCACATAAGGAGAACTGATAAAGTGGGCACTGAAGCGGCTTTCCACCACATCGACGAATATATGCTACACGTGAAGGACTACTACGACCAGCTAGAACTAACCCAGCACGTCGACAAGAAGAGAGTGTACCTAGCCACGGACGACGCCAATGTGAGTCAATAATAATATCCTGGTATCCTGGTACATAATTCACACACGGCCATCTGATCCCAAACTAAGCAGAGCTCGTACTATGGAAACCAGACAATTGACATACTACATATACTATTTTTCTTTTGTAAATACATACTTATATAAATAATTACACCCAGACTCAGGAAAAACAGACATGTTCATGCACACAAATGTCTGTCGTGGGTGGGAATCGGACCTAAAACCTTCGGCGTGGAAGGCAAGCATCTACCAACCATCATCGATATATTTAATAATTTATTTTGCAATATTTAAATTTAATACATACTTAGCGTTATTATTATTTTTTTTATTAAAAATAAGTTAAGTGGGTGATAATTACCCAGGTTTGCACAAAATCCTACCACCAAGTACAAAACCCTATCACCATAATCATACGCTAGCCAATATGAGAACTTAATGCGTAAGCCTTGATGTGAAACTTCTATTGTCGTGCCTTGGCGGTTAGACCGACTCGTGTGCCGTGTTGCCAAACGGCATAACGTTCTCTTATGCCCTCATACCCATTCTGCGCACTACGCTCTCTGCCTACCTAGAGTCTGAATGGCGCGTATACTATATATTATTATTAAAACTCTTGTTTATATTTATTTTACTGCATATTGATTTATCGTTTTCGACGCTTAACATGTATTGGGCGTAGCATGATGACTACACTTTTTTGGATTAGTGTTAGTTTTGACAGGAGCGGTAAATGAGTTAAAAAAATACTAATTGGGACCTTGGCTTGCCTTGGTGGTATTCATGCTCGAAAGAAGCCGTTTTAAATAGAAACATTATGTCGTAAAAGGATTCTTGACTTCAGTTCTAACACATAAAGTGCAATGAATATTTTCCTGCAGGTGCTGGAGGACGCCCGCAACAAGTACCCGCAGTTCGAGTTCCTGGGCGACCCGTCCATCGCCAAGACGGCGGCCACGCACCGCCGCTACACGCCGCTGTCGCTCACCGGCCTGCTCGTCGACCTGCACCTGCTGGCGCTCTGCGACTACCTCGTGTGCACCTTCAGCAGCCAGGTCGGACACACGCACACTCCACACTAACACCACGCACCGCTGCTACCCTATACACACACAGAGCTCTAGCAACTTCTTCACTCCGGGCTACTACAGACCATTTTTGGTAAAAGTCCTTTTTTATTTTAAACTCGCGATCAACAACAGATTTCAAGGTGATAATAAGGGTCTACTTGATTCTTCTCGATAAAATCTACGTTCTGACCCGGTGGTAGCTTGACATTCATTTTAACAGGAGTTTTCAAACTAATTAATACTTTTTTATAATTTACTTTTGATTGTTATTTTAATTTGTATTTGATTTTTGATGTTAGTCTACAGCATAAAATAACATACCAATTCCTTTCTTAATTATGTACATTACTTTGTAAAGGTGGGTCGTGTCGCGTACGAGATGATGCAAACCAACCGCGTGGACGCGTCGGACAGCTTCTACTCCCTGGACGACATCTACTACTTCGGCGGGCAGAACGCGCACGACAGGCGGGCGGTCATGGCGCACAACGCCAGAGGGAATCAGGAAATATCTGTTCAGGTGACTGTTACAGCATGTAATTCCTTTTTCAAATATTTACTTCATTTTGGTGTTTATAATTCCATAGTAAGTCAAGACATACGGTTTCTTCGTTTTCTTGTTAATAGTATTTTGAAACACCAATTTTCTATTTATACTCCAAAAATATATATTATATATTACATTTCGAAAATAAGGCGTCAATATCTAAAACATTTTTTCTTTAAATTTAATATGATTATTAAATTGCTCATGTATTAAATACAAAATGCTCGACGTTATGTTTTTGGTAGAAACAGAACACGAAGATTGTTTATGTATTTAAAAAGTTTAATACTTATGTTAAATAATGGCTAATCTGCTTGTAAGAAATTAATATAGTAAATGTTTCTCAGGTTGGAGACTTAATTGGCATAGCTGGTAACCACTGGAATGGTTTCGGTAGAGGAACGAACAAGCGGACGAATGTGGTGAGTTTTTTTTTTCAATATACTGAGTTTCATTTTGATTAAAATCGTCGATTATTGGAATAATTTCTAAAAACTATCTATCTATAATCTTATATTCATATTTAAGTAGTAGCTTTTGGTCTTTATTATTAAAAAGGTTACTGATGAATTGAAGGTAAGCATTTTGTGTGATCAAAGATTGCTGATAAGTGCACAGTCGTATTTCATTCCCATTAATTAAACATAAAACGATGACGATATTTTACCGTTGCTCTGTAAAATTACGTTACATACAAATCTTTTATAAATAGTTTTTTTGTTATCGGTAATAATTTGGACAGCGTCCGAACTGTCAATTTTATCCCACTACGTTGATATAATGACCTAAAATCTCAAAATAATTACATTACACGAACGTATTGTATAATCTACTCAACAATCAATGGATTGACCACTTTTTGAGAAATTTAAATATATATATATTATTCCTATTTCTAAGCCATTGTTGTTTTGTTGATACAAAACAGAGAGTTGGGGAAATTAAAATCTACAATTATTCATTTTATATATAGAAGACCAGGTAAACTGTAAATTATATCAGTTGGTTATTTTGTCTTTACTCCTCCTGTGTTTGGATTAAGGTACAGTCCGTTTATAGTTAATGTTTGAAATGCATTGAGGAGAAGGTTTCGAGCTTATTCCACCACGCTGCTCCAATGCGGGTTGGCAGAATTTCAATGAAATTAGACACAAGCAGGTTTCCTCACGATGTTTTCCTTCACCGTCAAGCACGAGATGAATTATAAACACAAATTAAGCACATGAAAATTCAGTGGTGCTTGCCCGGGTTTGAACCCACGATCATCGGTTAAGATTCACGCGTTCGAACCACTGGGCCATCTCTATTTTTTTTTATAGTAAGTGATTAATAAAAAATATTTTGTAGGCAAAGGTACGGATGCTTAGTCTATGGAAATTAAATGAATACAGATAAAATAAAACTATATATAAAATGTATTTTTTTTTTCAGAACGGTCTGATACCTTGGTACAAGACAGCAGACCACCTCGTGCTGTACTCATTCCCAGATTACAAACACGTGCCGCAGTACCCGGACACGCGACAGAAAGACTTATGAAGCAACTGATTGCACTGCTTAGCCGAATTATAACGCTAGACTTTAGTTGATATTAAGCCTTGTGATCTTAATGTTACGGTTCAAATTCGTTTACACTATGTATGTTTGAGTTGTTGCACTTAGCTTAGACGATATTCGACTTTATCTTATATGGTTTAAGGTTCAAAGTTTGATTGCATTTAATTGAATTTATGCACAAGACAGCATTGACGATTATTCAATAGGGTTTCTATTCTCACCGTTGACCAAAAACCGTTTGTGATAGATCGGTAGTGCCAATTATAAATCGAGCTATATAAACTGTCATTAAAATATGTTTGTTTGTTTGTGAAAGAAAATTTTCAATTGATTTGTGTATATTGTTAATGTTGAAAAATTAAAAAAAACATTAAAGATATATTATTATATATATTATTACTGCTATTTATTGATTGTAATAGAATTTGTTCAACAACAATGGCGTGTAAGTCACAAATTTATTATATTGAATCTTTAAAATGATATATTTTTAGTACATTTTGAAATCTGAACTTTGTTTTTTTTTTTTTTGAAAACTCATGTTTGGATTCTTGTAATTTAATTTTGTATATATATATTATATAATTTATATTGTAACGTTTTCGAACAGCAGATACTGGTGAAATTCAAGAAAAATATGATACCAGATAAACATTTATTTAGCGGCTAATTAGTTAAATACTGATTTCGTTCTGTCAATATTGATTTGACACTCGAAAGAAAAATACATCACTGTTTAACTAATCACCCGTTGAACAAAGTTTATAAGACCGTTATATTTGAAATAGATTATGTTATAAAAACACAATAAAAGAAAAAAAAACTAATATAATAGCGAACCCGAGTAGTGCTTGTATATATATATATACATATATATTACAAAAATGTACTGAGATTATTTAATTGCTGCATAGTATGAGATCTTTCTCAAAGCCCCTAGCATTATCATTTATAATATTTATTTAAAATATCGTGCCTAAATATAGATTAATTTAATATATTTTTTTAAACATTCTGATTGCAATCGTAATTATTTAATAATATACTCGATTTGTTTATTGAACTTTACGGATATATAAATGATTGTGTATCGAAATTACAGTTAAAATGATATGGGTTCCGTAGTGAAATGAGAATTTGAACATGACATACCATCTCAGTTCTCTACGTTTGTGGCGCATTGGCGATATAAGGGATAGTTATTTCTTAAATTTTTATACAAAAAAAAATAATTGTAAAATCCATTATAAAGTATCAAAGAGGTTCGAATCTTCTAGTATTTTTAAATAACATTAAGTTCATTTTTTGCGTGTTTTAAATTATCATACGGAAACCCTGTCAACTAAAAGGCCTATCACGATTTGTTTTTAATTATTATTTATAATATATAGGCCTAAAAGTTACTTAAAGCTTCTTATCATTCCCCATATCTTGGTAAAGGACTATCGTTTGTAGAAGTTTTTAAATTAAATGTATAAGGTTCCTTAAATATTTTGTTTACTCAAAAGCATATTATTAACCTTTATATACGTATGTAACAATCTATACAATGAGTTATGAGTTTTTATTTTTACTCAACTACGACGCACTGAAAGAGGGTTATGCTTTATTTTTTTGTGTTTAATAGCAAAATTTAATTTGTCATCAATAATTCTGTGGCTCGATACTGAAATGTTGAAATTAGAAGCAATGAACAAATGGTGGTTTGTTTGTTTGTTTGTACTAATAATAATAAGCTCATTGTAGCAATTTTTTTAAACGATTTGGTAAATTGCAAATTGAGGTTTTATGCGGTTTTCTCAATAATGTACTTTGGTCCTTTTAGCACTGAGCCACAGAGTTTTGACGAGTTGTAATCGATTTCGTCGTATACATTAGATATTATCAGATTTCAGCTTATTTGTAACATAATATTCTTAATAAATACTTAACCTTCATGCGTATTTGTAATGAGTCTTTTAATTATTTTTTTGTATTGTCATAGTATTAAGAATCGCGTTGGCAATTTGTATTCGATTGATAACATTTTATTCGGTATTCGATGAAGCTTTCGATGTTCGATTTTAGATAATTTTACTCGATTAGTATAATCGTATTGATAAATCGGCATAATTATTTTAATTAATTATCTGTAATGCGCTGAGCGAATAAATATTCGGACGTATTGTTACGTTTTACAATTTTTAAATAAAAAAATTATGATAAATAAGCATTTTATGAGCGAGTTATTTTTAATAACTCGAATTATTTTTTAACAGTACGATGGTGTGTTTGATATTCATTCGGATTTTAGTGCACGAAAAAGGAGGGCTTTAAAAAGTTCTCGAACGTACTCAAATTACGATTAAATATGGTGATTTTAACGTCGTATTTATTGAGATTGAAAATTGTTAGTTTATAAATGAAATATGTTAAATATTGTTGCAGTTGTGTAAAAAACTCTCATTACGTTTTACTTAGGTTTACAAATTGATAGCCTTACTTATAAACATCGCTTAGCGGCTGTTTAGTTAAACACATATTTTCTCTCTTTCTGTCGTTATTGATTTGACATTCGAAAGAAGAAGACAGCGTTGTGTAACTAATCATCCGCTTAACAACATAAGTATTGCTGTGAATTTTTGAATAATGTTACTTCAATACACGAAACAAGGTGAGTTGGTGGTCTGATAGAGAAATTGGTTATGGGTTACTAGGAATTAGGTATATTAAAGTTTTAATGCATTTAATGTAACGCTAGAAAAAAAAAACTAATCTCATTTTTCATATTGATCTGATTTTTTCTAACGAATTGAATTATATTTATTTTATTTTTTATTTTCTCTAATGTCTCAAATTGGATTGATATATTTATTTTTAGTGTTTTTTATTTTATTTTAGAAATTATTTTTATAATTCTCATTCTCATTTGGTCACAAAACTTTACTACTACAAATGTGTGTCAAAATGTTTAAGAAAATTTAAGTTTTTTTTTTGAAAATGATCGTGGTTCAGTACTCTAGATAAGAAATCGTGCTACCGTACAAATTAAGCCTTATTCCAAGACCAATTATAACATTTAAACATATATTCACGTAACATCTATCTTTATTCGTTCGTAATAAAGTTTGTATTCGCGTAGCAATTTATTGTAAGGCTGGGAGTACTGCTTATGCAAAGACTTATTTGATTGTCTAAACATTCCTTATTAATTACGAATTTTATTCTAAATGTCTGAAGTTAATTTTTTATTATGTATGAACAAATTGATGACGGGCTGGTTGGCGTGGTTCTACCATTGCTTGATTGGTTGACTTTCCTTTCATGCCGAAGGTTGTGGGTTGGTCCCACCCAGGGCAGACATTTGTGTGCATGAACATGTTTATTTGTCCTGAGAATGGGTGTAATTATCTATATAAGTATGTATTTACAAACGAAAAAATAGTATATGTAGTATATCAGTTGTCTGGTTTCCATAGTACAAGCTCTGCTTAGTTTGGGATCAGATGGCCGTGTGTGAATACTGTCCCAGGATATTATTAAATGTTATTCCTGATTATAAATTGTTAATTTGATAGCTTATGTCGTATGTGTGGCTTAATATATTTCGCAGAGTATTATTCTGACGAGTACTTTGCTTCGGTTTCGCTTGAGATCAATTATTACCTCTATTATCTTATATCATATCAGACAACATATTTTTTTTTTGTTTATAAATAAAAATCTCTTGATTACGTAATTTTTTTCACATCATGTATTATCAGCAAGATATATATGATGATGATTTATTATTAATATCATCGATATAAAATATTATGTATTATTTTTAATGATTATATAAAGTGTTTCATCACAATGAATATTTTTATACAATTTTCACAAATGTATGATTATTTTTTCGACACAGAATATTCTGTTTATATTTAGTATTATTTATATTATATACGTTTGTGTTCTCCCAGCCGTTATCGTGTTTACAATTTATTGTATGTTCGTATTCGAAGCTTTTGAACGTTATCATAAATATTTTAATATGGACCTAAACTGTGTGTATATAGCTTTAGTGTATATAATAAAGTAATATAAATAATAATTAAATAAATACTTTGAAATACATAAGTGATATTTTATTTACATTCCCAATCCGCCACATACTCTACGAATTGGGAAATATTTTAAATAATACATCCATGTACAACCACGATATGTTATTTGTTTGTAAGATTTTTACAAGAAATTTGGATTTAAACATTTCTAAACAAGTTTATATTCCCTTAAAAATAGAATTAAAAAAAAAGATTTTTTACATTTTATTAGAATATTTGAATAACAATCTTGGAATATAAAATTACATAAAAACTTTTATGAAAAATAGAATCTTAAATATAAGTAAACATACTCGTGGTAATAATAATGAAATATGAAACAATAAGAAAACAAAAGCTAATAAAAACACGAAAAAATTATCTAAAGGGTAACTTTATATGAAATCATTCGTCGCCTCGCATGCAATGGTAGACGGCATATTACTGATTATCGAGCTTCACAATCAGAAGAATAAAGAGTAGAAGATATAATAATGTGCAGCATAACTCGGAATGAAGAGTATTATAAAGGTCAAATAAAACAGATTTACTGGTGGTAGGGCTTTGTGCAAGCTCGTCTGGGTAGGTACCACCCACTCATCAGATATTCTACCGCAAAACAGCAATACTTGATATTGTTGTGTTCCGGTTTGAAGGGTGAGTGAGCCAGTGTAATTACAGGCACAAGGGACATAACATCTTAGTTCCCAAGGTTGGTGGCGCATTGGCTATAAGCGATGGTTGACATTTCTTACAATGCCAATGTCTAAGGGCGTTTGGTGACCACTTACCATCAGGTGGCCCGTATGCTCGTCCACCTTCCTATTCTATAAAAAAAAAAGATTTATTGTGTTCACACGTTTCACGTTCAAGACAAGCGCGTATTATTTAATCATTACGCGAATTCATAAGGATTTATAAGAGTAGGTACAAGCATTATAAGCAACAATGTTCGCTTTAACTTGTGGTTCATTTATCAATCGTAAGATAACTAACAACAACGTGAAAGTATCGAATGTTTCTAAAACAACATCGTAGTATCGTATGTTTCTTAAATATTTTTTATCAATTTTATAGCAATGAAATATTTATAACAATTGATACCAAGCATCCCACGCTCATTGAAGCTCAACATTATTTTTTATGTCAAATATTTTATTTTTAATTAAAACTAAATCAGAGACATTCAATTATCCGGGAGACCATCAACTTATCATTATTGAACGAAATATATGTATTTAAAAAATATTTTTAACTCTGGTTCATATTGATATTAAAGCTTTTTTGTTTTGTTTTTTTATGCTTTTTAAACTATAATTTTATTTAACTTTCATTTTTTTTTATGACATTTTCATGACGTTTTTTATACAATAATAACAAATTATCACTATTAATAAGGTTTGCTACAAAAGTGAATCACAGTAATATAAATTTCGCTCGCCAGCTACTTCATAATTAGACAATGGTCACATACGTTGATTTTTGCCAAAAGTTATAAAAAAATGTTTTGAAACTAACCATCAATTTCATTCGACGCATATTAACATAATGAGTATTCAAGTTATTATAAAATTCGACTTGTTTTTTTTTTCTTTTAAAGAAACGCATTGAGAAATAACTTAATAGATATTGATAGTGAAGTTGTAAGTGTAGAATAGAAAATGCAATGACACAACAGAATTATAATCCCGAGGTCCGTATTCCAGATCCTGGAAGTCGATTCAATTCGATTTAAGTAATCGCCTCTTTGCAAGTCTTTTTTATGTATAATAGATAGCAATTGCTTGTGATCGAAGAGATTGATTGTCATAAAAAATTTCGACCCCACGCTGTTTTCCTTCACCGCCGAGCACGAGATGCCATAAGCCAAACCTAAAAGCACGAGAAAATTCATTATTTTCACGGGTTTGAACTCTGAATCATCGGTTAAGATTCTCGTCTTCTAACCACTAGGGTATCACGGCTTCCCAATTATTCTCATCAATTACATTATTAACTCTTTCATTTTGCAGGAGAAGAATATTTTGTCAATGTCATCAATCCTATAAAATCAATGCAATTGGCATAAAAGAACTGTTATTTTAGCTTGATGACGAAGGCGATTTTTTATGACACTGATGTATGGCGATACTAGTATTATCAAAACATATAACCTAATTCCGATAGTCTGCTCTTTAAAATACTACTATGTAATACATCTTTTTGTCAGTACAATGAATAGGAAAGAAAACAAAGTTACATGCAACCTACTTGCCTAATTATTCGTTTCCTTGTAAATATTAAGTCCATATAGAATCCGTTAAGTTGGTATAGTGAATCAGAAGTGAATGTTTTTAACTGTTCTTCCAGCCAGTGATAATATATATTTTAAATATTAAAACCTAGCTTACACTTTTATAAGAGAATATATTTTTTTAAATTGTCTTTTTTAAATTTTATCTTTGTTTTAAGCAACCGTCATATTATGTTAACCACGAGCAGAGAAAAGCATGAGAGCTTTGGCGCATGCATAATATGAAAATGATCCCGAAGCCTTTCCGTTCCGTGCCATAAAATGCAATCGCAGGGGTTTTGTTAGGCAAAAATCCCACATAGCTCGTTCTTCGATCCGCAACCAGGAAGGAACATTCTAAAACCTTCTCGATAGTTTTGAAGCGCATGAAAAACGCTTAAAAAATGTGATAAGGAATTAATATATTATATAAAATTGATTATGTACTCATTAAATATTGTTTTAAACTATGAAAATTGAAAATAATAAATGATTTTTTTTTAATATTAAGGAAGACAAAAATAATAATGAAACCAATTTTAACATGAATTTTGTTATTATTAAAAAAGTGGTATTAGTGCACTTTTATATTGTATATGTTTATGAGGAAATGTAAGATATTATAAACATTAAATATTATACTTTACATTTACAGCAAGAATTTCACCTAGTTTCGCAAACTTTATTAAGCCCAGTCGTATCGTAATAATCTTCGGATGAGGTCAAAATCGGCCACGAAGGGAGCGTTTACTGACTAGCATTTTAGAATTTCGTTATATTTTATAGATCACGACCGCAGCTTCAATAATGTTTGATTGTATTTATTTTTATATTGTATTTTCGACATTCCAAATGTATAAGTTAAAAGGAAATGAATGAGTAAAGTACATTTCTTAGAAAATATTATCATCTCGGTAGGGATATGGTAGGGCAACAGTACTTGGTATTGTTGTGTTCCCATTTGAAGCGTGAGTAAGCCAGTGTAACTACGGGAACAAGGGACATAACATCTTAGTTCCCAAGGTTGGTGGCGCATTGGATATGTAAGCGATGGTTGACATTTCTTACAATGCCAATGTCTATTGGCGTTGGTGACCACTTACAATCGCCTACCTATTATACATAAAAAATGCTAAGGCTTTGTGCACAACAATCACCCAGGCACAACTCACTCATTAATTATACTATTGCTAAATATCAATACGTTGTATATACAATGTATATATTTGAACATAACAGTATTACAGGGATGATTATATGAAGAGAAGTGTCTTAGTTCTCTTGGTTGCCATTTCATTGACGGTGTAATGATTGGCTTATATTGTTTTTAACGTGCTAATACCTAAGGGCAGAGGTAGCTTACCGTCGGGTAACTGATTTATAGATCTAAATTACTGGTATAAAAAAATTAAAAAGCGGTGCCAACATTAAATTAGATATATCGAATAACAACAAAATTAGAATATCGCAATGAAATTTTATGACGTAGAGATGTTTTTATAGTACGGGTTGTATATAAATATGATTCTTATATGTGTCATAAACAGAAAGTTTCGGAGCCTCAGCCGGCGAAAGTAGCCTCTCTCGATTCAAGTTCAATAACACGACTAACAGTACTACGTCTGCGCCGGCGCGCATCAAACGCATCGGTAGCATCTGCATATCGCTTATTAGCGCATTGACGTTCTACGATACCTTCAAATAAGTCGCCATATTTAACGGATTTTAAATTAAGAATGATTTAAAATTAAAAAAGAAAAATTGGTTCATGTTCGTACTTAAAAATTCAAAGTGAGTTTAAGAAATGAATAAATTTATCATAGTCGTCGTTATATGTTGTGTAACACCGGTGGTGTTGCCAGCTAAATATATTATACCGAAGTGGAAAAAACAGGTGAGTTTGAATGAGGTTACTATACTAAATCTAAATGCACCAAGTAAATAATAAACAAAGAACTATCTTTATGAAGAGTTTGCTTCTAATATGTTAAATAACCAGTTGCATGACTTAACACATCAATGCAATTTTTAAAACCGTTAAATTATACTTAAAATACCATTTTTTAAGAAACTAAGTAAAGGACTCACCTCTTTTTATGCATGTTACAAAGACTTAATTGCTTTGCAAATACATGTTAATATATTCGTCTTAAACTTAGTTGCAACTTCAAGTAACGAAACATTTTTATCCGCGATATAATTTGAATTACATTAACTATTTACCATAGTTGGTCAGTATCCTCGGGAAATGTCTTGCGTGTTTTTGATATCTACATAAGAATTTTAAAATATTTATTGCCGGTCGCTTTTATAATTCAACATTGTGTAAAATGATTTTAATAAACATATTACACTAGTTTTCTTAACAAGATCTCCTTCATACATCTTAATGTCTCGAGAGTTTTAATATATTTATGTAATTATTATTTCTTGCTTTCCTGGTATCGTTCACTCAGATTTGTTAGTTTTGAAACTAATTTCAAATTGACATAGTTTTATAAATATCATTGATCTGTATTTCAATTACAATCTGTATTTAGATTTACTTTATATATTAAGGAATAAATGATTAATAATTGTTCATATACAATAAATCATAAAAAAACATTTGCGCATGTAAATTCAACAATCCCAACAAAGAGATAGTAGTTTTTTTTTTCCACAGAAACGTATACAAATAAGGTTATTGTCACGGCAATTTGTGATATATTAATTTTACAACTCTCCGTAGATAAACATTTGTTTTGAGTGCGATTTCACGCGACACACTTTCGCGTTGCTTTCACGTTATTAGAAAGTTCCTTAAGTGACTCACTGTTGACATCCTGATGGGCTTAAAGGAATACTGGGTTTTACCGATGTTGATCATCAGTTCAACAGTGAAGTCGGCTAACGGCTTTGTGGTTTTTTCTTTTGTTAATAGTCGCTGTATATTTAAATTAGTACATTCGTATTAGCCGTCACAATACTGTGAAAAGCTTTCATATAGTTCTTGTAATACAATTATTACATTACAAAACTTTTTATATTAATGATATATAGTTCTATATCCATAATATAAGTATTATGTAATATACATATACATATTTATAATTCTATTGTTATTTCTGTTGGTGATTCTAAGGATAAATAAATAAATTAGGAGTAAAAATTAAAACTTATCTAATAATTTTACTTGCAAGTTGAGTTCGTGTGTGTAAATTAGATTATAAAATTCCTAATACACATAAGTTTACCAATGATGTCTCCTACATCATACGAAATGTTTAAAATACAGGAAATCATAGAGTATAATAAATTGACTTTAGACTTTTTTTAATAGACTAAAAATAATAAGACTCTCAATTTGTGTCTGTCCGTGCGTATTGTATATTTGCTATGCGACATCTATATATTTTGAAACGATTTTAATGATAAGTACTTGTTTTTTTTAATATATATTTAAATATTTTACATAACTCGAGACCGGTCCTATTTTCATAAAATGTATTTTTAGTCGGTTTTATTTGTTTTTAACACATTAATAATTACATTTATTAACAAATAATACTCATCATGCTGGTAAAATATTGTGTTATTAATTATTTAACTATTATTTTATTTGCTTTGCTTGTCTGTTTATTTATCTCTGCTATATATGGTTATAATTCTTATTTATGTATTTCATATCGGAAACAGTCAATTAGTACCTAATCTTAATAAATAAAATTATTAAATCTGCTATTATAATTATATTTGATACCCGGAACGGGTACGGAACAGAACAGGCTACCCGTTTCATCCATCCATCGCAAGGGGTTAATCTCTAGTAAATCTAATTTATTTTATCGTAATACATAATATAACCTTTAGTTTATGCGGCGCAAGTCAGTCCCAGGACGGATCGTTATGATTTTTTCGAAATTTTCAACAATCTATATATATCTTAAGGATTTATACACCAATACCTTTTACATGAATCAGTTTGTCCATTGGTGAAAACCGGATGAAAATCCGTCGTGTATCGCAATCAGACATACAGACAGATAGACAGACGCCCCCTTGTTTTATAATATGTAGTGATGATTAGATTTAATAAGCTTGTAAAACTAGGTTTTATTTCAGCAATATGCTCATGGAGCAGAAGACATAAAAGTTTAAGCTTGAACTATAAGTTCAAGTATGTACTTTGGAATCTTATTATTATAATTATTTACTAAAATAATATAAGTATATTGATACTTTTGATGGTCTAATACAACATATATTTTATCTAAATATATATTTTAAATTTTGTAGAAGTAAATATAAAATATATAAAAATAAATTAAAATTTACAACAATAATTGTCGTTAACATACACAAACTATGTAAATTTAGTTCCAATTAACAATATGAAGTAACTCATTACCAGGCTCAAAAAAAATATAAAAAATATTCACGAAACGTGAAATTAGAAAGAATATTTTTGCTCGTTGTTTTACTTAATTTTTTTTTTATTTTTTGTCAAAAATGTTTTAATCATTCCACCCGTTATTGGTACACATCGGAACACAATCCTTATAACTTCTCACAGACAATACCTTTAATATTTCACAAAGCATGCCTCAACAATATACCTTGTTGTTGTTTGCACGTTCACTTAAGCATGTAAATGTTGTTTCACTCACCCCTATTAGCCGGCTCTATATCAGAAGAGTGTCCAGGCGTGCGAGTTGCCGTCGGTGCAGAGCGAACACAGCCACTATGTGTGCGATGACAAGGGCGAGCCCAAGTGCCTGCCTGGCTGGCAGGGCGATCTCTGCGACGTGCCAAGTTGCAAGAAAGGCTGCGATCCTTTGCAAGGTATCATTTGTCTAACCTAACGCAATAAAATATTAATTTTAATGTTATATGATTCAATAGTTTATTTTATCTTTTGCTGTTTGTGGCAGTTAAAGCCGGCTCGTTCACTCAGGTTTTGTAGTGACATCCGCCATATCTATTTATTGACGAAACCCCAAGATTTCGATATCTGCAGCCTAAGCTACCCGCTAGACTAACGAGGCAGTTATCATTAATTAAATATAAAATATGTGAGCTAAAAGTCCCCAACATTATTTTTATGCTTGCAACGCTTCTTACTTTCTTTATATATTTGTGAAAACATTTAAATTAATATTATTCATCTCAACAGGTTACTGTAAGCGGCCGGGAGAATGCCGGTGTAAATTAGGATTCTATGGAGAGCGATGCAACAAATGCATACCGCTACCTGGTTGTCAGCATGGTTACTGTAACGTATCATTCGAATGCGTATGCAGGGATGGATGGGATGGGATATTCTGCTCTGAGCGTGAGTATATTATACAAACTATGTATGGAATTTGGAGTGATATTGTAAGATAAATATTTCTATATAGTTTTTTAATAAGTCATGTAAATGGAAATCTTAATAAGCCCAATAAATAAAAGGCACGTCTTTTATATTTACAGTATATTTTGTTTAAAATTGGAATAAAATCTTTATGTAATTATGTTTGCAATAACACTGGCTCACTCTTGAGATCCGTTTTTTTGAATAACCAGAACAGCTACTTAATTA
This sequence comes from Nymphalis io, assembly GCF_905147045.1. NCBI lineage: Eukaryota > Metazoa > Arthropoda > Insecta > Lepidoptera > Nymphalidae > Nymphalis > Nymphalis io. The sequence continues at coordinate 10,487,552 of NC_065894.1, forward strand.
ATTTTAGCAATTTGTCGATCCGATTGTCACGCGACGCGTGGTTACTGTGAGTCCCCGGGCGAGTGCCGTTGCCGATTGGGTTGGGCCGGGCCGACGTGTCGAGCGTGTCAGACGCTACCGGGCTGTCAACATGGATACTGTGATAAGCCGCTAGAATGCAAGTGCCTGCCTGGCTACACTGGATTGTTGTGCCAGACGCGTAAGTTGATTAAGTACATGTAATTCTGGCATTCGTTAAATTTTGTAGTATTAACTGATTTTTAAGACTCGGAATTTACAATCGAAAATAATTATGTTTCGATATATAATTCGATAAAATCTTCTCTCTCTACAATTTAATATTTTAAGCACTATACGTGAAATCAAAATTTGCGAATCAAAAGCAAATAATCAAGTAATATTGGAATTATTTTCTGTTTTCTGTGGTGGTAGAATTACATAAATCGTTTGAGTATTAAGTTTAAGCTAAGAATTACTTTAATGACCGCAATATTTCTAGTAAAACATTTTGCTTAAGTATACTTTTAACTTACATCTGGTAAGAAATATCTTGTAAGTGATAGGTTATTAAATGTATTATTTCTCTGATTAATAAACATAATTTCCAATGTCGCGTAGCAATGTGCTCGGCGGGTTGCCACAGTGAGCGAGGTTACTGTCGGCGGCCAGGTGAGTGCCGATGCAAGGTGGGCTGGACGGGACCCACGTGCGCTCAATGCCACCGGTATCCTGGCTGTGTGCACGGCACTTGCAACCGGCCCTGGGAGTGCATCTGTGAGACCGGTTGGGGAGGCATGCTCTGTGATGAAGGTATGATATGATACTTTAAGGATACCTGAGGAGCTTTGCTCAATTGCCTTATATCATTTATTAAGCAGGCTATAATCGGAATAGTTATCAATTTAAATTTTTACACACATCACATTTATCTTTTCAGAGCTAAATTATTGCGAAAAAAATCGAGATACTTGTAAGAACGGTGGTAAGTGTCAATCCTTGGAGTCCGGAGACGGCTTCTTTAGGTGTCAATGTCCTCCCGGAATCAGCGGGAAGCATTGTGAGAATGTTCCAGAAAGTATGACGACACCAGCAACCAATGCTACAGAAGTACCAGAACAAGTCGAAGAAATTGAAGCAACTACAGAGAAGACTGAGGACGGATTCGAATTGAGCAGCGGCGATAATGAGACTGAATGAATTAATCATAGAAGCTAAATTATTTATTTATTTCTAGTTTAAGTTTAAGTAAAAGAAATGTAATATGTCCAAGCTTAGTAAATAAAAAAAATATATCGTTTTGTGATCGCCCATCGGCCATATTGTAATATTGACATTAAAATAATACCGTACCGTAACCGTAACAGCCTGTGAATGTCCCACTGCTGGGCTAAAGGCCTCTTTTTGAGGAGAAGGTTTGGAGCTTATTCCACCACGCTGCTCCAATGCGGGTTGGTAGAATTCACATATGGCAGAATTTCAGTGAAATTACACAAATGCAGGTTTCCTCACGATGTTTAAAATAATAATTAATAATAAAATTCATTTGAACTTCATCCTATTTATCATCGTCATAATCATGTCGTCATCATTCTTATTTGAATTTAAACTTACAATAGTCTTCTATTTCACATTTGTAAGAACATAAATGTAATTATTTATCGCAATTTAAAAAACACCATACTAATCATCTCATTGCATTTCATAAAAGTGACATAAAAATAAATATAATTTAATTTATATATATGTAACTGTTTATGTTTGATATTAAGCTAATAAAATTATAATGTTATTTTCAGTATTATGTTTGATTTGGACTAATTATTTACTAAAAATATACGATTATGCGATTAGCGATGTTTATTAAACATTTGCTAACAAATTGCTAAGCTAAAAGGCTTATTGTGATTGATTGATGAATGCGTGATTTATTCTAATAATTAGAAATAAACCTTAAAGTACCAATAAATTATAATAAGTCTGTGATTATCGTCGTTTTCCATTAAACTAATTTAAACATTGAATGCAAGAAACTCAAGTTTATGCAATCATATTGCCAAGTTTTAAGTGTTCCGTAAACAGCTTGTGTTTTACTACCAATATGTTCAGTAAATAATATATTGTTATGGGCGACGTCTAGGTGAGCCGTAGGCGATACCTGCAAAGATCTAGGGTAAGGAGGTTTTCGTACGGCGATGACGGATGGGCACGGAATGACCCACGGGGAACGTGCAAGCTGGCTGCTTGTCATATTTTAAAAAAAGGAGTTGTTGTAATTTTCTTTAGTAATTAAAAAACGGTATTGCGAACAGAACGATTGTATAGAAAATAAGTGTTTTATTTGCTCAAATAGTAATTGACTTTAACAATATCGATACAAAACATATTTTCAGCCCAAACCCACATTTATAAATATGTAGCCAAATATGTAGAAATGAGTAACTATGTTATAGTTATTACATTAAATATTAATTAAATAATACGCACAAACGTTTATTAGTACCAAATAAAATATAAATAAATTTTTTAGAATATATTCAATTAATTAAAAATCAAAGAAAGTAGAAAATTTGCCACAAGACTATTTAGAAGAAATCCGACATGTTGCATCACTTATTCACACCCATCATTTGAAATTATATCGATGCGTATATGCAAAGACATTAACAATTATAGTTCTAAACGTTCCAAATTCCTCTGATAAAAAACTAGATTTCCATCTCCGACGTTTTATTTCGGTCAAGCAAAGGCTAGGTTCAATTAATTTACTTGCATGTGTTTGCTTCATTTGGTCATGATTCCTTACATAGTACACGTTGCAGGATTAATGTATGCGTGAGTTCGAATCTCGTTTGAATCTTATCTGAACCAAACATAGAATTTAAGCTTTCGCGATCTCAACACATAATCGATCTAGTTTTGGTCAGTGTTACGACACGACCCACCTTCAATTGCCTTTGATCTTTTTATACATAAACATACATTCTTATTCCAAATTAGGGTTATTTACTAGTGGAATTATTTTTTCAAGCAAATATTGACCTAGGTAATCTTATGTCTTGTTATAGACTTTATGAGATTTCTCAGCCCTTATCAAACGTTTTCTCAGATGTTTCTTTTGTGATGGAATTATTTTGACGACAATATTCGATAATTGCCAAAAGATTTAATCGATTTGGTGTCATCAAATCAGTGATTAAATTCATGTACACATTTTTCTTCTGTAAAATTCCTATTATGACTTGTGTAATAAATATTTTGAGGGAGAAAATAAAAAAACAATATAATTCTAAGGCCAGGATGACTTAGCTGAAGTCGTGGGTTGCTATAACACTATTATTTTTCAAAATTAACACTAAATTAAAATTCCGGGCAAATAACACTAAATTTTCACATACTTAATCTGCTTGTAATCCATGTTGCGCTCGACACTGAAGGAAAACATTGAGAGGGTTCAGAATTTGTCGCATGAAATCAGTCCCATCATTTTACCACAAAACTGCGAGGCATCGAAAAGATCTGCACCCGTTTGTAGTTGACGTCTTCAAAACACGTACGAAACGATTTGCTTCCTCGTTTCTGATACCACCGCTAAGGTCTGGAATAGCCTCCCGACCTCCGTTTTCCCCACCACCTACATTATGGGTAATTTCAAGTCAAGAGTGAATAGACATCTTCTTGGCAAGCGCTCTACACCTTAAATTGTATCTTCACTTTCTATCAGGTGTGATAACAGTCAAGCGCTAGTATATATGTTTAAAAAAAACCATGAAGGAGCGTGGTTGAAATAATCTGTGACTTTTATTTAATGGGAATAAGGACTATCTCCTTTGCCAAGTGAGACATTACAGATTTTTATTTTAATATTATAAACATCAATTTTCTAATACCTTAGGCTTTTTAAATTAATTTGGACGTTGTAGTCATTCACTTTTAGAATAATAATTCATATAGGAAAACTGTAAGGAAGAGACTGACATGTGTCAAATAAAAGTTTTTTTTTTAAATACAATGGCCTACATTTGTGTTGTAAGCTGGAGGCCATGGATCCTTTTAACCGATTTGGATTACGGCATCCAGATATATTATAGTGCACAATCTTGTGCTCATCCCATATGATCATGAGTATCTACTCATGATCATATGGGATGAGACGGTAAATTCGAAACGACCGGAAAAGGACAATGAAGGAATAGAAGAGCATGACTATAGCTTTACGTGCTTTTATAAAAACGGGAGAACTAACACTGCCAACTTCCAGACCTTCTCTCTGGCCAGGTTACTACTGAGAATTTTGTGACAGAAAAATCCAATAACTTTGATTAACTTCAGGTTCAAACTTCAGGTTTGAAACCAGGGCCTTGAGATATACAGCTAAGCTAGCCACGAGAGCAACGAGTCAGTCTCATGGATGTAGTAATGATCCATTAAAGGCTTATAGTAACAAATTATAGAATATCAAATGCATAATTTGTAGGTCATGTTGCTTATGATGATATATATTTCTGCCATAAATGGCCGACACACCTAACTTGATTGCACTTCATTAATTACAGTAGAAGTTGAAGAACGTGTTGCTTATTAATAAACTGAAGTCTTGAGGAGGAATTTTCATTAACCAGAAATATCGAAGAATTTAGTTCAACTTCAGATAAACATAGCTACATTCCAAATGAACTTAATACTTGTAAAATGAGTCGTAAGGTTAATGATTAATTTTAGGACAAATATGCACATTTTGTTCTCTTGAGGATTTGAGCTTATTCCACCATGCTCCTAAAATGCGGGTTGGTTGATAAATATATGGCAGAATTTCAATGAAATTAGACATATGGTTGTTTCCTCACTATGATTTTCTTCACCGCTAAGAACGACATATCAATTCAGTTCGCAGGGCTTGAATCAGGGCTTGAATCCGCAATCGTTAGTTGATTCAAGCCTTCAAACCACTGGGCCAGCTCTGCTGTTAACTCTGATTTATTATTGTAAATGTTATATTAATTATCAATTCGATATGTTAATAAAAAAAAAATATATTAATCGAATATAATATCCGCCGTCGTTACATGAAAGTAACGAACTGTGCTAATAAAATCTTAACGCACGCACACTTTTTTTCATGTGTTTATTCTAAAATATTATTAAATATCTTATACTGATCCAAATCGAAAAGTTTAATTTATAATAATTAGAGAAAAAGATTACGAATGAATTATGCCTATTAAATATACGACTGATTTTTTCTACTCATTTTATATGATGGTAAGTGGTCACCACTGTCCATAGACATTGTAAGAAACATTAACAATTGTTTACATGCGACGGACTTGCACAAAGCCACCAAGTATAGATATCATAAGTAACAGCCTGTTAAAGTCCCACATCCAGAGCGTCCACATCATGGGTTGGTACATATGTGGCAGCCAGCAGTTCCGAGGAGTTTATTATCCCTATATTTCCTATATTCCCTACATATCCCTATAGGTATATTTCTTATCGGTGGTAAGGTTGAAATCCTAAATGACACAATAACTTACTGTTAGTTTAAATCACTTGTCATTTGGATTTTTGAACGCATTCGTGTTATGATTGTTCGATTTGGATTTGATTTGATTTCCCTTGGTTGCATTTGTAAGCCATTTTACGGCCTTAATTAAACTGTCATATAGAGAAATTTATACTCTCAGACCCTATGAGAATCTTGGAATTCTCTATTCTCTCTATTCTTGGAATACTTGTTTTGCAAGCACATTCATAATTGTTCAATTTTTTATTATGAGTTTTATATAAGCTGCTAAAACTACAACATGTATAACATAATAGAAGGGCTGAAAATTCAATGACGATACAGCAAAATCAGCTTTGAGACGTTTTTTGTAGTGGAGCACTGTATTTTTTTTATAGGTACTTAATATTTTAAGTACCTATAAAAAAAAAAAATACAAAAATAAAAATTGTTTATTTATTTTGTGTTGACAGTGCTCCACTACAAAAAACGTCTCAATTTTAATTATAATATATAATAATATATATTTTTAATTATGAATTCCTTCAATTCCAGACATTTCGTAGTCATCCTCATCCTCGTGTTCATCCGATAAATAATTTACGCTAATGATAATTCGATATTATTATGATATGGTCTCGTCTCTACCCTATAATTATTTTTCCTCTTCAATAGCATGTAGATAAATATTTATCAATTCCTCTACAGTTACGGCATTAAATTTTCCCCAGCTAATGCTATCATAGCATGTATATATTGTTGCAATATTTTTTTGCTATTTAAAGTTTAGTTGCCCTCATATATTTTATTATGATTTAATTATTACGAAAATAATAAAACAAATTGATGCTTGTAAAGTTATTTATGTGAAAGTCCGAGGCACGTGGTAGCTAGCGCAAACGGGTTTATTTCGGTTTTAGTCATTGTTCTTCTTCTCCTTCTCCAAAATTCTCCGAAATTGATTTTGCAGTAAACACATGAAATAACAACTTGAAGCGTAAGTTATAATAAATAAGCCTAGTAAGGGCAAATACGTCGCTTGACTCGACAGAAATTATACTATAATATTCACTCAAACTTTTTATTCAATAAATAATATTTATCCGAGCAAGTTTTGTCTTCCGGGAAGAACTTTGCGTGGGTAAAACTAATTCTATATATTCTTTTGAAACAGTATTTTTTTCGTTTTATAAAAATATATGAAAATAATGATTTTAAAATGTAGGTTACGTTTTGTTAGATGTGCTCGTCAGAGCGTCACGGTAGCATGAGCAAGCGATCCCGTGGCGCTCCTCGTTAAGACTGAAAGGGTACCGCTGGTTTTTTAGGGGGTATTCCGATGTTCGAGGCACACTCGGCGCCTTGGACATCGGTGAGTTCCACATACCCCTCAACTGTTTCCGTGGGTGAAATGCGTAATGCGTTTTTCCAGCGATAAAAAAAGGTTGGAAGTGCTCACAAGAAAAATAGGGATTAAAGGAGTATATTGAAACATGTTTCAATGTGCCCCGTTTACCTTTGTTCACCTTTAGGTACTCATCGGACACAGTTAAATTTTGTTTTGTTTTTTTATATGTATTCTTTAATAAATTAAATAATACATATAAAAAATTGTTGAGGTTATAGATACGGTTAACTGACTATGTGAAAAATTATGAGAAATATGCAAGAAAATTTTGAAAAATTTACACTCACCAAGACGAAAATGTTATCTAATTATAACATATTATATAAAAATAGTTAGTAAAAAACTGCGAAATTATTAAAATCAGATATTTAGAATTTTGCTGGCTTTAAACTAAAAACTGACAACAGCAATAAGATGACGGCTCGGCTACTTAACAAATCAGCGTTACATGTTCAAATATTTTATTAGATATAGGTAGAAATATTATGGCTTTTTTACCGTACCCCTTGAGTTATTGTGCTACCTTGCCCCACATTGGTAGTGTTTAAAGCATATTCGGCTTCTTACTCACTGCGTTATTTGTCCTGTAATGAAACTGGCTCACTCACCATTCAAACTGCAACACAGCAAGATAATTGCGGTTATGAAATTTTGGATAGGTATTGGGTATTTATTTAAATGGAGCTGCACAAAGCTAGCAAAACAATTCACCTTAAGAATAACACAATATGTAATAAATAGCGGTCTAATCTTTATTTTACTTAATTTTATTTTATAAAAAACGACATTATTATATAATTAAGCAAAAAGTGAATCTGGACTATATAAGGTTTATTAGACAAGTCAGATATACGAGAGATGTCCAATTTAAAAACGCTTTTCCTTACGAAAACAAGTTGATTTCTGTATAATTAACTAACTATTACCGAGATGCTTGTAGCTTGGGTTGGTGATATATGCTACGTTATATAGACGTTCTTACAGATTTCAAAATAAGGGCGATAATCGCGTGAATCGTTCTGATAGCCCACCCTTTGACGATGAGATATTGAAAAGTCGTTTTGGGTGCATATGTTGGGCTTGTACTATATAAAGCAGTACGCACTGTTAGGGAACTAGACTGACACCAGGTATCACGTCGATCGGTCGATAGTTTATATATAATCTGTTAAAAAGTAATGTGATTTGGTGAGACGGGATAAAGGAGTTTAATTTTATCTCAAAATGGCAGCGATTCACTTTTTTATGGTATGTTTATTTTTATCTTAGCTAAGTAAAGAAGCTGTAATTTATTTATATCAATTGTTTATGTATGTGTATATAGCTTAAAATGTTTCTTATACTTGGGTGGGTGTTCCTTGTGCTTTGAGTTACTCCCTTAAAGGATTTTTTGTGATATTGTTATTATTGTGCTTATTTTTAAACCGAGTCGGAGACTATATTGAATTTAAAACAAAAATAGGACTACCCTTTCTCTCTGCCTTATTAGGCCCTCATAGTTCAACAACAAAAATGTCTTCTACGAAAACAACAGTAGCAGGATTAATCTCATTGGGTATTTGATTTCTTACTCTTGGTTCAAATTCATTTAAGGAATAGGGAAGTATGGGATAGGGAGTTATATACTATATGTACGTTATATAATTTACATTATATATTTGCGACTTAAATACTTTTACGTTATTTTTAACAGCGTCAAAGAAGAAAAATCAAACATTGTTTACAAGATTTTAGTGAAGTAGGCCACGGCAATCGTGCCTTTCTGCCACTTGCAATCATATTTGGACCACATGACATTAGTTATTCACGTAATGACAATTAATTATTATTGATTTGTAATTATAACAAGCAGTACCGCACGGTTCTACGCTTTAAATTTGTGGAATAAAAATGTACGTGAAATTTAAGTTGTTATAACTTTTGATAGATAACAGATTTGATGGAATAAAGACTAAATGGAACATTAGAATACTTCTTATAATAATCGAATTATTCATATCATACCATTTTTGAATATTACTTTATGACAAACTGACAAAAATAGGTACTAATATTGAACGCTTCTATTTCAATTATTTATATAGATAAGTACCATCTATGACTAATCTACATAATGTTATTAAAGGTAAAAACAACAGAATATTACTAGCAATCCGTGTTAGCTTAATTAAATAAAAATCAGTATGCTTTTTAATATTTAAAGTAATGGAAAATGTGTTACTGCTACGAAATTAAGTTTCGATTCAAATCGGTCTTTATACTTCTATAATTTTAAGACATTATTTTTTTTAATTCAATATTATGTTATACATAATACAAGTCTTAGTATGTACATTCGTGTCATCATCGTATCGGCTTCGCAGAGATAGATAAGGAGATAAATGTATTTTGGACAGGATTTTCGTAAAATCCGTTCTTGGTAAGCGTCTACTTTGGGGAACGAGTGACAAATTTGAAGTCAATCGGGCGGATAGTTTAGATCTCGTGATGAGCTGTATTCCGCTGATACATATACACGTCTACTACGGTTTTGTCCATCTCAAAAATATTTATTTTTAAAAATAGAACACCGTTATCAAATTTTACATTAATAGCATTTATCGAAAATCGTTATACGGCCGGAACGATGACAGGTGGTTAATAAAGCGCGTCATTATGAAAAATTGTAGTCATTTAGATTTTCATGTAGATACATAATTCGAAATTCGAACACGTAATTATATCATTTATTATACCAATAGTCCGTGACTATCTTCCTATTCTAATAAATCATCTGTGTAAACATATAAGGCGTTACATTCGATTTTTTGTTCATATTGTATTTGTGTTAGTATTTATCACGCAATACCAATAATATTTTAAATATTTTAAAGGCGAAAGTGTGAGTTTGTTATTCAATCATCTCTTTAAAGTTTAATTTTTTTTAACTCTAATAAAACTGTTAATTATTTATTAAAACATATCACTGAATTCGACTTGTATTTGCCGCCATGTTGGAAATCATTTGCTCAAAATATATCGTACAGTATTTATAGGCCTTCTATGCGCATTTGTATCATAAATTCATCATTAGGAGATGAAAAAGATTTTGATAGAAAACTTTTATATAAAACGGTTTCATGTTTTCACAATAGATTTATGAAATTAACGAAATTTTGTCTCAGTATCATACATTTTTGTTTACAATTTTTTTTAATACAAAATAAGTTAAATTAATATAATCTGACTGACATCACTGATAATTCGTTATTGCTCTTAAGCGGCGGTTTATTGATTGATATTTTGTTTTTCTTCTTCCAATTGGACTGGTGATGATAGTTATACATACTTTTCAAGGGTTAATGAATGATAAAAGATATCTATTGTATTTTTTTAATGTTTAGCGCACAAAAGAAATTCATTTTACGATAATAATGTTTAATTATTTAGTCTAGTTATATTTATTTCTAGCATTATATAGTATATTTGCATACACAAAATTACTTTAAAAGTAACACGAATATAACTAGTTTCAAGATGCATTAAGTAATAGAAAAAAATCATCATATGTAAGGAAATTCTAAACTAATTACAATTATTTTAATCGATACTGGAAACTTGATTAGAATTTTGCAGTGATAAAATACGATTTAACATTAAATAACCTAAATGAGCATGTTGGTACGAGAAGCCTTCGTTACATCATTTCCTTGGCGTCTGTGTGTGCAGGATACATTAAGTTATATTATTTAACTTAAGTTAGTAGCGTTTAGTAGCGTTACATAAAAGTTTTTATAGTGATTTGTAATTATATCATTAGGAGAAGAGTTGCAATATATAATAATTGCTTGTAGAACGAACTATGCTAAAAATCGCTTTTTAGTAAGAGCATGTGACAATCATAATAAACGCTACACTAGTATAGATATATTTAACGAAAATTTATTTAAGTTCAAAGAAGCTCTAAAAAACTGTATTTGTCAGTAATATACTTATCGTTTTTTTTTTTCTGTTTTAAATTATTTTTAATACTTTATTCATATATCTTAATAAATTGTTAAATAACTTGTTATCGTTAGGTTCACTCCATGTTTGTTTGTATAAATGGAAACTTTGTTGGCTTAAGTGAAATTTATTTTGTTACTAAATTTTATGTATTATATTATGCTGTATGTTTCCCAAATAAATAAAATAAAAAATAAAATAAAAATAGGTTGGTGGATAGAACGATGGATATAAAGCGAAGATCGCGGGCTCCAATTCGGACAAACACCAATGATTTTGCATATGTGTATAATTCTTCAAATGCTCGGCGGTAAAAAAAAATATTCCGAGATATCTTTTACCACCAACCCGGGCTGGAACAATGCGATATTATAAGCTCTATCCTTTATAAAAGGAGACGGGACATTTTCCCAGCTGTGACAGTTAACCAATGATAATATAAATAAAAAAATGCACATTAATGTTATTTACGGTGTCTTAGGATGGGAAAGGCTTTTGGCACTTCAGAGCGTTAAATAGATCGTAGTCTTGAGTGCGTTTCCCGTACCGGTGCTTTATGAGTAAAGAATAAATGGATAATAAGAACTTTGACATTAGTTTTATTACAAGAGTCAGAAAAAATATCTGATGAGAACAGGAGTTTACACACTAAATAGAAGTGTATATTACAAAACATTTTACGAATATACATATAAACATGAAGAATAAGTAAAAATATATTTTCACTTCAATAATATATAAATAATATTATCTAATTAAATATTGCAGCGTAATAATTAAGCATCTCATAATTTCGAGATAAAAACCTAGGTAATATACCTTTATGACAGATCTAGGACATGCGTTGAAATAAACAGCCTAGCTTCCGTGTACAAGGGTCTAGAATCTAAATTAAGTTGAATTTAGTAACATGTTTAATGTTAATGTTACGTAAGTTATGAGACATATTTTGATAATTATAGCAACTATTATATGTTGTTGCGTAGTTCATAGAACTAGAAGCTTATTATAGCATTGATTTTTCTTATATATTAAAAATAGGTAGGCGGACGGTCAAATAGGCCATCTGTGGTATGTGGTCACCATTGCTCATAGACATTGGCGCTGTAAGAAATACACAATAGTACTAAATATTGCTGTTTAGAAGTGGCTATTTGCGAAATATACTTTTAATCGTTATTATAAAGTAACTTTCAAATTATAATAGTAAAATATATGTCACATTATATCAGATTAGATAGACAGATCGCACACAATATATGTATGTTTAATTGTCAAAATGTTAATGATAAATGAACACAATTATAATAAGAAATGAAATAGATATTGAACATTTATATATAGTAACAGAAAAATGCTTATCATTATTACAAGCGAAACTGTATTCGTACCTTGATAGTTAATCGGACTTCGCCTTGACCCAGCACACAAGCAGACATTGATCTATAGTACTGCATAGAACTGTTCACTTTAAGGCCATTGTTACAACCTAGAAAAAAAATTATAATCTTTAATCAAAATTTTCATTCGAGTCAAATATATTGGACCATATCTTGACGAAAAATAATCCATCAATCCAAAAGATTGGCTTACTTACCCTTCGAATAACAAAACCATTGTTATTATGGCAGTAGAATTATTAATGTAACAGTGGCTACCCACTCTAACTAAAAAACTCATATACTTATGTCAGGTAATAGATTTGTGCATTCGTTTTATGGATATTAAAGATTTGTTTATAATTATCATCCAAAGTTATCTATTTATTATTATTACCCATTCTGTACTAATATAGTATAATATATATATAGACAAATATCAAAATCATCCTTGTAGACGATTCTTAATATATATTGTTAAGATTGCGTCATTGGCGTGCTAGTAAATACTTTTTAGATCGATAGAAAAAACTGTAAGCGCCTTATGTGTCAAGTATGCAGAGCATTCACGGTATTTTATTGACTCGCTAGAGGTGTTTTTTTATTAACCTTTCCAGGAATATATAATGGAACTCTTTACACTAAAAATACCGATTTTAAATGTTTTTATTTTGATTAAAACTTTATATGATTAATTTTTTTTTTCAGATGCTGCTTGTAGCAAGCAGCTTATCAGCCAAGGAGGTCGATAAGAAATCAAAGGTGTCAGAACTTCTTGAGAACGGAATCAAAGACGAGCCTGCAGGAAAGCCCGCTAAGAGAGGCATTATTTCCTCTGGTCATGGATACGTATCTTCAGGATTATCTCACGGAATCGGTATCGGTTCTGGTTTATCGCATGGAATCAGCATCGGTTCTGGATTATCTCACGGAATTGGTATCGGTTCCGGTTTGTCTTCGTCAATTGGCCTCGGAGGTATTTCGGGAATAGGATATGGTGGCGGATCAGGCATAGGATTCGGAGGTGGCGCTGGAATCGGAATCGGAGGTGGCGCTGGAATCGGAGTCGGTGTTGGTTCTGGAATAGCAGTCGGTGCTGGCCCTGCAGTGGCGGTCGCTGCCCCGGCTGTTGCTGTCGCGCCCCAAGTACAAACTTCCGTCTCAGTACAACCAAATCCAGTCATTCTTCGTCAAGAAGTACCTAGATTTATTACCCGGACAATCACCAGGGATGTTCAGGTCCCAGTACAAGTTCCCGTTCCAGTACCGGTCGACCGTCAAGTCCCATACCCAGTAAGAGTTCCAGTACCAGTACCAGTCGACAGACCAGTACCAGTTGTTCATAGAGTACCAGTTGAAATAACAAGACAGGTTCCTGTGTACTATGAAAGGAAGGTACCTTACCCGGTCAAGGTTCCAGTATCGGTACCAGTACCGTACCCAGTGACGGTTGAAAAGCAAGTACCAGTAGACAGACCAGTATACGTAGACCGTCAAGTACCCGTTCCACACCCAGTGTACGTCGATCGTCAAGTCAATGTGCCTGTACCTGTGCACGTCGACAGGCCCGTCCCAGTGCCGCATCCAGTGGTCGTAGATAGACCAGTCGCTGTACCACAGCCTGTTGTCGTTGCAAAGCAAGTTGCATCTGTTCCAATATCAACAGGTATTTCTAGCATCGGTGGCTCTCTTGGTGGTTTGTCTTACGGAGGTGGTTTATCATACGGAAGTGGTTTGTCATACGGAGGTGGCTTATCATACGGAAGTGGTTTGTCATACGGTCATGGTTCGTCTGGTCTCATTTCATCCGGATACGGTGTCTCTTCATCCGGCTACGGTATTTCATCTGGCTACGGTCACTCTGGCGGTTTATCTGGATACTCCAAAATCATCAGTAGCCACTAATATTAATCTTTTTAAGAACCCCTTAAAATGTACAAGTTCATTTATAATGATTATTAATACCTGAAATAAATTTATTAAAACTTTCAAACTTGGTTTCATAATATATTTTTTTTTATTTTTCAATCAATATAAAAACATTAAGACCACACATTAATTATTTACAAGTATTAATTAAAATCATTTAAGCTTAACTTCTAGATTTCAAGCTGTATATATTCAACGCCTGTTTAATATTATTACAATATTGACGTTATTTTCAAAATAAGACAATATAAATAATAATTTAAAATAAGAATATTTTTACTCGCTATGATAATCCACTAAAAACACGGTGTTTTATCGTACTCGTATCTTGCTAATAATATAGGAACTACATATACATATGTATAATACTTTTGTTTCTTTTATGTTATATTATTGTCTTTTCGTTGTTTAATAAAATGAATGTAATTTAAAAGCTCTTTTTCATTAATGACTTGTGTAGAGTCTCTTTTCAAACCTATTCAATACAAAAAAAACTATTTACTAAAAAAAAAGAACTAATTCTAATTACAAAATTGCATCATACGAAATATTTTTTTTAGAAATATTTTTTTTAGAAAATTATACATTTTTTGGAAGGGTTCATTGGTGATCCTGGTGGACAGTTCCAAATTCTAGCGAAGTCAGCATTGTTCTGTAACGCACCGCGTGCTCGGAACTGCTGTGGGGAATGTTCATCAGCAAGATCTGCCTTTAATGTATCTTTGGTTGAAACACCGCACCATAGCTGTAATTGAATCAATTGAATCATAACGAGAATCCTTTATATGTATGGTTGACATGTATGACAGGTTCAACTGTCATTTTCCATGTTAAATTTTATGTAAATGATTATTAATTATTAATTAAATGTATAGTAGGTATTTAAAATCATAATATATTGTCCTTTCTAAAAACTACATTTAAGGTTTTAAATAAAGAAATATACTTTGAAATAATTCTTAAAAGTGAGTATATGACGTAGGCTTAAAAAAATACTTACATTTCCAAACGATAGAAAAAATAGTTGTTCAGATGTTAAATGTTCAAAGCCGGGAAGTTTCGGTTCGGGGCCATTCTTCCGAAGGTGTTCTCTGAGTGCGGCCAGTGCCTCCCGAACTCCACCGTTGTCTGCAATATTCTCCCCTAATGTCTTTTTACCATCTACCTACAAATACATTAAGGAATTATTACATATCTAACAAAATATAAAATTATATTTCTTATTATTTGGTTTTGAAAATTTTCGTGTCAATATGGCGTCTGATGGTAAGTGGTCAGTTACTCTTTTATAGACTGAAATTGTTAGGAATTCAAACCACTTCCGATGCCTTCTATGATTCATCAATCACAAATATAAATGTTATGTCCTTGAAGGTACAATTACAAAGTTAATTAAAATTAGAAAAAAATAAAATTAGAAAAACTACCGAGTGAATGATTCTCACCTAAATGAGCTCAGTATTTTAGTACTGGGTATTCTCTTACACTTTAGTAGCTATAAGTAACTAAACTGTTGTTTTGATATTTTAACTACTTACATGTCGATCAATTTCTGGAACGTAGTAGGAAGAATATTGATCAATAAAACATTGCGTTTTGTTAACAAACGAATTTATGGTGTCATTCGACCACCACGGCAATAAATTGCCATTTTTGTCAAACAAGCGGCCTGTGAAATAATATTTTTTATCGTTGTAAATATATGCATGGGAATAAAAAATAGTTTAAGTATACGAAAAAATAAAAATAATAGAAAATTTAAACTTTTAATGACTCTTAGGTTCTGTAATATCAAATTTGTTGTATATCTTACCAAAATTGTCAAAACCGTGAGTTATTTCGTGTCCAAGTACAGTACCAAGTGAGCCATAGTTTAGTGAACTGAAATTATAATAATATTATTTGTTAAAGAATATTGTAAGGTTATGAAAGGTAAGCTATATTTGACTATGTAAATTTAAAACAACGTAAAACGAAATACCACATACTCAAGTCCTAAATCGAAGAATGGGTGTTGTAACATCACTAAAGGCACAGCTGCGTCCAGAATTTCAAAGTTTTGTCATTGAGAAATTATAGCTATATGTAGTTATACATATATTAGATGAAATGTTAATAATTATTGTAAAATTTGCTACCTACTTATTGTGTTTTCTTGAAAAGTATGATACGCATTCACTTCTGTGGGATCAGTGGCCCAACTTCCGTTGTTACCGATCCGAAATTTGTTGAGAGCCTTTTTTATTTTCACTTGTATTATATTAATTAAGTTTTCCAAATGCGTTTTGGTATTCACTTCGATTCCTTCATAATATTTTTCTAATTTTTCAGCATCAAACAACCAGTCAGGAAACCCTACTAATGTCTTCATTTCAATGATCTTTTGATATGTTGCTAATTTTGTATCGTCGTCCATCCATTTGGCTTGACCCACAAGATGGGCAAGTGCATTTTTCATTTCACTTAGCATTACCTCGATCTATAATTTTAATTGATGTCATTGTGATATAACTAAAATTAATCGTTATTAGTAAAGGACCCTGTATTTATTTCAAACTAAAATTTAATAATAAATATTAATTCATAATAGAGAGATTGAAAATAGTAATTATTAAGAATAGAAGTAATAAAATTTAATTCTAATCAGATGGGCAGTACTGTACTTTTTATTTAAAAAAAAGCAATCTGTATTAAGGAGCGATTAATACAAAACATCGACTTACTAAACATTTACTTGTAATTAATTGATTAGAAAGTTAAAGGATTAACTACCTTAAACTAACCTTAGGCTTAGTAATATAGATGAAACGTGGATCAGCGATAGCATACGAGACAGCCATACCTAGCATTTCATTGACTGCACTTGCGCACTGTTGGCTACGAGGCGGTGTATATAAATCATGGTTTCCAAGAGCTTCGTATGATCTTTGAAATAGTATTCGCAGCTCGGTTGTGGTATGAGCTGCCATGACTTCTACCACCTGAGAATTTGAGTCAAATATATTGAGTGTGACGCTTCACATGCATTAATCAAAGAAAACTATTTTAAAAGTTACTTTGTAATTAGTTTAGAATTTAATACCTTAATCCAAACGTAAAGTTCTAATAGAACAGGTGAAGTTTTTGACAGATATGCCGCCATGAGTGCCATATACATTAAATCAGGATCAGATATAAGAATTTTATCATTGTCAAAATCCAGTTTCACATTACTTATATTGAATACACCTTCTAAGTATCGTTTCCAAATAGGTACAGCTGTTCCATTATTATCTCTAACGATCATGTCGGTGTGTGTTTGAATTTCATAAACAGTATATTCTGGTACATTTAAATATTCATCATCCTCACTCGACGTATCATTACTAGCTTCTAGCTAAAACATAATTAGCAGTATGTTTGATTGTAATTTTCAAATAATTATAGAGAACTATTATAATTTTATGGCAAAAAAAAATCAATTAATGGATTATATCAATAAGTTTTCACCTCATACATATCATCGTTTAAATCATGATAGTCATTTGCAGCCAGGAAAATATTCTGATCCAATTGTAATTCAGTTAAATTGGAATCTTTTGGTGCAGTTTCAATGAGAAACAGTTTTATAAGTTCCGCATAATACAGTTTAGAAACATGAGCTATTTTTTCATCTTCTTCATTGATTTCCTCATTTTCGATTTTTTTATAACTTTTAATATCTAGGACATCAATCTTATCATTTTTATATCTTTCGATCTTATTTCTTACTAGATTTCTTTGACCAATATGACGTTTTCTCTCGTTGCGCATGCTATAGAGAATAAAAATTTATAAAATTCTCTAATCGCTTAAGTACTTAAGAAATAAAACATTTTTAAATATCGTAATGAAAGTAATCATGGCAGCGGTTTATTTTTAAAGTAGATCATTTATTCGCTTTACCTTGGAAAAGGATTAGTTGTTTCTGGAGATCCCATAACGAGTTTATAAATGGACGAATTTTTAGGATCAGTAAATATATCAAAGCCAATCAGAACATCCATTCCTAATTGAATTTTAATGTTTATTACCGCTTCTAACCAATCAAAAGCATATGTTGAGTAGTCAGTATCTTCTGTTACATTTATATAAGTAGGATAAGCGGGTAATCCTAATGATTCTAATACTTTTAAAATTGGTTTTAATCCACGTTTGTCCAATGTCTCTAAAATAAAAGCAAATCCTATATTGTATTGGCTGAAGCATCGTGTAACTCGGTCAATATTTTATATATTCCTCTAGCTTTACCTGTGTCCATACACGCAGTATACACATCCTTGGCCTGATTCACAGGCCGTGGTAAGTCACTTGTATTTCTATTTAAAAAGTCCCGTACAGTTGCGTACACCTTAGTTTGCTTATCCCTGAACCAATCATAAGACTGGAATATATCAGGACGAGGATGTTCTTTCGCCCAATTGCCACAAACATACTGATACAAAATTGTTTGTCAATTTAAACATTTAATTTGCAGTTAAGATGATTTAGATTATAGAGTTACCTGATAGAAGTCCTCGCATGGATGTGCTTTAGTGTTCATTGATAAGGCAAGATTAGCAGCTGATCTCAGACATTCTTTACTAAGACATATAGGAATAGGCTTATTGTTTTTTTGCTTAACATCTACAAATATTAATATTTATATACTAATCATCGTAAGAAAATCACACAAAGAATATTTCAATCTACATACATATAATCTACTCGTGCCGTATACTGTAATAATGAAGCTATGACATTATAATATTTTCGTCTAGAAGTGATTTAATTACTCACACAATACTGTCATTATAATAGCTATACTCAAAAGAAGTAACATCAGAATGAAGTAAACGATAGACACAATTTTATTTTTATGTTTTCTTCTAAACCTGAAATGTACAAATAAACAATTTATGTTAAGTGATCTTGAACAGTAGGTATGTTTTGGATATATCTCAAATTTATAATGTTATAAAAGAATTGTATTCGTTTTAATACCGAGCAGTTCTGGAGCCGACGTCTATTAAATATCCCGTTTCACGTAGATCACTTCCATTTTTAAGAGGCGGTATTGTAGAATTAGCACTTGCTGCGCCTAAAGTTAACAAAAAATGACAATAGAAAGAATTTTTTAGGATGGTCTTTTTAAAAAATGGTTTAATTAAGATAAAAGGTAACACAAATTTAGCTTAATATTTCAACATTGAGACGTGTTAGAGGGTGCGTTCATTATAATTATTTTGTTGCTATTTTTATCATTACTATACATAATAAAAAACGCATAGAACTATTATGGACCCAGTATGGACTTCAATGATTAAAACCTTGCGACTGGTGCTAAATGAAATTGATTGACCGTAGGTAATATTGATTTTAAAATACCTGGCGCTAGCCGTGAGTACGATTCATTTTTTGAGTATGAATGCTTCTTCCATGATTACTTAATACTTAACTATTAGTTAGATCTAGTCGAGATAGGTTATCAAATAAATAAAATCGGACACTTTAGAAGTTAGAATTTCAGAAGATAGAAGTCAGAAATCGTTAGAATGACATTTCTGTTTTTCAACTGTTAAGTATAGAAAGCCTATACGTTTTTAAATGCTTTATATTCTTTCCTAGAAAGATAGATTGACTTCTAATTGATTTGACCTTTGTCTAACGATAGTGATAAAGTTAGAAACATTAATCATAACTAGTCTAGAGTCTATCACGACGCCTAAGCTGTCAGCTCTTTAATTCCTGGAATCGCTTTTTTTAATTTCAACTTTATATAAAGTAAATGACAGCATGGTTAATACACCATGTATTTCAGAGAGACTCTTTGGTTTTTCAACTTAATTTTAATACATAAAATAGCAGATAGTATACAATGATAATATTCAACTATGACATTATACTGGTAAAACTTTTGTGAACGTGTTTAGCATGTGCGGAAATTTTACTGGCTTTATGATAATACAAAATGTTTTTTTTTGTTTGTTTATAGTTATTTCAATACAATTTCCATTAACATTAAATGCAATGTAATTATCACTATATCTAGTTCCGTGATAAGCAATGCTTGGACCTGCTTAGACTTATATTTGAACAATTGAAGCGGTATATTATTTCGACAGACTGATATAAAACTTCAAATTATTATCGAAATCGATCTGAAACGTAATAGTTCCCGTGTACCGTTTTCCTATTATTTATTGGGAACGTCTTGTAGTCTTAATAAATGAATAGAATAACCCTTTGTTACTATAAGAGTTACTTACTTTTTACAAAATTTTTAATTACTAAAAATATAATCTTATTACTCTCCCTTGAAGGTGCTAAAATAGTCGATGTCACTTTGAAAATAATATGGGTGAATTTTTGTTTATGTCAATACATACAATACATAAATATAATTAATTATTTATATTGTCTAAGCTTCTAAGTTTTCTAGATCAAATTAGCATATTGCGAATTTGATCTAGAAAACTTAGAAGCGATCAAATTAGCATATTGCGAATTTGAAATTGTTTGTTTTTGTTACCTTATTGTAAAATATATGCAGCATATAATATATTATGGTCATTTTTCAGACAGTTCGCTCTTAATTCTTTTATTAATTTTTCTTTTTATTAAAAGTAAATATAATAAATAGATTAGCATGTTGTTTGATATTGTACAGATCTATATTTTGACGCCCGTGTTGTTTTATCGATTAATCTCTTTTGCGCCTTGTTAATCTTATGAACCTCGCTAAAAAGTCTGTACACTGGCATGACAAATCCTTAGGTAACCTGATGGTAAGTGGTCACCACTGCCCATAGACTTTGCTACTGTAAGTAATATTAAGCATCCATTACATTTGACAAAAGGTTGGCAAGACTTGGATGTTATGTCCCTTGTGCTTAATGTTACGCTGGATTACTCAACCTTCAAACCGGAACACATCAATACTAGTTGTTGCTGTTTGGCGATATGTATGAGTGGGTGGTACCTACCCAGACAGGCCTATATGGCTTTTAGTCGTGAGGGCAAAGAATTTAATTATTATAATAATACATTTTTTATAATAAACTTACGAGTTACTGGTGGTCCCATCGTATCACAGTCGCCTCCAGACCACGCATTCATTTTGAAAATTATATTCACTAATAATCTAGGCGATTTTTAAATATACAATTATCATCCTTATGGCTATAAAATTAAGGGCTATGTTGTTATGTATGCTTCACGGAGTTGCTCATTCTGTTAAGGTCTGTGTGTTCAGTTTCGAGGCATTTAAGTCACTGAAAGCCTGCTGTGGTTGGTTCAACTATTTCTACTTTTTGTAGGGTGACCAAGCCGTCGATCGTATCAATACATATTTGTTATTTGTTTCATGTGTCAATAATGATGAAATTGTCAGTGGATTATTCTAAATCATATCTTGAAGGAGCGATTAAAACTGTGATGGCCTAGTGATTAAAATTCATCTCAATCAATGGCAACGGGTTCTAAGCCAAGGTAATTTTTTTTTTGTTTTATTTTTATCTTGTATTCTTTTTTTATAGATTAGGAAGGGGAACGAGCATATGGGTCACCTGATGGTAAGTGGACACCAACGCCCATAGACATTGGCATTGTAAGAAATGTTAACCGTCGCTTACATCACCAATGCGCCACCAACCTTGGGAACTAAGATGTTATGTCCCTTGTGCCTGTTACACTGGCTCGCTCACCCTTCAAACCGGAACACAACAATACCAAGTACTGCTGTTTTGCGGTAGAATATCTGATGAGTGGTTGGTACCTACACAGATGAGCTTGCACAAAGCTCTAACACCATTTCCCTTCGTGCACATGGTTATGGAAAATATAAGTGCTATATGGCCTAGTTTGTATATCTTACAAGCTATTATTATTTTAAGAGCTTTTCGAGCAGGTAATTAAATGCAACTGAAAAATTATACAAAAAACTTTATTAAATTTTGCAATATTGCTCTGTATTTATCACTGAGGAGATTTATTTTATGGATAGCGAAATAGCTGTTAGTTTTTACTTTAATATGTCCTGCAAATATAAAACCCATGGTTATAACATCAGACCCAGTTCACAGGATAGTTTGATGCGTTCAGCACGCGATGTATAGTGATGTGCCACGGTATCGATTCAACAAGCCATTACTGGGATTTATTCGAATTTATCGCACGAGTTCTCGTCGAGGTTTTCAATTGTGAATGTTTGTTTGTGTTATCTTCATAATAAAATATTATTTGTTATTGTATTTCACTTTCAGTTCATGTTTTAAAATAATATTTACTTTGTAATAAAGATAAATGAATATATAGAGATTTAAAAAGAAAATTTTATATATTTTCCTAACAATTAAAGACAATGAAGTATTTAAGACATTTCATTTAAGCTAAAATTATTAATACATAATTGCGATAGTTGACTGCTTACCCGACTTAAACGCAAAAAAAGGAGGATAGTGTAATATCACCAGACTTTGTTCTTTTAATTTGTTAATGTGGTTTCTTAAATTCAAATAACCATTATACACTACTTTATGTCGTCATAATATATAAATATAATAGTATATAATTGTTATTTATATTTTAATGTATGTTATTAAGTTTGTGTTGTTGAATGTTTATAATATAAATTAAAGAACTGTAAACAATATTTTAATTAATATCTTTTTTTATAATGATTCGTGACAGTTTTTAATTTTTCAAATATATTAAATAAAAACAAACAGATAAAATTATATTTTAATAAAAAAAAAAACGAATTAAATATATTATTTTATACGCGTCCCTATTGCGGAATTTAATTCATTGTTATCATTTTTATCGTATGCCTTAGCGTGTGGGCATAAAATAATTTATGCACATCACTAGATGTTACCAATGGTATGGTATATGCTTTAATGTATATAATATTGAATAATTTAATGTATTGGTCGACACAGTTCACTATATCGGTCATACGAAAACCTGTCAATTAGTGTTGTTGACTCTATGTCAAGGAATTTTGACAAATCATCAATCGATATATAAACACTTTTACGTTAGAATTGTGGTTAAGTCTAAATCTATCAATATCTGTAATTGTATAAATAAAAAAGTGAATTTATTTGTTTGTTTCCACTTTCACCACTCAACGCTTTAGTGAATGTCCTAAATATAATATAATAATATCCATATGTGTCTAGCGAAGCAAGATAGCAGACAGAGAACATTCCTTTTAACAGATCAAAAATAGTAATAGAAATTTTATGCAATTGCACTTTAATCATAAAGTATAACTAAATCATGAAGTAAATAATTTTTATTTTATAGAGTAGGAAGGCGGACGAGCATATGGGCCACCTGATGGTAAGTGGTCACCAACGCCCATTGGCATTGTAAGAAATGGCAACCATCGCCTACATATCCAATGCGCCACCAACCTTGGGAACTAAGATTTTATTTCCCTTGTGCCTGTAATTACACTGGCTCACTCGCCCTTGAAACCGGAACACAACAATTTCAGGTACTGCTGTTTTGCGGTAGAATATATGATGAGTGGGTGGTACCTACCCGGACGAGCTTGCACAAAGCCCTACCACCAGTAATCATATCACAGATAAAATAAAACAAATAAATACAAATACTGATATAAATATTTATTTGCACCACCCCGACACATCGGGCATGATCTCAACGCGCACAGACATAAACATTATTTACAATACACATAAGTTAATCATCTACCACCCATGACCGTAGGATTGAGCGTAGGTGGCGATCGGGGCATGAGAAATGACAGGGGCAGCATGGACAATGGGTTGGGCGACCACTGGGGCAGCATGGACCACGGGGGCTGCATGGATCACGGGCTGTGCAACAACTTGGTGTTGAACAGGGTGGATCACCTGTAAACAATGACGATAACGTTTAATTATATAATATTCAGTAAGCTTACACTTACATTTTAATATAAAATTATTATATTTGATTTATATACAAGTACAAATACATTACAATATTATACGACAATGTCTCCCCGGCGCGTCTGTTTCTTGGTCTGTCAATCATAACGGGATAAACACAAAAATTACACCACGGATTTTTATAAGGTTTTCACCAATAGATGAAGTGAATCACGAGAAAGGTTTGGGTGTATTATTCATTATGGTTTTGTGCAAATATAATAAGATATAAAAATATTATTTAGATCCTTATTCTACCCGTGCCAGGCTGGGATGGGTGGCTAGCATCGTATAAAAATGTAAAGGATAAATATATTGAAGCTAAGTATTTAAATACTTACGCGCTGGAAGGACGAGTAGCTAGTGGCTGCTTTAGAGACAGCAACAGGGGCAGCATGGACCACGGGGGCAGCGTGGTACACAGGGGCAGCGTGGACTACAGGGGCTGCTTGGTACACGGGCGCTGCGTGCGATATCGTGAAAGCGGGTGCAGCGTCATGCCCGTAGCTTAGCTGTAAAAGTAAGATCATAGAATAACTATTTTTTAGTTTAAATGCCATTTTTATTTGTTTATGACAATTTTTTCTATATTATTGTGTTGTGTGGTCCTTTTTTGTGTGATTAGTTGTAGACGATTATTTAAATTTTATAATTGTCGGCCTTACTTATAAACGTTGTTTAGCGGGTGATTAATTAAACAATGCTGTTTTCTTCTTTCGAATGACAAATCAATAATGCCAGAAAGAGCGAAATCAGTGTTTAACTAAACTGACGCTAAGCAACGTTTATAAATAAGATCGTTTACGTTTAGTCATTAGTATATTCAGTAATTGTAAAAAGACATAAAAAAGTTTAAATGAATGTCAAATTAATTGAGTGTCTATATTAAATAAATTCGTTCTATTTTGTTTAATGCTAAATGTCGTGTTTTGTTGTTAAGTAATGATTATATATAATATATAAAAAGAATTAGTTGGTTAATATGAGTACTTACAGAGGGTGCATCCCAACCAGATAGGAATCCGGGAGTAGGCTTGGCCGCAGCCACCGCAAAAAGAGCGAATAATACCTAAACGATCAAAATAAGCTCATTAACACATAACTTAATGATAAATCTACTAAATACTTGAAATATATAATCGATTTTATAAAGTCAAAAAATATTTATTTAAGTATACTTTCATAATGAAAAGCTTGTAATAAGTACGTAAGTAATGAGTTATTCAATGAATTTTTGATTGAAAGGACCTGATTGCCGGTCAAGCATATGAAAACTGGACCGGTGTCCGAAGGATCCTGTTTTATAGTTTTCTTCATCTAAAATAGCTATACTATTATTATCATATCCCTAACTCTAAACTAACTCCATTATTGAGGCAATAGTTTTAAAAGTTGGATAACCCTTAAAGTATTTTTTTCATTTCATTACCTATTGAGAGGTTTTGTGAGTCGAAGTTAAATAAATATGTATTTAAAGTATTAAATATCCCGAACCGTCATTGACAGTTCAGAATTGACAAGATAGATTTGTATATTGACGATTTGAAAGTTTTTACAAACGAATCTGAGTTAAGTATATTTACACTTGGATATTATTTGCATCGGAGCTTTATGCACCTTAATTTGTCTTTTTATCAGGGGAAAATTACTTACTAAATACTTTTATCATCAAATAAAAAATATTTTTTATATATGTTCTTCGAAATTTTAACACTAGTAATTTGCGGAAATCTTAAAACTTGATTTAAAAAAATAAAATAATAATAATACATTTTTAATACTTACAAAGGAACGCATGTTTGAGACCGTTGCTACCGAAGTAAAAATGTTCTGTGATCAATAAATGCGCGTACGCACCTTATATACCAATTTGGTATTTCAATTCGAACCAGCTTACAGGACTGGGCTAGACATCCTAGGTCGCCTTAATTTTACTCGTACATGACTTAGATATGTAGCAAGGGCGATTACTACATAAGCCATATATAGATACATATTTCACTTGATAAGATTGATTTTATCATGTTTAATGGATTTACAAATCGGTGTGCTTTGCATAATTAAAGCGAATATGATTCCTACTATTACACGAATAGATATATAACGTTATAAATATTTAATATTATAATAATTAATTTTTATAAAAAAAACAAACGACAGCTATAAAAACGTCCTAAAATTTAATCTTGCCCAAAGAGGTTTTCCTCCAAAAAATTGAACCTCGGAGCATCATGACTAAGTGTTCATAATTGGTATCGCGTTCGTCGGCGAAGGAAGAAAGTAAGACAACCTGCATCGGACAGAGAAGTTCTGCCGATTCTGTGTTTACCAACCCTTAAGAGCAGTGTTGTGGACGTGAAAAAGAGTGAAGTGGAATACCTTTTCTTCAAGGTCAAGGTCCATTATATACTGGCTGCTACATATATATAAATATATATATATATATATATATTGTTATATCCATTTTGATCAATTAACTTATAGGAAAAAAGCCGTTTACTGTTAAGTACTTCTTTGTGACACTTATGATCGAGGCATTACACACAACACAGTTGCTTACTTTGAGATTAGACTCTGCCTATTTGAGATTCCCACCAGAATGGACACAACTTTATCTTCGATTTGTCATATTTTCTGATACAGTTTTTTTAGAATTCTTATAATTTGAACCATTTAGGTAAATTTAAAGAAATTTTACATTTAATCAATTTAAAGCTTTTATTAAGCATAAGTAAGTCATTAATAGGCATATATATTAGGTAATAATTATAATAGCTGTTCATAGAGGCTTCCCTCACTCGTCAGAGCGTCACGGTAGCTTGCGCAAGTGATCCAGTGGCGCTCTTCGTTAAGACGGAAAGGGTTTTTTAGTGGGTATTCCGATGTTCGGGGCGTTCTTGGCGCCATGGACACCGGTGAGCCCCACATACCCCCCACTGTTTCCGTGGGGGAAACACGTAATGCGTTCTTCTAACGTTAAAAAAACGCGGAAGCCTTTTTTAACGTTGGAAGAACGCATTATTTATCAGTTTGATATTACCACCTCTGATTATGTATAACGAGTTAATTCGTTGTGCTATTAAGTTAAGCATCTATATATAGAACTACATCACAATATACATCGTTTATTGTAAATTTAAAAACTTTTATCTTATTAGAGAATTTTTTTTTCACCTTTGTGTTCCTCAAGTTTGAAGCTCTCAGCATGTCAAACTCAAAATTCTAATATTAAACATCTAATAATACATACATCATCGAATAATAAGGTCATCTAGACCAATTTCGGCTAAAGCGGTCAATTTCAAGAGAGATTAGCCAACTGCGCAGGATATTATAGTGCACAAGTGTGTGCAAAAACACAGGTGCACTCTTTCCTAGCTCTCATAATCCCATCGGACAGTAACTCGACACGACCGAAAAGAGTTCAGGCGCAAGGCCAACGGCTTGACGTGCTTTCTGAGGCACAGGAATGTACACACTTCCAACTTTCGGGCTGGTAAGAATGTTCTGACAAAAAAACCTAATAACTTTTTATTGGCCCGACCTGGGAATTGAACCCAGGGTCTGCGGCCTTACATCTTACGCAGTGGAACCCTTCATAAAGGTACCCATCTTAAATTGGGGGGGGGGGACTGAGTTATGTGGGATTCATACCCACTAAAACCACTGCGATAGCCGTCCTCGGCACGGATCGGAGAGGCTGCAGGATCGTGTTGATATAACGCACACGCGGCCTCTCCTGTGCTGTGCTCCGCTTGGTGTAGCTCTCCACAAGGGGTGAAGGTAATCTCGCCCCCCACACTCTTCGCTAGTGCGTACGGCAGCACGAGACCATTAAGGCTTCCGTCCTCTTCAGGGTTACATCTAGCCACTAGACCAACGAGGCAGTCAACATCCAATATTGAAAGTTTATTCTAATATGTATTGAAAGTATTTTTGGTCGTCATTTTACAAGTTTAATTATATATCAAGTTATCAGCAGTTCTGAATATCGATTTTAACGAAAAGAAACATCATGAAACTCAGTTCCTTATTCTTTCTTATCATATCAGTATATAAAACATGAATACTTAAAAAATGTTTGTATGTATATTTTACTCTTCGTTTATAGCAATGTTCCATTTCCATTTATCTTATGAGCTATGTTATGTCCCTTTGCTTGTAATTACTCTGGCTCGCTCACCTTTCACCGGAACAAAGGAATAAAAGTTATTGCTGTTGGCGATAAATACTAGATGTGTTGGTAACTTAAATAACGTATAGTTTATAATCATTCTAGACCTAAATATCCAGGAAAGCCTATGAAGCCAGTTGTGAAATAATTATTTAATCTACATTTTTTAGTCTCGCTTTTTCTCAATAATGCATTACACTCATGAATAATACATTTTTCATATATAGCAAATGTGTGGTGTTGCAGAATTTTTCATTTCGATTACGTAAAAATACGCGAGAGATATGAAATTAAATTTTTGCTACACGGGCTTAATGAATAATGGATGTGTTTGAAACCATTTCTTTTGAAGTAACAACTTGGTTATTATTTGAGAAATGTGTTAAATTATGCAATACATTTTAATTTTTGTATAATATGAAGTGGGTATTACTTTAACTTGGTACATAATTTTTTAATAGAAATGTGATAAAAAAAGAAAAGAAGACCGCTTTTAAAAAATCTATAAGTTTTTTTACATTGTTTTTAATTTCTTAAGCTTTGTTCTTGTTTCATAGTTAGTAGAAAATATTTAGATTCAAACAAAAGTTGATTAACTTGTTGTTTACAAAATCCATAAACAGTTTTGACACTTATCTATATATTAATACGTGCGCATCAAAATAAACATCTTTTTTTTAAATATAGATAACAGAATCGTACAAAAATTAAACTATGATCATTGCAAGTGCTGTTCCAAAAAAAGACTAATTTCTTCTTTTCTTTTATAAGTATGAAAAAATATGAAATTATTTTTAGCTGTATTTTTTTAATATTAATATATTTTATAATTCTACTTAGCGTTATATCCTTTAATAGCTAAGTTTTTTATTACGTTTAAAATGGTGTGTCAATTCAATACTTCATTCATATTAAATTTCTGGCGTCGTGTAAATTTTTTCGCAAGGAAATTATAACATTCTGTGTCAAGCCATAATTTTATTAGAAAAATGCTCGTAGCGTGTCTTGAAATCCGTGAATTCTTGATTAACTTTTTATATTTGTGTTAATTCTCAGTTTTTTATTTGTTATAAATTTTTTTTTTAAGTTTTTCAAAATGTTCGCTGACAATGTCTATAGCAATTTCATGTCTTTGATTGTATACATCTTATGAAATTAAGTTTTTGAAACAAGAGTGAAGATAGAAACTATCTTCGTCTAGATTATAGTATCATTTATTCAATGTGGTAACATTACTATTACTTATCGATATTCAGAATAAAAACTCCCACTCCTACTTGAGAAGAAGCAGCGAATTAAGTTTTATTATATTGTTTATTTTATAATTAAAAATACAATCAAGCAAATAAAACGACTTAATAAACTTTCCGACTACATTGCCAACCGATTTCTAAAACCAAGCTATTGGGATTATTTTGACAGAGAAACTGAAAAACTTTAATGTGTCCTTCCTGGGTTTCGAACCCGAGTTCTCGGGATTTGCATTTCTGTAAGCTATTGACTACACGAACGAATAAATTTGATGAATTGTATGTATTATAACGAGTCAGTTTGAGTGTATATATCAATTCGCAATTCCAATGTACATCTATGGTGTGTACAAGACTTCAAGTCAAAGTCACGTGTGCGTGCAATTGGCAACAAAAAGAAGTTAAATATTCAAGCCATTTACGAATATCATATTAACAGACAGACGACATCCAATCATCGTCGTAACGACATTCTCGGCCTTATTAATTACAGGTATTTATTGATCAAAATAAAAAAGATTATGACTTCATTAATGGAATAATTATGTCCCATATTAGTTTAATTTGTTTGTCTCGTGCTTGTAATAAATTACATCAAGTTATTAAAAATCTTATAACAAGTTAAAAAACTTACAAAAAACTAATTAATATATTGCAAAAATTATCAGAATAGTTAAAAAAACAGGTTAAAATAATATAGTTTTTAGTATTTGGTGCCGTAGTTATATTTTGATAGCAAATATTGTACTTATTTAAGCAGAGAGTTCAATGCCATGTAAGAGCATCTTACCCATCCTGCTTAGGTTTAAGGTTAAAATTATTAGTATATTGGGATGTTTTTAAGGAACAATTTTAATTGTGTTTGTTGATTGAAATGTAGGTTATTGATAAATTCTGCATGGTAATGGTTTTAATATCGTAACTTAATTATAGTTAACAAAATATATATTATCTGATATTAAGAAGATGAATAGGCTGATAATTACGAGATTGTTCCCTGAACTCTGGAGTGGTTGGCGGTTTGGACAAGTCTAGATAGACCAAAGATGATATACGTAAAAAAGATTTATGTCAAAACTCATTTACTTGCTTAAGAAATTTTTCAGAGTTTAATTTCTTCTTTAATTAAGTAACAGGTAAAACATTTGGCTATTTTAGTAAGCGTTTCAAATCAGTCTCTATAAGGAAAGCAAAAGACAAAAACTAGTGTCAACATAAATACGGGGTATTACAAGAGTAAAGGAAATGTCGATATATTTTCGTATATACATTGAGAAATTCCCGGTGTCTCGTTAGGCCAGATTTATACGGTAGTTTCATGGACTTGTATGTTACTATGATGGATTTTGCAAGTTTTGCTAGATAGCGTATCAGCCCTATTTATAGACGAGCCAGTTGCGTTACTACGCTTTGATTTTGTCGGTGATCTTATTTAACGAGATCAGTTTGGAGATGAAGGATATATAGTTAATCTTTCCGACTTCGTTCGTGTGGTTAGTACCACCACTATGACTGACATTAAATTACATTGGCAAAAAAAATACCGTTGAGTTTATTTTACCAGTTATTTTCAGCTCTGATGTGTTTCTTTGCGAACTGGTGGTAGATTTATTGACAGTCAATAAGTATAAGTATTACAATAAGTGTAATATTAATTTCAATATTGAATAAAGATTTTAAAAAAAATAACGTCAAATAATGTAGTGAATCTTAACCGATGATCGTGGGTTCAAACCCGGGCAAGCACTACTGAATTTTCATGAGCTTAATTTATGTTTATAATTCATCTCGTGCTTGACGGTGAAGGAAAACGTCACGAGGAAACCTGCATGCGTCCAATTTCATTGAAATTAAGCCGCATGAGTATTCTACCAATCCGCATTGGAGCAGCCTGTTGGAATAAGCTCCAAACCCTCTCCTCAAAAGGGAGAGGAGGGCGTAGCCCAGCAGTGGACATTAACAGGCTGTTACTGTATACTGTACTGTTATGTAGGTCTAGCCTGTAACGTAGGTTCATCAGAAATTGTATATAATGAAAGTATCGTGATATGTGGCCTTTACGAACAGGTCTACTTTGATTGTTTGATAGTTGTCAGTATTGATTTTTTAATAGTAGTTACTGGTGTGGGACTGTACCTATTATCGTAGTGCAACATTTTACAATTTTTGTAATAAAATATTTTTTCTGTTCGATTATTCAACGTGCTCAACATTTTAATACTTTTAAATTAAGTTAAAATAATAAATGAAACAATATATGTCGGGCTTTAAAAAACATTAAATACAAAAAAATATTGAAGCCAAATGCTTTATGCCCTAACATGCCTACGATTACCATTTCTAATGCTCAACAACTGCTAGTCATGGACACCGGATAAACCGCCATACTGAACCGACGGGTCATTTACGGAGGTAAAAAATAGGACCTCGTTAGCTAAAAGTAATCTAGATGATTTTCTGCATCAAGCTGCAACTATGTTCAAGAAATATTTACACCTTCATTAATTAATAAATTTTTAATTGGACCAAAACGTTAAGTATTATTATTAAAAGTGAAAATATTAATGCGACTAATTAATATTATGTTTTTTTTTTTTTTTTCAGCCTTTTGCCGTCCACTGCTGGACGAAAGCCTCCCCCATAGAACGCCAACCATCCCGATCTTGGGCAGTCCGCATCCATCCCGAACCTGCCAAATTTTTAAAATCGTCGGCCCATCTTGTCACAGGGCGTCCTACACTACGTTTGCCTAAGCGTGGTCTCCACTCCAACACGTGTCGGCTCCATCGGCCATCAATGCGCCTGGAGACATGGCCAGCCCACTTCCACTTCAGCGAGCTAATTCTAAGCGCGATGTCGGTGACTTTAGTTCTCTGGCGAATGTCCTCATTTCGATTAAAGATTTAAAAAATAATATTAATATTATGTTACTAATGATTAAAAAAGAAAACTAGGAGTTTTGAAATTTAATGAAATGAAATGTTATTAAAGTATCTTTTATTATTGATTATAAGTTTATGATTTTAAGTTTTTCATGTGTGTAGTTTTTTTATGTAATATATTTTTGGTGGAAAGCTCTTGAAAACCTTAGTGCGTGATATATCTTTGGTCTTGTCGGGTTGTCATCAGATCAGGCTGCGAGAGATGGGGAAGCGAGATTGTGCACTGTAATATCTTTTGCACAGGTCTTTAGAGAATCGCTTGAGATCATTCACCGTGGTCGATATTCGATCAGGCGGACATCCTGAATAATATTATGAATGTGAAGTCAGTTTGTTTGAAAAAATATATAACTTTATTAATTATTTATTAGAAAAAAAAACTAATTTAATCTTATGCGTGCTACAATTAAGTTTTATGACTTACTCTGTATTCGTTTTAAGACCAGATGTCGCCACATTTCCTAATAGATACTAAAGCCTTAACGAGTCTCGACTAAGTAAATATTTCAGTATTAATGAACTAGAAGCCGAATGTGTTTAAAATTTAATGCTATGATGGCAATTTTAATGATATAATTATAATATATAAATATAAAGCATTTGTTTTTATATTTTCATGTAAAAAATAACAAATATTACGAGATTAATACGTGTTGGATATAAGTAGTTAATTGCAATTTATTTATGGCAACTCTATATATTTTTTGTTCGATTGGTTCGTTCATGTTCGGATCATCTCTTTTTCTTTAAAAAAAAAATTAAATGTTATGCCTCGGATTTTTTTCTTTTTTTTTACATCTTATATGCAGCAACAATAGATGGCATGAATTGAATGAATATTGATTAAATTTATTATTCTACATGAAAATCAACAAATACTAAATTCACGCCGATACAAATTGACTTAAACTATGGAGCAACCTAGATAATAATAATGTATGTACAATTTTAAAGCCTTTTTCTGAGTAACGATCTAAAGTGCTCTGGCCGTCGGGGGTATCTGGGTCGGTCGATTCGAATAAAAAATGCATACACATTGACTTTTGAACCGATGGAGTCGTGACACGCAAGTTCCGATCGCCTAGATTATACACTTTGATAGGACCTACATTAAATACTAACACGGGAAAGCTTTAACGTGTTTACTAATAAATGTTTTTTTATTAAACTTGATTAATATTTCTTTGTATTCTATTTTTCTATTTAATTTCTACAGGCCCGTTGGCGCAGTTGGCCACTGCCTTCCGATCTGGGGTTGCCAGTTTGATTCCCATCTCCAGTCCGGGTGTATTATGTATATAAGTATGAATTATGTGTTTCTATAATTATTATTTTTTTTAATAGAATAGGAAGGTGGACGAGCATATGGGCAACCTGATGGTAAGTGGTCACCAAACGCCCTTAGACATTGGCATTGTAAGAAATGTCAACCATCGCTAGCCAATGCGCCACCAACCTTGGGAACTAAGATTTTATGTCCCTTGTGCTGTAATTACACTGGCTCACTCACCCTTCAAACCGGAACACAACAATATCAAGTATTGCTGTTCTGCAGTAGAATATCTGATGAGTGGGTGGTACCTACCCAGACGAGCTTGCACAAAGCCCTACTACCAGTAATATTATTAACCACCAGTATTATTATTTAACTATTAAGAATATTAAATATGAGTTGAAGATTTATTATTTATAACAATTATAGCGTATATTGTATGTAAATTTATAGACGGAAAGGTACTCAAGATAAACTTTCGTGGTTTTTGTAGTGCCACTATTTAATTGTTATTTGGCCGTTTATATTGTCAAATAAATAAATAAATAAATTTATTTAATTAACAATATAATTACGAATATCAATCGGCTGTTACCTATAACATAGGCATTTATCATCATCATCATCCTTTTCTCGTCCACAGCTAGACATAGGTCTCTCCAATGGCACGCCACTGAGTTCGATTTTTAGCTCTCAATCTCCAACAGCTGCCAGCTACCTTGCGTATATCGCCACTCAACCTACCTGGAGGGCGTCCTACGCTACGTTTGCCAAGGCGTTGTCTCCACTCCAGAACACGTCTACTCCAACGGTCGTCGGTTCGGCGACATATGTCCACTGCCACTTCAGCTTACTAATCCTTTGGGCTATGTCGATAACCTTGGTTCTCTGTCGGAGCACCACATTTGGGATTCGATCCTTCAGAGAAACTACGAGCATAGCCCTCTTCCATAGCTCGCTGAGTGACCTTAAAATGGACCAAACGCACGTCAATGTCCACGTCTCGGCGCTGTAGGTCATAACCGGTAAGACGCACTCATTGAAGACTTTTGTCTTCAAGCATTGCGGTATCCGTGACGAAAAGACTTGACCGGGTTTCCTATACGCTGCCCAGCCCAGCTGTACTCTTCTTCGTGCCTCCCTCTCGAAGTTGTTTCGACCCAACTGCAAAGTTTGCCCAAGGTACACATACTCCTGAACAACTTCGAGAGGAACTCCGTTAAGAGCTATAGGTTCCGGACTGACGTGTTCATTGAACATTACCTTGGTTTTTTCCAAGTTCATCCGGAGACCAATTTGAGCAGAAGAATCAGCCAGGCTGCTCAGCATATATTGCATGTCCTGCACGGTTTCTGCCACGATGACGATATCGTCTGCAAAAATCTGCACAAAGTGCGAAAGGTACTCGCCGTTTATGTTTATTCCCCGCCCTTCCCAGTGCAGCGTCTTGAACATATCCTCAAATGTATTAATGAACAATTTCGGTGAAATGTAATAAATATATTTATATAAAATATTAAAATTATAAGCTTTTATTCGATGGAGTTCGTATAGTTATGACAATATTTTTTTTCGAATGGACATGTTGCTTTTGGCACACAGTCTCGACAGCGTCACGTCAGAATATATTGGATTTTTATTTAAAAAAAAAATGCTTTATTTTAATTTCAACACACGCTGAGAGTTAGTTATTGCAGTTTGAAATAAAAAGTCATATTGAATCTTGACACAATCGTATTTGTATAATTTTATTAAATTGCTATAAAAGCATGTCGGTGTTATTATATTTGTTTTAAAAGGAAAAGATCATTTGACTCACGGAATAATTAATTATTATATAAAATATAATATAACTCTTAATGTCCTGAGAAAATGAATTAAAAAATACTATAGCACTGTTTTGTAAATCTAAAATCCTAAATCTGTATAAATCTGATTACAATACAGATAATTAAAAGAAAAATAATAATAAGAGCATTTTATAAGAATAAGATGTAGATTTAACTTTTATTTTATTATAACTAGCCTGTGAATGTCCCACTGCGGGCCTCCTCTCCCTTTTTGAGGAGAAGGTATGGAGCTTATTCCACCACTCTGCTCCAATGCGGGTTGGTGGAATACACATGTGGCAGAATCTCAGACAACTTCTCTCAGAAATTTGACACATGCAGGCTTCCTCACGATGTTTTTCTGCACCGTAAAGCACAAGATGAATTATAATCACAAATTAAGCACATGAAAACTCAGTGGTGTTTGCCCGGGTTTGAACCTACGATCATCGATTCACGCGTCCTATGCCTATTTCAATTATCGGTAGTTTATATTTATTAATTATTCAGTATAATAAATTCCATATTTTTGGGTCGACGCAATGCGGAAGATTTTTAATTCGTATTTACTATCCCACAATTTTAGATTATATTATTGAGATTATAGAAATAAAAACTACTCTATTTGTGACGAAATATTTAATAAAAAATATATTCTTATAATTTAGCCTGTTAGTTTTATTTCTATAAAAAATATTTTTCAAATTACGCTACAGCTAGCGACATCTGTATGCGCTTAGTAGAACTTACATAAGGTAAGATTGAAAATAAACTTTGATTTAATGTCATAGTCTGCCGCTGCCGTAGGGCATGTTTCTGGCGCACCAATGTATATTCTATTCCAACCGCAGGAGGAGTAAAGTGAAACGGGAAGGTAATAATGATAACAATATTTAAATAATCGAATGTATATTTATTTACTTATATTTAATGCTTTTTCAATTCACAACTGTTATTTTCCGTTGTCATGGCCACATCATCTCATCCGTTATTTTGGTTGCCATAGCAACATTTTTGAATAAAAACGAATGACGTTCCGAAATGAGCCGATCGGGTATTAAATTCTGTTGTCACTCGAATGTAAAGCCAATAACGGTTACAGGCGGGCTTGGTAGACATTCATGGCTTGACTTGACTTGTCTCGTCTTGTCTTGGCATGTGGCGTGGCGATATGTAGCGTGGCGTTATGTGGCATGACGTTACAAATAATAAATAGACAACTCTGACATTGAATTGACTACGATATTTATGATATTAATCATTTATGCGAAGATATTGTCGTAACTTTAAATGTTTTTTTTATTATAAAGATATATAAATCAATTAAACCACCATTATATAAACCAAAATTATATATTATTATTTTTAAATATATTTATTTATATAGTCGAGATGGCCTAGTGGTTAGAACGCGTGAATCTTAATCGATGATTGTGGGTTCAAGCCTGGGCAAGCACCACTGAATTTTCATGTGCTTAATTTGTGTTTATAATTCATCTCGTGCTTGACGGTGAAGGAAAACATCGTGAGGAAACCTGCATGTGTCTAATTTCATTGAAATTCTGCCACATGTGTATTCTACCAACCCGCATTGGTGCAGCGTGGTGGAATAAGCTCCAAACCTTCTCCTCAAAAGGGAGAGCAGGCTTAGCCCAGCAGTGGGACATTAAGAGGCTGTTACTGTTATTTTAAAAAAAAAGTTGAGTTGATCACTCCTTACCGCTTTATTTATTTCATGTCCTTCACCCAATGGTTGTCTGGAAGAGATAGCTCTTTTAGCGATAAGACCACCTTTTGTACACAAATAGTTTTCGATTTTTTTATGTTTGTGCTTAAAACTATGGTTTCTGTAACTCTTTTGGTATACAATAAAGCATATTCTATTCTATAAATTAAGAACTGTTTGTAGTGCATTATATTGAAGAGCTACAATCGAGCAAATGGCACGGAATATGTAAATATAAGGTTTGTTTATCTTAACTCCTTTTTCTATTTTAATAGGGTATGTATATAATATGTATGTTCAAAAAATAGACTAACCAAAATGACATTCAAAGTATATGTATGTTTTAACTATTCTGATATATTATTTTTCTTAAAACGCAAACCATCCGATCTTGAGCAGCCCGCATCCATCCCGTACCATGTCCCTCAAATCGTCGGTCCACCTTGCCACAGGGCGTTCTACTTGATTAGAGGCAAAACCCATGACGTGCTATCAGGACTAATCTCCAACAAGCTAACTTCCAGCTGCTGTTAAGAATTTCAGGACTGAAAAGCCCAATGCTTTTATTATCTCGATACACGGTTAGAACTCGGGTTCACTTATACCATCTAAACATCTGGTTATATAGGATTCCAACTCACTAAAACTCATATGATGTGATACTTCCTAAATACGGTCAAAATGCTGCGGTATCGTTAACAGAATGCATCCGTGCACTTTGTACTGCGCACGGCATCGTGAGACCATCTCGACTGCCTACACGGCTGCCTGAAGTAAAACAAGCGTCCCATGTCACTCCAGGCAAGGGGTCTTCCACCTCACTAAGGGTAGGTAGCGTTTCTCAAGGTGTAGTATTGTTACGTATTACTCTGGCTACTGTCTAAATTGTCTTAATTGTTATGTTTTTATTTTTTTTATAACAGGGAGGCAAACAAATATTTTTAGTGAAGTTAAGTCGTCACCTTCCTTCATATATTGGCATTCTCAGAAATATATATATATATATATTATTACAATTAAAGCACCACCAAATATTTGATCTAGTTATTGATATAAAATAAATTGAATTGAATAATTGGTCTTTCAGATGGGCTCGTCATGAGTACACCACGAGCTGTACCAAGTATAGTTTAACGTGGTTAAGTGTGCCCTGGATATGTAAGAAACCTACTACAATTCAAATAAAATCAAAATATAATTTATTCAAGAAAGCTCTTGCCAGCACTTTTGAAGCGAAGATTAAATTCAATGCCACAGCCTGTTCAGAATGTAGATTCTACCAAGAAGAACCGGCAAGAAACTCAGAGGTTTCTCTTTTTCGACAATCAATTTACATATGTAGATGATTAAATACAATTGAATTGTTACTTATCCTGCATGGATATCAACGAATACTAACTCCACATTTTTATATATCAACGTATATATATAACTGACTAACTGATTGACAGAACAACGCACAGCTCAAACTACTGGGGTTAGCACCATGAATATTTGCCGTATGCAAATATTCATGGTTCTTTTTACGCAGAAGGTTAGCACTAATGAAAGATGACTCCTAAGGTAGATGATGATAAAATATGACTGTAGGTGATACAGGGGATGAAATTTTGTTTAAAAAAATTCATTTTTTAAGAAAGAGCTATGATAATTTGTATTTAGAAATTCTGAATTATAATTATCAAGGTTGGTGGCGCATTGGTGATGAATGAATGGTTAAAATTTCTTATAATGCCAATGTTATGTGGGCGTTGGTGACCACTTACCATCAGGTGGCCCATATGCTCGTCCGCCTACCTAAACTATAAATAATAATAATAATAATGCCTGTCATATATTGAAAAACATTTGTTGAAATGTCAATTTTATAGAAAAGTATGAATAAAAACTGTCAATGTTCGCGATTATGTACCGGCTAAGTACTGTTATCCGTTGTCTTAACCCTTGATTGAAATTTTACGCAACGTGTGGCAAGGTTCCGTGTTCGACGCTCCAGTCACGTCGTGTTACGTAACCGGTCATTTCATACACCACCTTCGTCACATACAAGCTTCTATCAGTGATTTTCTCTGCGGTTTTGATTTTGAAAATCCAATAACCTATAAAACTAAAATTAAATCTTTATTTAATTACATCGATGAATATACTACTCTATTGATTTCTACGATTTATTTATTTATTAAATCACAAAATAAGTACACATAAAAGTACAGTCTTGTCAAAAATAAAGACAAAAAGTGTTACAGTTACAGACGATTTGACGGGCCGGTCGGCGTGGTTGGTAGATACTTGCCTTTCACGCCGAAAGTTGTGGGTAGGATTCCCACCCAGGACAGACATTTGTGTGCATGAACATATCTGTTTGTCCTGAGTCTGGCTGTAATTATCTATGTAAGTATGTATTTACAAAAGAAAAGTAGTATATGTAGTATGTCAGTTGTCTGGTTTCCATAGTACAAGCTTTACTTAGTTTGGGATCAGATGGCCGTGTGTGAATAATGTCCCAGAATATGATAACTGCATGAACAATGAGGCGACAGACACATCGGAAAAAAAAAACAAATAAGATAAATCAAAATTTCAAATTACAAATAACACTAATAAAAAAAAAGAATAGTAAGGAAAATAAATAAATAATAATATATGAGTTACTTATTCTACTGGTGGTAGGGCTTTGTGTAAGCTCGTCTGACTAGGTACCACCCACTTATCAGATATTCTACCGCAAAACAGTAGTACTTGTTATTGTTGTATTCCGGATTGAAGGTTCTTACAATGCCAATGTCTATGGGTGTTGGTGACCACTTACCATCAGGAGGCTCATAGCTCGTCCGCCTATCTATTCTAAATATAAAAGAAAAATTAAAAAAAATATGGCAAGTTGGTTCTTCGTTTGTGTATACAATTGGTAAAGACGGGGACGTTATGCATATATGTATAAATATGACAATATTGAAAAATACAAACTACTTACTTAATAGATATATTTCATTACATAAATGTGATAACATCATTGCATTATCATAACGTGTCTTTATTATGGGGAGACGTCTTTTTCTATCGTCTAACTGTATCTCTCTATCTATATTCTATCGTATACTGTAGTAATTGCCCTTGTTTTGGTTTATTTTTTATAAAACACTAGACAAATATATACATTGACATAAATAAAATTTAGCTCAAAATGACCAATCGATATCGTAAACATATTGTACTGTGTAACCATAGGCGATAATAACGAAAGTGCTTGTATAAATTTTCATAGATACTCGAGGACTAATAAAACATATTCTCTTGCAAAATGAGTGACTGAATGAATGAATGACTCCAAGATTAATTTTGAATTTGATGTTAAATTCTTATCTATATCATTTAGATACATATGTATTGTGAGAGGGAAAAATGCCTCATCATGTTTGCAAAAGTCATAAGTCATTTTTGGTAATTATTTATTTATTTAAAGCTGATTTATGTGCAGTGCTATTTTTTAAGAACTCACTTAATTACTAACCCATTAAATTTTGACAACCGACTTATGGTGATATACTATTTTGATGCGTGTACTCTTGAAATGTTATAATTATAATGGTCAATGTCGCATATCATTTTCTGATATTTCACGACAGT
This sequence comes from Nymphalis io, assembly GCF_905147045.1. Classification (NCBI taxonomy): domain Eukaryota; kingdom Metazoa; phylum Arthropoda; class Insecta; order Lepidoptera; family Nymphalidae; genus Nymphalis; species Nymphalis io. Next base: position 10,528,517 of record NC_065894.1, read on the forward strand.
TTATAAATATTTATTGAAATATATTTATTTGCGAATGTGTTCTTATAATTTTCTAAGTGAATTCGAAATACCAATTCGTCGCTTGGAAAACCTAGATATGTTTATTTGCTTTTAACCTGCAAGCTACTATTAAGGTGTAAAAATCTTTAGTATGCTCTTTGCAAGTATATTTGTGTAATAGACAAATTACAATTAAAATAATAAAGAATAAAAATATATTTTACTACATTAATGCAATTTTGTGTCATTTTATTAAGAAAACAAGTTTCTACTGGCAATACTGTCAATGTCAAAAAAACAAATTACAAATTTATTAATAATATAAAATTATAAATTAAGAAATAAATGTGTAAGTATTTTTGTATATGTGTGAATAAGAGAAATCTTAAAAGATTTGAATAAACAAAACGTTCTAATAACATTAGATGAAGTTATTCATAAAACGGGTCAAAATAAAAGCATAAAATTCATTAATAAAATTTATTACAAAAGATCCATTTAGTAATAGTGTTTAGTCGACTGCGGACGAAATAAACTCGATTCAATGAAACTTATCGGCTAATTAAGAAATACCTATATACAAAAGTAAAACAAATCCCAGGTACATACATTTGAAGCCTCGTCTCCGTACAATTTCAGGAGATCAAGATAAACCATCGACAATACGAAAAACATAAAAAAATATTTCAATTAGAATATTAATCATCGCCTTGTAGCGTGTAATATATATATTATTTTTATGCCAAATTTAAATAACCTGGACAGTTTTTTCTTGGCGTTTCCAAAATATCGGTCTTTTGACGCATGTTTTAAGGACCTTATTGTTTCTGTTACACTTTTTTTCAGTTCTTCAATTAATATTTTATATTATAAAAGCCTCAAATGGCAATTGCACTTCCCATTCAACTCGACTCAGCTCCAAATACAGGACATCAATCAGTACATTCGTCACTTAAACTTAATTTATTCTAAATCACAAGATACCAAACGTGACTGTATAAAGCCTTATGAAAAATGCCATTATATATATTCATTGACAATCGGTTATTAGAAAAACTCCTATCCATTTTATTTTCTGACCGCCTTCCAAAGATATTTGAATGATTTTTCATCGTTATTTTTATTTAAAACCTTCAACTTGATGACAAGATATTAAATTTCATCAGTCAATTCTATTTCTTTTCTACTTTCTATTATAACCGATTGTTTAATTCAAGCTTTTACCAGATTTTGGAGTGGTAACCGTGGCCGTGGTAACCGTGGCCGTGGTAACCATCGTGGATCCCACCGCCTAGGTATCCAGAACCAATCCCAGAAGATAAACCGCCACCGATGATGGTTTTAATAACAGGTACGCCCACGGGTTGTGGGATTGGTACAGCTACTGGCCTGGTCACGGTAACTGGGTAGGGCTGAGGCACGGGAACTCCGACCTGAAAATTGAATGTAGATTTTGATGCAATCATGTATAAAAAATGTTAATCTTGATTTATTTATTTTAGAAAGGCAAGTTGTCAACTTAACCCAAAGACACTATAGAGTGGTTTACACTGTGTAAACCGCTCATCGTACTATCACACATCCGTAGATCTAAGATGTAAATCACTTGTTCAAGTAAAACATAGTGGCTTACTTATCCTTTAAACCGATATCCAAAGATGGACCTGGATAGATTTGCACAAAGGTCTGCCTGTCAAAATTATTTGAAAAATCGGCAACATTGGGCTTACTAGTGGTTATTATCTCAAAATTGCAATGCGCAGTGAATAGTTTCAACCCATTTTGTTTTGAAATTACATAAAACAAACCTGTTTAATAATGGGCACTGGTACTGCGTGTGGTACTGCAACAGGTACTGGTCTGTCAACTGGCACAGCGACCGGCTTCTCTACTGCGACAGCGTACGGTCTGGGGACTGGCACGGCGTATGGTCGGTCTACCGGCACGGGGACTGCCACCTGTAACATTAATAATGTAGGTTAAATAATTGTATCATAGATTCTATTATAGTGCTAAAGCAGAAAGTATGAAACAGACCTTAACAGGGTAGGGAACAGGCCTGTCAACGGCAACTGGGTAAGGAGCTGGTACGGGTACACCAATGTGTTTCGTAACAGTCGTGTGTACGTCAGCTCCAACAACAGTGCCAGAGGAAAGCGCTAAGCCTGATCCAATGCCTGAACCGAGGCCTCCGTAGCCAGCGGCCAAAGCACCGCTGTAACCACCGTAGCCACCGCCATATCCATAGCCGCCTCCGAGACCGTAGCCGTGCGAGAGCAGAGACCCGCCATAGTGGCCCACCAGACCGCTACGCTTTTGAACGACTTTGCTCGGTTCAGCAAGAACCGAAGCAGTCAATAAAAGGATTGCGAACTGAAATTACAAAAACAAAATAAACAATTATAGCACGAACAAAGTTAAAATTATTATATTGAAACTACGGATAATCTTATAATATCCGTAATTCAGAATTCATTGCAAATAAACATTTTTATAAAGCAGTATTTATTATAATTTTAAAGTAGTATTTTGAATATAATTGCGCTGCTTTAGAAACGAATAGCAAGGTTTTGAAGGTACTTTCATATTTTATCCACTTACGTCTCAGGAGGGTGATAGCCTTTCTAATAGTGCGATAATTCTCTTGGGATTTTGACACGTATATTATAGGTGGGTATTCAGTTAAATTAATTATTAATATCGAAGCGTTGACATTTTGCCCATTTACAGCACTGGGCACTATAGTTGTTCGCCTTTGCCGAAATTTCGTTATCGATTCAAGTGAATTTAATTATAAATCGAACAATCGGAATCACTTTTACCAGTTACGTGTAATGACTTCATCACTCCATTGTCATGTACACTGTGCTTGGTAACGAAATTCAGCCGTGGCGCGCATTACAAATAGATTATGGCGCGAATTATGGCACTTTATGAATCTATAATGAGAATGTATGTTATTGTTTTTTATGTTTTCGCTTTCATTCGTAATGAATTAATCATGAAGTTCCGTTCTTCCGATTAATCAGTAATAGTGTTGTTGGGCTTATAACTATCATTATAATTATATAATTATCTATAGTTATAAAAAATCGAAATGATATAACATATATATTATAAATTAATTTACAGCTTTTGAAAATTATGGTTAAATCTTATGATGTAGTGATGATAACTGACTGTTAGGAGCTTGAACCAATACAATGACTCTTATTTGTGGTAATACGTACCTATATACCTAGCAGAATTATATCCGATACATGCGATGTTTTTTCTTCTCCGCAGAGATTATTTATGACTACATGAATTTATTTATAACTACAAATTAAGCGTATGAAAATTTAATAATGCTTGCCCCGTTTAACTTTTACTCTTGATCCACACGCTCTGTACGCTGAGGCGTCTCACAAATATACTCATGATAAATTAATTTTCAAAATAACTTTTTTTTTATATATATATTATGGCGTGATTAGAAAATAGGTATGGCGCAAATAGAAAGAATGAAAGAGCACTGACCGAATGTCGACCACAGTGGCAAATTAGGCCTTGAATAGGATACATTACGACACAAATATTATAACGAACGCGGCTCATCTTCATAATAACACCATGGGTTTGCTATGTATGATTGGAAAGAGATTGATGCAAGAGCAACGGCTTAAGTATTGTCCGAGGCACTGGAGTGTAACACTGCTAACTTCCAAACTCCAGGCTAATATAGAGAACTTCTTGATGGAACAACTCAACGTTCTCGGGATGTGCAGCCTTTTAAGTTAACTAATATTATTTCAACAAGGCAGTTACATACTGAAAGTGTATTTTGAACAAAACATATTTTTAAGAATGCTAGAGTAATAACAAATAAGGGATAAAATCTATAAGCCGATGCTTCGAGAATATGATTGCTTAAAGCTAATAAGTAAATGAAATACTTTTTAAAGTTACTTTCCCAGAATTTGTTTAAGGTATAAATATAAAATGCCGAATCTTAGAATGAGATTTTAATTACAATTATTAAACTTATTATTATTTCATATATAATACTATAATATAATCAAATATGAAGTATTGTGCAAGTGTCGAAATAATATATTGATTTATGATTTTCGTTTTTTTTTTTAATTCTTGTTGAAATAGACTAAAAAGTATCGGAGCAGTATAAGTTGTCTATGATACAATAATTGCTGAGAGGAGTTTTATAGAAACACTTTGATATAAATTATTTAATTTAAATATTAAAAAGTATATATTTAAAATATTTTATTGTACGTTTAATAACGTAACGTTATTTTATAAAGAAGCTGGGACAAGATCACAGATAAAATATGAGAAAATATTTACGCATTCTTCCCAATGTTTATCTGACGTAAGATATTATTTTTATCAAATTTGTGTAAATAAACAAAGTTCACTTACAAAAGCCTTCATTGTACTGTAACACAACACTGCACTGGTTTACTGGCAGGCACTGGTGCATGGTGTGCGGCATCCACTACTTATATAAGGGCAGTAAGACCCCACTCATAGGAGTTAGGGCGATGATTGCCAATACGAACTTTGTATGACACTCGGGTTACCGTGTTTATTACTATTTGGGTTATTTAAAAAAAAAACCTTTTGTTTTTTTTTTTTTTATTTAACTTGTCAAATTGACAATTAGGGTCATTGTTATGCGATAGTTATTAAATCGAGAATTCATCATGTTTATTCCTATGTATCACAAATTGTATTAACACTGGCGTTTTTTGTTATTGTGTTTATATTAGTCGAATTTTAAAGTGCCCGCAATGTTTACGTGTACATGACGTCACTAAAAATCTAGTATGGATGTTGGTAGCCGGTATATTGTACATAATTTTATTTATATTAATCTTAAATTTTATAAGGATATTAATATTAAAAAGTAACAAAACACTAACTACCTATAAATATCCCACTGCTGGGTTAAGGCCTCCTCTCCTTTTATGAGAAAATTTTTGGAGCTTACTTCTTGTTGCATTATACTATATCAAAAATTTCCTATTAAATGTCACTTTACTTTTAGATGATGATTGATAATTGAATGTTCCTCAATGATAATTATACAAAGGTTTTTTTTTTTGTCGAAAATCGAACGATGCGCGTGATTAGTCTTGTGTACGTTGCCATAAAAAAAGAAAAAAAAAACGGAATAAACTTTTTAATTTTTTTATATTTTTATTTAATGCTATGTAATGCTAAACAAAAATATACATTTGTTTTTAAAAACATATTCACAATATATTTTGTGTCGTATTATATGTACATATATTTTTCTTATTGCATAAATAGGCATTAACGTGATAATAGAAAGGGTAAATAATAAAAAAATAAAAGCAGAGAAGTCTGTACGAATAAACTCGATACTCACAGCAGAAAAAGGTCATAATATGTCAGTAAGTGATATGCGAAATTGACCATAATAATTATAACATTTCAAAAATACACGCATCAAAATAGTGTATCACCATAGGTTCGTTGTCAACATTTCTTGGTTTAGTAATGAAGTTGGTTGTTAAAGAATGGGACTGCAGGTCTTTTTATCGAATATCGAATTTTGTATTATCCCCACAGCAGTTTTAGGTAAAATACTTAAGCTTATTACAATCGTTTCCTGTCTACGATAAAGGACTGTAATGTAGCCTACTTGTGAATTGGCTTTGGACCTTCTAATGCAGTGTTGCTCAACCTTTTGTATTGGGGACCCATGGGTCATAATTATCTTGTGCTTTACTTGGAAACAAAGGATTATCGGTAAAATATTTATATAGCTTTGTACACTGACTTTAATGTTAATAGAGATGAGCTCAGTTACAATTTATTTCTATTTGGGTTATTATCATATTAAAAAAATAATCTCCAATTAATATAATTTATTTCAAAGAAATAATTAAGCTGTCTCACAATTCGTATAAACGTATTCCGATTTTTTATGCAATTGAATGATTACGCATTGGTCACTTTTGTACTGATTCAACGTCTCGTGACCTTAAGATGTGCAATCCGAAAAACACCGTTCATACACACTTGGGCACACATACATTATTTTATAAACACATTGTAAAAAGTTAAAAATTTTACTCGGGATGCATCCAATGTTTGAGAATCGCTGTTTCAACATGAACACGCCCGATCTAATAAAAGTCGCTACCTAACCAAGTAGTTCATCCTGTATATTGAGTAACTAACACAAACTTACTAATTGGTCCTGTTATTCTCTTATACGTATATATATATATATATATATTAAGATTTTTAAAGATAATTAATATTCGAGTGACTTCACTCAGAGTATAACACTTTTATCGCACCAGAGTTTCTCAAACATAAAAAAGCTTTTCAAATCACTTTCCCAAAAATGTAGTATATATTTATATTTTTAAAAAGCTTAAGTATTAATGTTGAATTATATAATTTATGTACCACAATTGATACAATTGAACAGTAATCCTTGTGCTTTTCATAAACAAAACGCTTGGTTTATTTTTTGAAAAACATTTAAAAAAAAAATTCAATTTCGGTACTGCGTAGGGATGTTTAATTGCTTTTAAAACGACTTCAGATTTAATACAAGCTGTTAAATGATTCACTTCTGTTCCAATATAATGTACATTAATTTTTTATTTGTCTTGTACAGATAATGAAATTACAGAAATATTTTTATAATAGACCTCTTACTGTATAAAAATATATACAAATATATAAAATATTCCAATTACAGGAGGAATAAAGACATAGACAAATTTGACATTAAATTGACGTAATATCATAGTTGGTATCTTGAATAATCAAGTCATGGACTCGTGTAAAAATGGCGTTTTTGTTGTAACTGTAATTTTGGAAGTAAAATTAAGTTTTTATCTATGGTATGAGTAGTTAAGTGGAAGAGTGTTGTAATATACAAAAAGATATATTAATCAAGAACTGTTTGCGGTGTGGAGTGGAGTTATTAGCAAATCGCAAGGAATATGTAAATTAAGGTTTGTTTATGTACTCCTTCGATTGGAATAGGCAATCATTGCTCATAGTAACAGATACAAACCGTACAATAATTATTTATTATTAACGATACAGATAATTATTTTATGAAAAATTGTTTAATAAAATTTCTAATTAATTGATAATTTTATCCGTTATATCTACGCTTTTTTCAGTATTAAAGTATCTATCTACTTTAATACTGAAAATAACGAATTCGTATTTTAAACTTCTTATTTTTTATTACTTACACACAAATTGACAATTATTGCTCGTAAACCGTAAAAATAGTGTTTCATATTGATGTTTATAATATTGATATTGGTTGAGAACGCACGGAACCCGATCTCTTATCATTTGTCAACTAAAACCTGGTTCAATTAAATATTATTACCTTGTATTATTATGTGAAGACAAAATGATAGAATTATGCAATGTACGAAGCGAACTGTATTAGCGACCCTATTATAACTTGAGTATTAAATAACTGTGCAATCTTAAAATATTTATTATATCTATATCAATATATAAGATAATAAATGATGATGATGTCCTCCTGACCGATTTCAAGAGAGATTAGCCAACTGTGCAGAACATATTATAGAGCACAAGTGTGTGCGCAAACACAGATGCACTCTCTGTTTCCTCGCTCTCATAATACGATCCGGAATAGTTCAGGCGCAGGACCAAAAGCTTTACGTGCCTTCCGAGGTACGGGAGCATATTAATTTCCAGCTTTCAGATTCAGTAAAAAAGAGCCGAGATGGCCCAGTGGTAAGAACGCGTGAATCTTAACCGATGACCGTGGGTTCAAACCCGGGCAAGCATCACTGAAATTTCATGTGTTTAATTTGTGTTATAATTCATCTCGTGTTTGACGGTGAAGGAAAATTTTGTGAGGAAACCTGCATGTATCTAATTTCACTGAAAATCTGCCACATGTGTATTCCACCAACCCGCATTGGAGCAGCGTGGTGAGAATAAGCTCCAAACCTTTTCCTCAAAAAGAGGAGACGCCTTTAGCCCAGCAGTGGGACATTCGCGGGCTGTTACGGTTTTAGATTCCGGGCCGCTACTGAGAAAATAATACTTGTAATTAGGAATATAAGTTTGTTATTTTTAAATGTATACATAATATTTATTATTTATTTGATAATCCATAGCCGTTTCTGCAAAAAATATTTACTGGAAATTGCCAATGAATTCTACTTGAATTTTACGGCTTCAAAGCAATCATTTGAATTTTTGTATTCCGACATCACGTTTTCGGTCGAGTTGTTGGCGGCGCATTGTCAGTTTAAGGAGTTTTTACTTCATATCGTTCCAGTTTCCATGTGCGAAGGTGAATACTTACTATCAGATAGTAAGTATCCTACCTTCCTAAAATTAATATTAAAACATAAAGAATCAGCGCTAAAAACCATACAGTAATCAGATATCTTACGTTATTAATTAAGACATTAGACTAAATTAAATTGCAATAGATGTTTATATAAAAAAAAAACAAAGATTTAATGAAATAAGCAATAAAAAATATTTTTTACATAAAAAATTAACATATTTAAAAGTATTGTTTTCTTTAGTTTGAGTAATTAAATTTGACAGAGTATATATATTAATAAAGTAAGAATTTTGAATAAAGAACACGTGAAAAAGTCGCATTTGTAATAGAGTGCACTGTGTGATAGCGTGCGCTCCGTCAAACCCTTGCATCACGAAATGGTCTTAGATTGGAGATACTGCCCACAGCCCAGTTACCTTTATTATACGTATATTGTTATTAAACAAGTCGAACTATTGCAGGATAATACGAAAACTAAATATCATTGCTAAATTTGATACTTAGTCTGTAATAGCGCCGCCAATCAGAATAATGTATTAAGATATTTTCTATCGAGTTAAATATGTATTTTTATCTATGTGTGTATGAATATTCAAATAATAAAAAGTTTGTTTTTAATTAGTGATAATTGTAGCATATTTTATAAATGGTGAATTAGGTTTCATACCTTCTCCTAAAGAAGAAAAGGAGGACTGAGCTCAGCAAGGCTCTTTATTTTGCAAATGGCCGAGATGGCTTAATGAATTGAAAATTTTACTCAATAGTGATTTGAATTTCGGACAATTGTTTGACAATTTAATCTTCATGGAATTTATTTGTGCTTATACTTCTTAATTATATAATTATGATGATCATATATTGCTTGAATAAAAACATCGTGAAGGAATGTGGTGGTGTAGGCTCCAAACCTTCCCATTGACAGGAGGAGTATTGGGATACTTGCGAGCTATATACATATATAACTTTAAATGTCATAAGGGTTGTATTGAACTTCAGGTAGTGAATATAAACAATAAGCATATGTAAAACGGTATTGCAAGTGAATAATTAGTACGGCCAGTGTGATGAAACCAAGTCTTATTTAGTTACAATTCGCTAACTAATTTGCATATTGACTTATTTACGGCGATTGGATTCATAAATAACACCGTTTGAAAGGAACACTGTTTCCCACAGAACTGATCTAGATTACCACTTAAATGGAAAACGATGTAATGACAAATATATATTCATAGAGCTTAGTTCGTTAAAGTGAATGTAATAAGGTTCATTTTAGGTTTATCACAATGTCATGGCATATAGACTTCGATGGATCCACTTTCCACATTCATTCTTGTTCAAGGACAATTTCGGTAGCGCGTGTTAAAAGCAATGTATGCTAAGACTATTATTAGGACCTTGCAAATTATCTAAAGCGGTCTAATTTGACAGGTGAATTGCCTAAGAAACATTTAATACCATGTATTATATATAAACAACAAACAAATATACATATACAAATAAGCATGTATAATGTACAGTCAGCATCAAAGGTGTATGAAGTTTTCAATTATCATATTAATATGGGATTTTCATAATATTATAGTTATTGAAACCTTACGAAAATATATAATATCATTTACATTTCATAGGCCAGATTACATATACTAAAAATGGGCCAAGCTTTCATAAACACTATATATAATTAAAAAGTAACAGTCCCACTACTGGGCCAACATCAAAATTCGACACATGCAGCTTTCCTCAGCTCAGTAAGTTTTTAAAACATAGATTTTCGGTCGTAGCCGAGCACGAGATGAATTATAAGAAAGTTCAGCACATGGAAATTCAGTACTGCTTGTCTGGGTTTGAACTCGGAATCTTCGGTTAAGAATTTAAGATTCACGTCTTCTAACCACTGGGCTACGGCTCTTTTATATATAAATATAAACGGATTAAAATAGATCCCAGCTTTTCAAAACGAGGAGGAGGTACTCAATTCGGTTGTATTTTTTTATATATTATGTTACTTCAGAACTTTGTTATTTATGAGCAGATTTAGAAAATTTGTACCTTTTTTTATTTATTTATTGTTATATATATAAGAGGTTGTACATCGTTCAGATCAGACATTGTGTTTTATTTGACTAACACGAAGGCTTTATGCAAGCTTGTCTGGGTATATAATCTCATAAGATATTGCATCGCAAAACAGCAGTACTTATTATCGTTGTGTTCCGGTTTGAAGGGTGAGTGAGCCAGTGTAACTACAGGTACACGGGACATAACATCTTATTTCCCAAGGTTGGTTGCGCATTGGCAATGTAAGCGATGGTTAACATTTCTTACAATGCTGATGTATATGGCCGTTTTTGACCACTTACCATCAGGTGACTCATATGCTCGTCCGCCTTCCTATTCTAAGAAAAAATATATAATAATAAAATTTATAAATGAATGTATAAAATTAAAAATATATTTTGTTTGTCATAATTTGGTACGATCATATACATTCGACTGTTCCATTAAAATGAATGAAAAAATAGTAATAAAAAAAAACACAATTGTTGTCATTGGGCATACCGTACAACTAAGGGAAATAAATTTAATGTTTATTTAAATGTATCAAAATAATCATATATGATTCATTACAAATGTTTCAACGATTTCACGAATTTAAATCAACATCGATGATTGAAACATTTTAGCCCTTATTAAGTACCTCATATGGTCAATTTTATTTTACAGCAATTAGTTACTACCGTCATTAATGTGAATATAGTTTTTATAGAATTAATGACGTAACACTATACCGTAACATATCGGATAAGGTCTGAGGTTTAGCCGGTTTTAGGTAAATATAGCTTAGATAATGTTTTATCCATTCCAATCCAGGTTACTTGTTTTTTTTTGTGAATTCACATAACGAAACACGTAATCTTGCGACGTAAGCTTTATTGTCAACTGTCGATTATTGATAGACATGTTCGCTATAATTTTATGAACATTTCTATCACTATTTTATTTTTAATGAAAATCAAATACGAATCGGAGGGTACAAGGCTATGTGAGATTCTCATCCACTAGTCATTATGCCTGTCCTTAAAATTAATCACAAAAACTTCTGGTGCCTTACTTTCCTCGTGTCAGCGTGGATTAGGAGGAAGAAATTTTGTACTGCCTTCTGTGCCGCTCGCAAGGAAGCATGCCGCGCGAAGTTATCAAGGCTGTTCTTCTAACGGCCTTTTAAAAGAGGACACAGGTGTCCCTTAATCATCCATCCATCCATTACATTAGTACTGTAAAAAATCATACACAACAATGCGTCACCAATCATGGTAACTTAGATTATTCGGACCAATAATAAAACTGGTTATACAACAATGGTTAAGTTCATTTTAAATTTAAATTTAGAATTACTTTAATATTGTTACATTCGGATGGTTCTAGCACAGTGTCCTAGTCTAATATATTCCCAGAACATGTCTATGACTCATTACATTACTAATATTATTACGCAACGAATATACAGCTTATCTAGACGTTAATAAAATTGGAGTTAGAAAGTGCAATCAAGGTTACAAGTAAATAATTGTTTAATTCTAGTGCTGCTTTCTTCATAAATGTTTGTTATGATAAATTTTTAATCTGTCGTATTCCAAATTGAAATTTGATCGTATTATATTGTCTTTACAATTATATAACATGCTTAATTAAATTAAAATAGGAAAATGTTTGTTTATTGTCCTTATTTTAAGAAATAATAATTATATTTAATTGCTTGATATGCAATACGGGTTTCGAAGACTACGGTTTGCTATCAGTTTGATACATTTTGAGAACTTAACTATCATCTAACCATATAAATAATCGATTACTCGATTTCGCCAATAATAGTTATCAATTAGTATTTCATAAAGCTGACATGTTTTATAAGACAAGTATTCTAATGTGTTGTATGATATACCTACAAAGATATATCATACATCCATAAACCAATACACTAAATTGAACGAAAAAGTATACGCAAAAGGAATAATGGAATTGCGACATGTCACAGCTTTGTTAATTAATTGACACAGTATATGTGGACACATTCAATGTTAATATGGGATTTCTATTGTCTAATTATTGCGCGAACAAAGGAATTTAACTATTCTTTATTTCGTTGAAAGACAAAAGACATAACTTCGGTAATATGAATTCTTCGAATAGGTAGTATGGTTGTTCGTATGATTATACTTGCAAAATGTGACCAAATACTTTTTGCAACGAAGGAGGACTCCTCTTAACGCAACATAGATTGATAACTTCTGCTCACAGATATTGGATGTGCTATTAGAATATGGTCAATGGACTAGTAGGCCTTGTTGTCTTGCTCTATTGCTATGCTCTATTTTCAACTAGAGAACACAGTAAAATAGTGTAAATGTTTGGCGGTAGGATAACTGGTGATTTGGTGGCATTTATCCAGGTTTGCACAAATCCCTTTCCACAACTGATAGTAGAATACATATGATTTTAGAACAAATACGGTTCAAGCTAATATTTCATATTTTAATTAGTAACATAAATAATTTCATTATTACAAGAAGCTTTCCTTTTAAGTTTACTTGGACAACTGGGAAGAAGTATTTGAGAGAAAATTTCTGTTATTAATTTTTCGAATCGATCTGTATATATGTATATATATTTCTCTAATCATATATGTATTTGAATATTTGAAAGTTGAATAATTGATGAACATTGATTGAACATTTAACTTTTAGTCAGATATATAGCCTCTCATATGGTACCCCTAAAATATTAGTAAGAATTAAGAAGAGTAGATATAGATTGTATAAATAACAGTAAGTAACAGTAACAGCCTGTTGATGTCCCACTGCTGGGCTAAGGCCTCCTCTCCCTTTTTTTGAGGAGAAGGTTTAGAGCTTATTCCACCACGCTGCTCCAATGCGGGTTGGTAGAATACACATGTGGCATAATTTCAATGAAATTAGACACATGCAGGTTTCCTCACGATGTTTTCCTTCACCGTCAAGCACCAGATGAATTTTAATCACAAATTAAGCACATGAAAATTCAGTGGTGCTTTCCCGGGTTTGAACCCACGATCATCGGTTAAGATTCACGCGTTCTAACCACTAGGCCATCTCGGCTTATAAATAATAATAAGATAAATAATAATAAGATTGTATAAATAATAGACGTAATAGTTCTATCCAAGTTCATTCAAAGTTTTCAATGAAATGTCGAAACAACCGTGAGTCCGCTATCTGTTACGTCACGTGCTTTGTATGTAAACCGCGTCGTACACCATTATGTTCACATTATGTTGAGGTTTTTATTGACACTGATCTGTAACTTTGCCGCTTCGTTAGTCTGTTGCCTAGTTTATAAGGCCTCAGATCCTGAAGTTCTGGTTTTGACCTCTTAATGGCCTGGCATTAAAGGTTATTCGATTGTTCTGTCGAGTAAATTGAACTAATTTATACGTGATTTTTTTTATTACATGTGAAACTAATAATAAAATGGCATCACCTGGATTATATTGATTTAATATCGCTATCCTTTTTCGCCTACGTATGAGAAAGACAGATAATTTAGACAAGAGAATTAGCAACAATGCTAAAATATTAATGTATAATAATACATATATTATTCAATATACAATTTATGGAAAATCGCTCATAATAAAAATCATACTGACTAAACTAAAATGTATATAATTTCAAGGATATTTAAATTAATTATTAATTAATTTAGTTAATAATATGTAAGGAACTATTTCTAATAATAGTTTTAAAACAACTAATAGCAAAAATAATTAAGTATTACATACCAATTATATTCGAAACGGGATATCACATATTTGTACGCTATGCAAATGAAAAAAAAAATCAAAATGATGAATTATTATAAGAATTATTCCAAGATACCGTTTAGTCTTTATTTACATTTTTATAATTTTAATGTCAGATTTTGAAGGTTTTTTTGAAGGTGGTTACTAATATATACTATCCTAAATCCAAGTGCAGCAGATTCAATTAGTACACATTAAAATGTCAGTGGCGTCACTTAACAAAACCCAACCTTTTCCGGCGGCTAACTGCAGGTTACGTAGCTGGAATGTCGGTCTGTCTGTTCGCTAATAAGGTTAAAAGATTTCCCGTTCGCTTTTTTCTACAAGCTTGTGATTCCTAGAAGTCGCTTCCATGTAATTCCATTACATTATAAATTAGGTTACATTTTAAGTTAAGTTACATAAGTAATTCACTTTAGAAGTTGTAAGATTGTTTCCTGCGGGTTACAAAACTTTGAGGTGCGTGTGTTTTTTTTAAATGACGATTCGATTGTGATGGTTGATGAAGGACATTTATTATTAAATATTATTTCAATCATTTAATTTTTAATCTGAATAAGTTTTTTGTCATTTAAAGTATATAATCCTTATCATACAAATATTTATGCATTAAGATTAAAATAAATATTTGTGAAAGTGCAGGTTAAAATCGTGTTATAAAGTTTTGTAGCTTATTTACATGGTATAATTTGAATATTAACGTCATAGAGAATCTCCATATATTAATAAGTGAAGAGAAAACTTTGTACCTCTTGTGTTATGGCCCGCACCGAGGAGTGTGAGGTTTGGCGTAGTTAGTTTATAGAGAGATGAAGTGCAGAAAGTTAAAATATATACATAATATGTTTTACTAATATATTATAATATTAAAATAAAACAGTTAAAGATTTTTTTCTTTTTTTTCTTTTCTGGTGTTTAAACATGTATACTTAGTTGCCAATGACAACAACTTGTCAAATTAAAAAAATTATAAAGGATGTTTTGACATTTCTTGTTTTTTTATTAATATTGTAACAATGATAAATTTTCAACCAGCTGGGCCTTATTTTTTTTTCTAATCAAAAAAATATTTTATTTTTTATAACAATGAATCACTGTCGAATTTCTATAAGCGGATCACGACAATTAGTTCTTATAAAGTTGTAAACATGTGTTTTATGTATCATACATATCAACGGGTATGTAAACACTGTCGGCTTATAATATAAATGTCGGTCAATGTTGCCGTTTTTTAAATTGGTATTGTCGTTTTTTTATTCTGTAAATATTTTTGCAACATTAAATAATTTACGCATCTATCGTTTGACATTGCCTGTTGATGTCATTTAAAAAAAAAGTAGGTAGTCGACCGAGTGATCTCGTTTTGTTAAATAATAGAAATTCAAAGAGGCGCGCAAATACGCGACTGATTTTTAAAGCAAAACTATACATATTACAACATATCATTTTAAATGTATTTTGTTTAGCATATAGTGTAACGTAAACAATTTAAAAAAGTAATTAATTTATTTAAAAAAAGTAATTATATTTCATATTAGTGGAAAAGTAAAAAATATATTTTAATTTAAAGGATCTCAGGTGAGTGTTTAAATGAAATTGGTATTGTCTAGTAATAATTTAGGCACACAGTTCTTCTCAGAAGAAACTGCATTCTAAAGCGATGATAGCTTCATGTACAGCCATTTGGCTGTATGCAGTTTGGAAACATTTCTGCGTCTGTAGTAGTACACCATCAGAAGAAAAATAAATAAACACTTTTATTTTGTTATTTTTATATGCACTTAATATTGTACATATTCCACGTAATTTTTAATTATTATTTCTTCAACTTATCCTCGTTTTCATACGACAAATTATTTATGTTTTTGTATAATATTATAATTAAAATACCCTGAAATTTATTTTTCTGTTCAATAGCCTGTAGATAAACTGTTCTCTAGTCCTTTACAGTTATGTCATTATTTTTATTAAAGCATTCATATTAATTGTAAGATTTTTTTGCGACGTAGGTAAATTTTCGCCTTCGTTGTACTTACTAATTAAAAGATGATAAACAAAAGCCACCAAGCCACTAATCTTGGTAGCTAAAACGTCTCCAAGCTGATTTATCTGTATATAATTACAACGAAATTGTAAAATTAAGACTTAAAAGCAAGAATGAATTTAAATAAAGCATATTTTTATCACAGATTTATGAGGATTAGACACCAGACCGATTTTGGCTACGGCGGCCAATCTCAAGAGAGATTAGCCAACTGCGCAGGAGATATTATATTGCACAAGTGTGGGTGCAAACACAGGTGCACTTTTTATTCCCTAGCTCTCATAATCCGATTGGACGGTAATCCGACACGACCGGAAAGAGTTCAGGCGCAAGACCAACGTCTTTACGTGCTTTCCGAGGCACGGGAGTGTACACACTTCCAACTTCCAGACCCCGGCTGCTACTGAAACTTTTCTTACAGAAAAACCCAATAACTTTTTATTAGCCCGACCTGGGAATTGAAGCCAGGACCACCGGGTCAGCGGCCTTTTTTTTATAAAATAGGAAGGCGGATGAGCATATGGGCCACCTGATGGTATGTGGTCACCAACGCCCAGAGACATTGGCATTGTAAGAAATGTTAACCATCGCTTACATCACCAATCCGCCACCAACCTTGGGAACTAAGATGTTATGTCCCTTGTAAATTTTCGCCTTCATTGTACTTACTAATTTATTCCGACACGACCGGACAACACTGGCTCACTCACCCTTCAAACCGGAACACAACAATACCAAGTACTGCTGTTTTGCGGTAGAATATCTGATTAGCTCTACCAACAGTACCTTATATCTAGCCACTGGACCAACGAGGCAGTCATATTTAGTTATAAGGATTATTTGCATTATAACATTATTTTTAATTCACAAGTGTATTTACGAAGCGTATTCCTAATTTTAAGGGTTATTACAATACAATTGACTTGTCCACCTGAAATGGCTTTGATTCACGGTGCATTTAATTTCGACAGAGTTTACGCAAATGTAAGGCATTCGTGTGGACGCTGGCTCGATGCATATTTATGAGAGCTTTCTTGATAGTCTAAGTTCTGACTGTGGTAATGAAATATAATTTTGTTTGCGAACATTTTTGATATTGGTATGAAATATGTAAATTTCTGACTTGGGATGGCCCAGTATAGTAAAATACGTCGAGACAGAAGATCTTGGGTTTAAATCGGGCAAGTACCACTAGGGTGTATTTGTGATAATAATTCGCGCTTCGTGATAAAACCTGAATGTCAGTTGAAATTCTGTCACATGCATATCCGCTCTTAAGTAGCGGGGCTGAATATTCTTTTTTTGCTAAGGTGTGGCCTTTGTCGATGAGTTATTCAGGATTAAAATCATTTTAGGGCTATTACTTAATTTACTTAAATTATAAGCCAATATATTAGACAGTTAAACTAAAAAAAATGTCAGTAATGTTCTTGTAGTAGTAATATTAGTTGCTCAGGTTTCGTTTAAGTTATTTATAGAAATGCTCGAACAAACAATACACACTTTTAACATACTAGATAAGTTTACATATTGCACGATGAAGCCTCGTACTACGAAAGTCATTGAGAGATATTTGAAATACCGGCATCAATCATGCTACGGATGAATTGAAATATCACCGCCCGCCTTTTAGGGAATCCTTCGTTTGGCAACTGTTCAAATGTGTTACGTTCAGAGGAAAGTTTTAAATTTTAAGTACCCTTTTGAATAACTTAGACCTGAGTCTGTTTGTAAATCTGCTTGAGATTGTTGTTTAGACTAGTAACAAAATCATTCATTATTATTGACTATATATTATAATATTTGTTTATTATGTCCATGTGCCATAAAAGGTAATGAAGATACACATCACAGGTCAGTCAAATCTGAATACGGTAAGTAATATGTATTACGAAACAAGACATAAAATGTCGCTTCTATGAGAACAATGTAAGAACTTATATACAAAATTTCAATACGCCAGTCAACACAAAACGCAAACAAAATGGTATTGGTAGTAAGTCAAAGTAGGGCATACAATATGTTTTCATTTTTTCTTTTTATATATAAGTTACCTATAAGACTATGTTAATATGGTGTGCAATATTGGCTTTCGATAAAAATAAATATAATAAATATTTGTGTTTCTGTAAAAATCTATATAAAACTTGGTGCATAAAATATGAAACAATAGATTCGATCCCAAATAAGAAAAATTAAGTTTTAAGAGATTTACGCCATTTTATATCAAATAAACCAACGTACTATGATAAATTTAAGCTATAAAATAAATTTAAGCTGAAAAGTTCCATGTTTGTACTATTTTATATCTTTGTGCTATTCTGTAAGAACAAACTCAAAACCGCGATACGGTCATGAAATATTAGAACGTGATATGCGAGAATGACCGTAATAATTATAGCGTTTGAAGGATATACGCATCAAAATAGTACATCAGTATAAGTCGGTTGTCAAAATTGCAAGGGTGAGTAATGAAATGAGTTCGTACAGGATAGCACTGCGGGTATCTTTAAAGATCTAGATAGACCGAAAACAACTTAATAATAGAATGTTACATAACACCGATTACGAGGTATTACGCTTACGTCTGGTCTGGATCTAGACCTGTTTTGCCTTTGTAAGTGCACTTTGATACGAGCATAAGTTTATAAACGGTACACGATTATATCGAGCTGTAAGCACCTCCAAGGAAAAATTTATTCTTAAATAATTCATTTTAATGTTTTTACGTATATTGATCTAAAGATCTAGAAAGATTGTGATTTTCTCAATTTGTATTTGAATGTAACATTTATACGTATAACGTTTTTGACATGTTTTTGATATGAATAAGTTTTATTTTGTCGTATTTACTGATTTGCATGCAGTTTAATTTAATTACGTTATTTTTATAGTCATAAGTCCTCCTTTTTTATTGTAATTTCACTTGTGTTTCTTTGTAGTGTTTAAGCTTTACATGGCATAAAATGTCCTGATCTGATCATTTGTACAAGAATTATTATAGTGCACATATTTGAGCACCAACACAGATGCACTATATTCACGCTACTGACAATTTCATGCAAAATACCTACCTCATGCAATATACCTAATAAGCTGGTCTACCCAGGATCAGACTCAGGAGGAGTCTAGTCACTAGACCAAAAACAATACAAATAGTGGTAAACGCAATATATAAACAAAATAAATGATTTTGCAGGTAAATATATTTTACAATGTTTTATGTCTCTTTTAGTCGTATCAGCTAATATAGATATCTGATTTTCCTGCTTTCTTTGATCAGTAGGGTCTAAGTGAATCTTAATAGAGTTCCTGAACTAGCCTCCGACCGTCGCACACATGTCTTATAAATACCATTACGTTTAAGCGTCACGTCACTTACTGTCGAAGCTTCAATTACATCGGACTTCAATATATATTGTAAAATGTCGCGTTTTATTGTAAGTTTCATATTTATTATATGATGAAATATCGTCAAAATAATTATATAATCAAATATAAAAACTATTTGTTATTTATTAACCTTTTTATTTTTTAATAAAAACTAGTGTAATTTTTTTTAAAAAAAAGCAATTTATGGCTATTCGACATGAATAATGTTATTTTATATTGTGTTTTTTTTTTATATTATTAGCTTTTGTATTATTTTAAAGTACTTCATTTTCTTTTATTTTCAGATACTTATATGTTTGAGCTTCGTGCTGGCACAAGCCAAAACAGAGAACAAGAAAAGGGAAGCCTCTGCATCCTACTCCATTCCAACACGGCACACTTACTCCGAGTACCACAATAGGGTCCCGATCCCAATTCCCCATCCGTTCCCAGTCAGTGTTCCTAGACCTGTACCAGTAAGTGTCCCAGTTGGAGTACCAGTCGACAATCCACGACCCGTCCCAGTGGCTGTACCTCAACCGGTGGCACAAATAATTCCTAGACCGGTAGCAGTACCGATCAACCGTCCAGTACCATTGCCAGTGTCCCAGCCCGTTCCTGTCACTGTTACACAGGGAGTTGGTATTCCAGTGCCTCAACCTTACGTGGTCAGTGTACCAGCTGCAATTCCAGTCAGAGTGCCACAGCCGATTCCAGTACCGGTTGCCGTTCAAGCAGTTGGTGGATACGGCGCTATTGGTTCCGGTGCATCAATTGGTGGTATCGGTTCTGGCTCGTCAATCAGTGGAATTGGGTCCAGCGTTTATAGTGGTGGATATGGGTCCAGCGTTTATAGTGGTGGATATGGGTCCATAGGTGTGCCTGTAGCTTCAAAAATCGTTTCACCAGTTTCAATAGCTCATCCATATATTTCTTCTGGATCTGTTCTTTCATCTGGTTATGGCGGTGGTCATTTATCAGGAGGCCATGGTGTTTATGGCCATGGTGTTTATGGCCATGGACATTGATAATGAATAATGTATTCAAAGTATTTGCCAAATACTATATATTAGGCCTCATGTATGTTCTTGAATGTTTATTTTGTAGTCCTATGGGGTATGTCTGGTCGAAGGTCCCTTATTTTTATGTCTAGTCCAAAGTCCATTATATTATCTATTATGTATTTTTTAAGTAAACGAATGAGACTGCAATCACTTGAAAGCTGTTGGAAATTTAAAAATGATGAAGACATTTATTAATTAATTTTAACTATCAAAATATTCAAAACAAATTCAAAATTCGAATGCTCAAAAAATGTCTTTATTTACTTACTATACTGACATAAATATATTTTTTTCTCATATTGTTTACAAATCAACGCTTTATTAGTAATATGTTAATATTAATTTATGTATTAAATAAAATATAGATTATTATGTACATAAAAATAATTATATAATTTTACCCACCTATACGTATTTCATTTATTATTTTAACATTGGTAGCATACAGCTCTTTGTATTATGGATCAATTTAAAACGGAAAATATTGTTTTTTTTTTTTTATAGAAAAAGTAGGTATGTCAAATAATTAATAAGCGTGTTATATTGCAGTCTGTAGTGTTTATTAAATAGAGTATTGTTAAAAAAATTGTTATTGGAGGCTAACGTAACTATTAATGCTGTATATACCTATTAAGTGTTTGAAATTGTATCTGTCATTTTATCGTATTCTTGTTTTAAGTGCCATATTTCAAATACTGTGGTGTATCGATTAAATACATAAATAAATAAATAAATACATAAGTAGGCGGACGAGCATATGGGCCACCTGATGGTAAGTGGTCACCAACGCTCTTAGACATTGGCATTGTAAGAAATGTCAACCATCGCTTACATATCCAATGCGCCACCAACCTTGGGAACTAAGATTTTATGTCCCTTGTGCCTGTAATTACACTGGCTCACTCACCCTTCAAACCGGAACACAACAATATCAAGTATTGCTGTTTTGCGGTAGAATATCTGATGAGTGGGTGGTACCTACCCAGACGAGCTTGCACAAAGTTATGATACATTGGTGATGCGCATGTTTTTGTTTTTAAAGCGATCGAGAAAAAAATATTAATTACAGCTAGTTTTGCATCAATCATAGTCAATAGTACGTTATTTACTTTGTCATATATAATCTGATATAACCTGTGTTGTTGTGATGTTGTCAGTACTTTTTCTGATAACTTTAAGCATAAAGCATCCATAAAATATCCATAGCAAACTATCTAACACCACAAATACTTCAAACATAGCTAGATAATTTATACAGTAACAGCCTGTGAACTGCTGGGCTAAGGCCTCCTCTCCTTTTTTGAGGAAAAAGTTTTGGAGCTTATGCTCCAATGCGAGTTGGTGGAATACACATGTGTCAGAATTTCAGTGAAATTAGACACATGCAGGTTTACTCACGATGTTTTCCTTCACAGTCAAGTACCAGATGAATTATAACACAAATTAAACACAAGAAAATTCAGTGATACTTGCCCGGGTTTGAACCCACGATCATCGGTTAAGATTCAGGCGTTCTAACCATTGGTCCATCTCGGCTCGTCGAGATAATTTTTATAACAATATATATTCAAAATAATATAAAAAAACACTTGTGGTGCACCCATATTTAATATAGATTCAGAAGACTTCATTAGTATTAGTAATAAATAAAATAAATCATAGCTAGACATGATTAGTATTATATATATGGAGTATTTATTTATACTTAGAGTTTATATATTTGTAGAAATCGACGAGGAATCATTTCGCTTCAGACCGATTATCTTAAACGAATTAGTTATTTGTGAAACTCGCTAGTAACGCTTATTTACTATTCATTTAAAGTCAGATAGCTAATTGATCTGATAAATAAATAAAATTAAATAAACATTTAATTATTTATATATGTATTAGTCTAAGAATTCGGTTCCGTCTACGATAATACGCATTATCGCATATATGATTAGAATTTGTTTTGATAACTTATCAGTGTGCATTGTTTGCGCGGGCTGGGATATCGTTTGAACCAGTAACAGTTGAAAATTACCTTGGGAAAGTGCCAAGACTAATTACGGGACGTATACGTGTTGTGAACGTGAAAAAATGAAATCAAGTGAGTAGTCTCGTTTAATAAAATCTATGTGATTGTAGAAAGTGTTTATTGCGTTCATTAAGTGTATCGTATTCATTATTTATTCATGATAATGTTTTATCTTAATTGTAGATAGTAAAATTTGATCCACAAGTGATATTGCGCTTGCAATAATAAGAAGTTTATGACATCATGCATGGATCCAATCCAAATATTTTCGAAGCGTTCGTATAATCCAAAAATATAACGAAAATAAAAATGTATTCATTATAAGCTTTAAAATTATGTTATTTTCTATTTGTTTATAAATAATAATATATATCATCTCTCTATTATAAAATTTAAATTTAATATTATGAACATTTTAAAGAATAGTAGTTGTTATTGATTTTATTATTTATTTAATTTTATATATCTCATTTTTTTTAATATTTATCTTTAATATGATGTTTTAATTGAAATATCAGTTCAGGTCACATAATATTAGTTTATAAAGATCAGTTGATATCTCTGTGCTACTTTATCAAAGATAATAATTGTTTCTTTAAGCTAAATATCATTTGGCCACATATGCGAAGATAAAAATATATTCTATGTTAAATTATGTGATTTGTCATAATTCTGGTAAATAATTTGCAAAAAACTCTAGTGTTGACTTTAAACTAAAAAAAAAATATCCTAAAATAGTGATAAGCGATATTTTTATAAATCATTTATTATGCGTAATGTTATTTGTTAAACTTTGATACAATAATATGTATCATTTATTTATTCAAAACATGTTTTAATTAAAATAAGACAAATAGTAGCACCATCTCTTTCAGTTTAATTAGATGTATGTACTACAGATATTAAAATATTTGTAAATTTTATTTTCAGGGTTTCCGTTTTCGTTAGAAAACATCCCGAGGCAGACAAGTTTTGCGTGTCTGTCTCTGAAATTTGGCAGCATATTATCTGCTCTCATTCTAATTGTAAGTAGCGATTTTTAAATATTAATTTCTACTGGTGTAGAGGTTTGTGCAAGCTCGTCTGGGTAGGTACTACCCACTCATCAGATATTCTACTGCAAAACAGCAGTACTTAGTATTGTTGTGTTCCGGTTTGAAGGGTGAGTGAGCCAGTGTAATTACAGGCACAAGGGACATAACATCTTAGTTCCCAAGGTTGGTGGCGCATTGGTGATGTAAGCGATGGTTAACATTTCTTACAATGCCAATGCCTATGGGCGTTGGTGACCACTTACCATCAGGTGGCCCATATACACGTCCGCCTTCCTATACTATAAAAAAACCCTTTTCTAACACTATAAACTATACAGCGAAATAACCTAAATATATACCTACCTAACATATTAACCTAATTTCAACATAACTATCTAATATTGAAAAGTAGCTTCGCACTTTATCACTTAGTTCGTAGCTGTTTGTTTGTATGTTTAATGAAATCACTTAATTATATATGCATAGGTCCTTACAAATAATCGTATAACTATTATTTGTCACTTTCTATCATCAACATTTGTCTTATATTGCAAATGCTTTAATTTGTATCGACAGGTCTTTGAAATACTGGTTTCACAATAGTTAGAGCATGCGATTTATGAATGAATAAATCTAGCCGTTCTAGGTGTCACTGCGTTAGGCACTACTGCTCCACCCTTAAGGGATCTTATCGTGATCCTATATAGTCTATAATATTTCAAAATAAATGGGCTAGCTAAAAAAACATGTTTTCAAATCGCTCTTGTAACAAACTTTACTTGTACTTCTGCTTTATATACTTATCTAGTATTATTACAATATGTATTTGAGCGATCGAACGTTTTGCTCAGTTCTTATTATAAGTTATATATATTTTTTGAAATAAATTGCGTTTCTTCAGCATATATACATAAACTTGAAAAGCGAAACCTTTTCGTATCGACAAAAAATATTGATACCTTTTGTATATATACGATAAGTGCTCTTTTAATATTATAAGATTCTTTTATATATCATATTAATACATAATTTGTTGCTTTTTTTCACAAGAGTCACGTTTGTCCGCGGTTTTACCTTATCGAGCGGGGTTTGGGATAAGTAGGGTCTTTATTTTCCCATGCTTCTAGACGCAACAACAGAAGTGAAAACTGATTTTATAAAAACCTCGATATGGTCTTTTTTTAAATAGAACATCAAATCGACGTAATTATACATATAAATTGACGTAAATTACTCACTCAATTATTCTTAAAAATACAAATAGCACATTTGAAAACATTCAACAAATCACAAGTCGGGTCAATAATGAATTAATTACTTTAGGTTTTTGTTCAGCAACAAAATGGCGGTTTTGAATTAGCGCGCTTCTTTTTTTTTATCAACGCTATTGTATGGGTCGAGGTATCACCTAACTATATAGTATACTTTCGAAAAGATTAGTTTTAAGTTGTTTTTATGGTGACGTATATATTTTGTATATGTCTTGCCCTTCCAGTTATTATCATGTGATGAACGTCATTATATCCTTATATTGTATTGTATAGGTATATGGCAATACAAAACTGAACGTAATGGCAACAATAACTGATGAGCCTCTATAATTTATTAGTTGAATCATAATTTATTTTAGAAAGACAGATGAGCAAATGTATCTATTTGGTAAGTTGTCACCCTCGCCCATAGGCATGGGGCACTAAGAACCGTTATATATAAACTATTTCTTACACCGTCAACGCCAACCAAGGGATCTGAGTTATGTCTCTCGGGCCATAACTTACTTAAACTGGCTCACTCACCAATCGAATTAATATAGTACAAATAGAGAGTATTGCTGTTTAGTGGCAGAATATTGGATAGGTTGTACCCATCCACATGCGACAGCACAAAGCCTTACTACAAGGCACGATAGTGTTTAGTACTTTGTTTATTTACAACGGAATAGAGTATGCATTTGTGGATATAATTGTACACTATAATATATCTGACTGGCCGACATTCGTCTTCATTTAAATTTTATTGTTAATCGATATAATAGAAGCAAATTGCAGTTGGTGGTGCTTGGTAGTCACTACAAGAATTTACCTATATTATATACATTATAAATTACTTGGTGGAAAGTCTTCGTACAAGCTCGTCTGAGTAGGTACCAACCGTTCACATATTCTTATGCCAATCAGAAATATTATTGTTGTGTTTTGAAGGGCGAGTGAGCCAGTGTAACTACA
This sequence comes from Nymphalis io, assembly GCF_905147045.1. Lineage (NCBI taxonomy): Eukaryota > Metazoa > Arthropoda > Insecta > Lepidoptera > Nymphalidae > Nymphalis > Nymphalis io. The sequence goes on from NC_065894.1 coordinate 10,554,459, forward strand.
GCCACAATGGGCATAACATCTTACTTCTCGAGGTTGCTTGTGCATTGACAATTTAAGTGATGGTTAATATGTCTTACAGTGCCAACATCTATGAGCGGTGGCGGCGACTGACCAATAGGACTCATTTGCCAATTTGCCTACCTATTATAAATAAATAAAAATATATACTATAATATTAAATTTTACATTTCAGCTGTATTCAATATTCGCCATAGCACAATGCCTCGCGGCATTGAACGTGCTGCCGCAAGACTGGACCTCAGACGATATAGAAAGCGTGATGTCCACGGGCTTTGTCATCGTTGTGACCATTGCGCACACTGTTACACTGTTCCTTAGCACATTGATGCTTGTTGGTGTTTTAAAGGTAAGTATGAAAATGTCCCACAGCTGGGCAAAAGCGATATGTAGTTATAAATGTGTTAGAACTTCATACAAGTCAAATTAGGCGTAATGCGAAATGTTATCGTTGCTTTGCACCATCTCAGTTAGCGATCTTATTTTATGTTTAATTAAATTGTTAAATATACCAATACTAGTTTCCACTCGCGGCTTCGTCCGCGTGGTTTTTTCAATTTTATTTCACAGCAACGAAGTTGAGCACAGATCGGTAGAAACATTTTTATCATAATACTTCAAGCGTAGCCTAGAGCCGAGATGGCCTAGTAGTTAGGAAGCGTGAATCTTAACTGATGATCGTGGGCTCAAACCCGGGCAAGCACTACTCAAAAATTTTCATGTGCTATTTTGTGTTTATAAGTCATCTCGTGCTTTACGGTGAAGGAAAACATCGTGAGGAAACCTGCATGTGTCCAATTTAACTGAAATTCAAAAAAGGAGAAGAGGCCTTAACCCAGCAGTGGGACATTCACAGGCTGTTATTAGTTACTTCAAGCGTAATTATACATTCTAGTATTTGTCTGTGATTTAGATTGATAAATTTGTTAAATGTCTATTTGTCTTGGCGATAGTTTTTGCTCGAATGTGACATCATTGCATGCATATATTATTAATTTTTCTAGCAGCAAACTATGAAAGGCTGCAGATTCACTAACCGGGGTCGCTGTATTTAATTATCAAGATCACCCGGTTTTTAAATGTTGACCGTGTTTTCATCCGAGTTGATCCTGCAGCTGTACTCTGTCCGGTCATTTTTGCTATAGTCCTTCCTATAGTATTATAAAGAGTTTTCGTATGTTTCTGATATGACCAGGAGAAAGCGAGTCTCATGAAGCCATGGGTGATCTGGACTTCTCTTCAAGTGATGGTGTCGGTTTTGGCGTTTGTGTTTTGGACCACTTTGACTTTGATCAAATATGGGGATAATTCACTCGTGATATACGTCATCGAATTTTTAGGATTAAGTAAGTTTTATTTTTATATTACCTAGTTATGTGTTTACTGACAATATATAAAAATAAACAATTTTTTTTTCGAAGTTTTTACGAAAAAAAAAATTATTATATCAATAACTTTGAAATGAGCATATTTGCTTTTTATTTTACATCAGGCGCAAATGGTTATTTATCAAAAAGTGTATATAATGTGTATAATATATTATATATCCTTAATATTAATAAAATAACCTATTTATATTGTACTAAGAATATTTTTTTAAAGATTAGTATAATTTTATTATAGATTTTTAAAAAGTGCACTGTTGCACTTTACCTATTGTCTATTTATTTAGTATGATATACGTTTATTAATAAGCTTTTATTTACCTCTAATCTCAATATATTTATATATAGAGGGTATGGGCATGTATGTGTTCGAGGCTAACAATCATTTTGAGTAAAGTTTCTTGAAATAAATGATTGAGATTACGTACCTAGGACCCCATCTACCTATCAAACCTTTTTGATTATTTTTTGTTTGTTTTTAATGGAAATTAAAATTTTGTAAATATTATTACCAAAAATAAAATTTTGTAAATATTTTTAAATTTAAATAAGTATACAGACTGGCAATTGTGCCACCTGTTGGTAAATTGTGACCACCGCCCATAGATTTTGGCAATACAAGACATTTTAAAAATCTCTTGCATCATTAATGCCAACCTTGAAAACACAGATGGTATGTCCCTTGTGCATGTGCAGTCTCTAACCCTTCACACTGGAATACAACAAGAATAAGTCTTACTGCTTGGCGGTATAATAATAAAATAACAATAATTGACCTACTATACAAATACGTTTTTTTTTATTTTCCAGTGATTCGTTTCTACATGTTAATGATCGTGGCGAGCTTCTACAGACAGCTGGAGGAACGGACCACAGAAGAAACCAAATATCTAAGAGATTTAGTGAACAACGAAAACTGGTACAGCACGGCGTGATTCCTTTTACAATTTCATAAAATTTATTGTAAATAAACTAATTTTTTATGATGAAACTTACATATTTTCTTTTATCGAGCCATCTTTATATTTACAAGTTTCAATCAATAGTTAAATTTTGCACCAAATAAGAAGCTATGCATATATCATTGTATAATTATTGTTATTATTATTATTATTTTGTAAAATAGGCAGGTAGGAAAAGGACTTGTAAATGGGTCATCTGATGGTAAGTGGTCACCACCACCCATAGACATTGGCGCTGTAATAAATATTAACCACCCATTACAACGTCTTTATTTTATATATATGTGTGTGTATTGTTATACGTGTATGAAATAAGGAATTGCAAATTTCCTATTTATTGTTACATACAGGTTTAGTAAATGAAGTCTTGTTTAAAATATAAATAAATTATTAAGAATACAAGTTTAATTATTTAAAAATATATTTATTTGGTGTATACTGCATAACATTAAATAGTCTCTAGAATATAAAACAATAACGTATATTTACAAAATATATCTTTTAAAAAGTAATTTTTTTATTTCGTAATCATTAATATACAATATTAAAATAAATCTTGTGAGGTAACTAAAATAAAAACAATGCAATTTTTATAAAATTACTCGAAAATTAAATTTGTAACTCATTATTTTTTTAGGGATGATATTTACTAAGAACATTCATTCAACATCATTTAAAAAAGCCTTATGAATATTTGCATAATTCAATTCAAAATTTTATACGTTCATTTGCGTATTATGGTGATGTGGATTACATCAAAGAATGAAATATTTTTTATTATAACGGTGAGAAGCAATTAGCTGAGCAAAGGATATCATATTCATAGTTTTGGCGGTTACTCACGATGCTGTGTTACTGTGGGTTGGATATACTTGTGGCAGAATTACACTAACTTCAAATTTCAGAGATAATTCTATCAAAAATACTATAAAAATAAAGCACTACAATTTGGATTTCTTTATAGCTATAAATTGAAGTAACTTATTAACTATATAAAGTTACTATCAAAATTATTAATATAATAAGGCACAATATTTACACGCATTAAAGGACTCCCTTTAATATTTTAATAATTCGGATTTATATAGAATTATTTTAGTTATATTTTTGTATGAAATACTTACTATTCCAAAAATTTTTTTCATAATAATTTCATCGTTCAGTTACAAAAGTAAGTTACGTAAATTTTGTATTTGTAAAATTCCATATCGATAGAACTTTATATGAAGAAGCTCTTTTTTGAAACATACATAAACATACTTTTTTTCAAACATAAAAATAAACAATAAATTTAATTTTAATAAATTAATGACAAATCTTACGTATTAACGGCGTTACTTTTAAACATTGCGCAGCGGCTGTTTAGTTAAACGCTGTTTTCGCTCTTTCTGTCATTATTGATTTGCCATTACAAAGAAGAAGATACTGCTTTGTTTAACTATTTTAAGGGCTTAAGTTTAAGTTACCATCTAATAAAGTAACAGATATAAAAATAAAAGTTTTAAACATTAAAATCAATATTCTAAACATATTACAGATACATATAAAATCCATCTGTTCAAATTTTTTTATACTTATGATCTATATAAGAATATGTTCAAAACCAACATGTTCTAGACGGTGTCATGCTCCCGCGTGTACTTCACAACTCCATCGCGTTGCATTTTCACAATAGTACTCCAGATGAGTATCACGAGATAGATCTGCACCACTGAAATATAGAATAGGCTTATCTAAAAGGATTCATAGTCTGGAGTCCTCATTAATAAACATAACTAAGTAATTGAAAAAGAGCAAAAGTTTTCAAGGCATCTAAGATATCGTAACATAATCTAATTGTATTTTTGTTACTATTTGTCTGTTTTTATTTTAATATACATTATTAACGTGTTAATAGGCACTGAAATGAATGACATAGACCTTACCCAAACATAGCCTTGTGGCGGACTGATCCAAACAAGGGTATTGTGATGCGACCATAGACAATTTAGTAGGTTTAAAGGTAAAGATTCTACATAATTAAATGAAATAGGTTTCATATCATGACTATATCTTTCAAACTTTTTTATTTTTTATTTTAACTTAGCTTAGAAGTGACTGTAACTTTTTCTGCCTATACCTGTAATTAACTTTTATTTTGACATGCCGTTGTTAATTCTATTGAATGTTCTGACAAAATAAATATAGAATTTATCACTTGCACTATATTATTCGCATTATATTTCTTCATGCTATTTATTATGTTATATATTTTTATTGTTTATTAAGAAGATGGCATGATGATAAAAAAGACATTCATTAATTTTTAAAGGTCGTTATGCAATCTGTCCGTGTTCTTTATTTAAACAGTATTTTACTTACTCAGTTGAAATAATATCAAGAATAATTCACTGGCCGTCTCTCGAGTGAGGAAAGCGAGGCTGTACACGAAGCCAATCAATGAAAAAACAATCTCGAAGTACAAGTAGATCTTCATTAGTAGCGAGTGTTTCTGTAAATGAAAATTGACTAATTATTATAGACACTTCATGATAATCGAGCAATATATGATGGGTTTTATGATCGCCTTATGCATATCAGAGTCAAGATGGACAGTACGCAAGTCTTACCATCCCTTCTCTATGATTCATATCATGCTTGGTGTTAAAGGAAAACATCGTGAGGAAACGTATGTGTGATGAAGAAAATCTGCCACTTGTACCGCATCGAAGCTGCGTTGTGGAATAAGTTCCACTCCTTGTCAAAGTAAGAGAAGAACTTTCGCTCAATATGAGGCTGTATTATGTCGGAATTCTAGTAAAATTCTGTTAATTAAAAACTACTTCGTGTATGGTCGCTCCTCCACTCCCGTTTGTTGCATGATGTTCTAGATCTAGTGTATTGGTATCAATAAATCGGCTAATCAATGCCAAAATATTTATTTCAAAGAAAGAAACAATCTCTTCAAATTTATAGGATATTATAAAGAATCGATTTAGTATGCAAACAATATCTAGACAATGATGTAGGTTAATTGTTATAAAAGAACTTTATTTCTATACGGAGGTTTTAACAATTTAAATATGTTTGTTTATTATATTATTATTATTAACATTAAAAGCAATAGTTGCCTGTTCACGTACTGCTTATTTTTATAAGATATTTATATAATGAGTTTTTGATTGTCTGTGAAAATTACAGATTCTAAGTACTTCGAATTTAATGTTTATGGAAGGAAAGCATAGTAAATCATACGAGAGTGAATGAACAAGAAACGGTATTTTTATTATATATTATTTATTATATACTATCAATAGAAACGAAGTTTAACATAGAAAGATACTGCCACATTTTTGAAAGCGCTCCTTAGTATCGATTTTTCATTACGTCAAATTTAGAGTGTGTGTATTCATTTAAATGTTAGTAATGGTTACAAATCGTGAAATAGCTAAGGACATTTTCTTCTTTATTAGAAACGTACGTGAGGTAAGAATTCATATTCAAAATGGCTGAGCCATAGATAAAAGTTAAACTGTGTTATACAAATCATCAGTTAAGATAGACTGATAGAAGCAATAACGTTGAACACAGTTGCAACCGCGCGGAGCAGCTAGTCTATAATACACTGGCCTCCAAAAATCGACCCACCTACATTTTTTGTAAAAAAGTTATCGTATGGTTTTAAACTACCACATATTTATATTTTTAAGATTGATAATGAAAAAATGCAATTGTAGGATTGTACAAAAACAGAAATAGTGCGCAAAAAATTGGTTTTTAGGTAAATATGTGACAAAACACGAAAACACAAAATTTTACGCAATTTTATTTTTTTGTGTACAAAACGATTATGCCGTTTGTTTTTAAATTTGGGTGCCTAAATCTTATTTTAATAGGGAGTGTTTCCTCCTCTTGACCTAATCACTGCCTGCATACGCCTATTAAGTGACCTGATTAGCTTTTTAATGTCTTCCTGTGGGGTCCGTTGCCATTCTTCAGTTAGGACAGCTTGCAGTTGATTCAGGGTTTCTGTAAATGTTGGATTTCGTGCTCGAACCGTACGTTTTAGCTGGTCCCAGAAGTGCTCTATCGGGTTTAAGTCCGGACTATTGGCTGGCCACTGCATAACTGGAATTTCGACTTCCCTGAGATAGTCTTTAACAATTCTAGCGACGTGAGGTCGTGCGTTGTCGTGCATAAGTTGGAAATTATCCCCAATATATCCAGCGTAAGGCATCACATGAGGCTCCAGAATGTCCGTTATGTAAGTTTCAGCATTAACAGCACGATTACGGAAAAAAACCAGCTCTGTGCGACCCGTCAAAGAAATACCTCCCCAAAACATTGTAGAGCCTCCACCAAATCGGACTGTTTCTCGAATGCAACACTGAGAGTAGCGTTCTCCTGGCCTTCGCATGACGTTACGTCGTCCATCAGAGCCTACTAGAGACATTCGGCTTTCATCACTGAACAATACTGTCTCCCATTGGTCCAGTGTCCAATCGACGTGCTGCCTAGCAAATTGTAGTCTTGCTTGTCGATGGGATGCTGTGAGTTTTGGTCCTGTTGCTGGCTTGTGAGGGGTTAAGTTTTGCTCTCGAAGTCTTCTTCTTACAGTATTTTCACTCACAGACACTCCATGACTTTCTCGGAGTATACCTTGAACGTCAACAGCCGAAAGATGTCGGTTTCTTAAAGACGTCAAACCAATAAAATGGTCATCGGTCGGGTTCGTGACACGCCCCCTGCCAGATCCTGGTCTCCGGCGATACTCCCCAGTCTCCAAGTAGCGTTTGTACACTCTTCGCACCGCTGAACGACTTAATTTTAGTGTTCTAGCCACATTTCGCTGACTTAACCCCTCATGAATAAGAGCTACGACTTGAGCAGCTTCTGCTTCAGTAGTATCCATTTTTTATGTTTAAACTTATTAAAATTATTGTTTCAACAAAGTTTCATACACTTAATCAATAATAAACATCGAACCGAGATGACTCCGCGTTAAGAACTGGAAATAAACTAACCATGCACTTTGTGCACAAAGTAACGTTTTCTTATCAATACTTTAAAAATATTCCAAAATCCTCAATAACACTTACAACTCCTCCAAATCAATATCAAGTGGGTAATAAAATGTTAAATGTATGTCCCATAAGTAAAACAATCCACCTAGGTCGTCGCATAGTTAAGATAACAAAAAAATACGAGTGGGTCGATTTTTTTGGCGGCCAGTGTATTTTACAAGAAATATGAGCGATAAAAGTGAAGTGACTTTTAATTAAGATCAAATCAATTTTGAATTAATTTGGTGGTTTTGGTACGAAAAACTCAGTACAAATATAACCAATTATCTCAAAAATATTGTTGTAGTTTGTTATATCAGATATTGTATTGAATAAAAATCAAAAATTGTATTCAAATTTCACTTAAATATACATAAGATATGTTCTATTATATGTCTTAAGATAAAAAATATCTCACCATATGCAAAGCAACTATGAAGACCACGGTCATTGCGACCTCTAGGACTAACGCGGTGGTGTCGGCAATCAGGCGCGGGTACTCTGACCCATCTTGGATTTCAATATGCGTGTTTCGGACAGCCGAGATGTATATCGACAGCAGTGAGGTCACGGCTAATGTAAGCATCTGGAATTTAAAAAAAAAAGTAATGATTATGATTTTTAGCATTGAATTTCTCCAAATTATATATGTAACTTGAATGAAGGACGTTAAATACAGTGGTATGAATGGTAAAAAAAAATAATGTAATTGTTTTTTTTCTTATTTATAATGTTCATTGTTTTTGCATATAATGTAATATTACATATATGCTGGCTAGATAATTTTAGTTCAAAGTGATAAAAAAATACATTAACATTTTGTAACATAACAGCTATGAGGAAACTTCTGTATGACTTGATAGCTTCGTGTGTCAGCTTCCGTAGATTCAGATATATTTTTTTATATAAAATAGGTATGCGGATGAGCATATGGGCCACCTGAGCGTAAGGGGTCACCAACGCCCATGGACATTAACATTGTAAGAAATGTTAATCATCGCATACATCGCCAATGCGCCACCAACCTGGGGAACAAAGATATTATGGCCCTTGTGCCTATAATTACACTGGTTCAATAACCCTTTAAACAATACCAAGTACTGCTGTTTTGCGATAGAATATCTGATGAGTGGGTGGTACATACCCAGACGAGCTTGCACAAAGCCACCAGTAAAGTCAAATAGTCGCGGTCAATCGGGATTGTCCCGAAATGTTTGTTTTTTTTTTTTATAGTATAGGAAGGCGGACGAGCAAAAGGGCCACCTGATGTTAATTGGTCACCAAACGCCCTTAGACATTGGCATTGTAAGAAATGTCAACCATCGCTTACATAGCCAATGCGCCACCAAACTTGGGAACTAAGATTTTATGTCCCTTGTGCCTGTCCCTTCAAACCGGAACACAACAATAACAAGTACTGCTGTTTTACGGTAGAATATCTGATGAGTGGGTGGTACCTACCCAGACGAGCTTGCACAAAGCTCTCACCACCAGCAAAATCGGGTCAGGCCCAATTAATCAGTCCCATTGTTCGCAAATTAATGTTTGACTTTCATTCATAAAAGCAGTATACCCTAATATATTCATATTTTGTGAAATAAACTACAAAATTGAAACTTTCCAAATTATTTCGTAGCTTACTAGTTATTTATTGTGACTTTACTTCAAAACGGTACCGTAAACTTACTACTTCAATCTGGCAAAGATTGAAATTATTATAAAGTTTAGGAGTAATTTTGATGACCCTGATATGGAGCTACTTATATATTCCACTTTGAAATGGTAGACAACAGTGAAAAAAAGAAATTCTTATTGCTTAAAAACTCACTATTTATTTAAACTAAATTGTCCAAGTGCGTAAAGATCATGGTTCCAAATTTCCATGCCAAGAATGAATGCCGTTCCATTTCCAAGGTCGATACTTCCATAGAGATCGTCAGGCGGATACTAAATACATACGCATCATACTTGTAATAAACGTTCATAAATCTGCGTTATATCTATTGACTACGACACCAACTATAAAATTGATACTAGGGAACATTAAAAGACACTTAAAAACGTTGCTTAAGAGCTGTTTAGTTATAGACTTATTTCGCTCTTTCTGTCATTATTGATTTGACATGGGAATGAAGAAGACTTTTTTTTTTTTATAGAATAGGAAGGCGGACGAGCATATGGGCCACCTGATGGTAAGTGGTCACCAACGCTCTTAGACATTGGCATTGTAAGAAATGTCAACCATCGCTTACATATCCAATGCGCCACCAACCTTGGGAACTAAGATTTTATGTCCCTTGTGCCTGTAATTATACTGGCTCACTCACCCTTCAAACCGGAACACAACAATACCAAGTACTGCTGTTTTGCGGTAGAATATCTGATGAGTGGGTGGTACCTACCCAGACGAGCTTGCACAAAGCTCTACCACCAGTAAACACATTATTGTTTAACAAATTACCCGCTAAACAACGCTTATAAGTAATGTCATTAAATTCTAAATACGTCATTTAGTCGAGTATTCTTTGATTAAAGACATCTCTTAAGTTTATACATGTTAACTTCAAATATAAATCAAGATATTTTATTCAAGTAGTCTTATAACCACTTTGGAATCGCCTGGATTAAATTAAATGTAAAGTTACCATAAAATGCGATGTGACATTTGAATAAAAAAATCAAGCAAACGTTATAAATACATACTCAAGTAACATTACCTACATAAATTTAATTTTGTTAATCGTTTACAAAATATTATGCAGATTATAGAAAACATGATATTAATTATAGTTATTAGCCTTGAAAAAAATATTATATTATTTAATATATTTTTACATTATTTGTATTTTGGGTAAGGGAGATATGACAGATCTTTTTAATTTCTACATAATATAGTTTTCTGCTTTTAAGATGTTTGCGTGATTAAAAAAATTTACAATAACAATTACAAATTTCATATAAACAGTTTGTGTTTTTCAATTTCACGTATCAGGTTCTAAATATGAATTTGATAATATGATACATTATGTACATAACAATTTTATTGTAAATTGTGTACGAAATTCTAGTCATCGTTTTTGAAATCATAGTCGTGATTTCGATGTTAAATTGAGTGAATTGAATTATTTGATTACAGTACATAAAATTTGTCCGCTATAAAATCCGGCGATCCAGATAATATCGCCACAAAAACATAACCTTGCACTTTTCAATTAAATCGACAAGGTTTATATTTTGTTACAGACTTTTTGACTACAATGAGTTAAAAATAAAATACACCATCAGCTTCATCGTGTTAAGCATTTTGACAATTTATGATGATTGGTCAAATTTGTCATTTGTTTGTGTCAATATAACGAATTCGTATGAAGAAATATTTATTGCATATGCAACCTTCTCGTTGTTCAAGTGGCCAAATTATAAGGCTGCAGAAGCCAAAGTCATTATGTACAAATCATGGTTTAAAAAGTTTTCTTTCAAGAAACGCACACGAGTAGCGTGTTGAAAACCACTAAAAAATTTTCAAGGTTATTTTTCCGTCTTGTCACTAAAAAACTCCACTTAGTTTTGGTTTTTTCAAACCACTTAAATAAATATATATTTTATTATTTTCGAAATCCCGTAATACATTAGATTCATATTTTTTTTAATACACAAGCTTGACTGTTTTCGTACCTGATGAAAAGTGAAGATACAATCTATTTAGTTCTTTCCTGCAACCTAAGGTCTGGAAGAGAATGTTGTGTGATATATTATACATTCCAAAATCAAACAGGCCTTGTACAATATTGTCAGTATTTGTTACTAATTAAAAAAAGATTAGCTTGAGAGTCACGTACTTAAAAATCCATCAACCCTCATTGGTACATCGTGGTGGATCATGTTCTAAACCTCCTCGAAAGGTGAGGAGGATTGGGTCAATTAAAAGCTGTCAAACACAGTTAATTTAATTTTTTTAACATACTTTTCTCAAATAGCTTACAAACTTTGAATCGTCAACCAGGGATGGCTACTACCGGATCCAATGTAGATTCTTTCGGGAAGAACTGACAGTAAAATCCAGACAACAGAGTCTTTAGTTACATTTTACGATCAATTACAATATTATATACATGAAATAATCACTATTTATATGTACAATATTTATGTGTATATATATCCCACATAAACATCAACGAATACTAACGCCACAATTTTTATCATCTATATAATCTTGTACATAAAAATTGCTTTATTTATTCATAGAGACTATCTTTATATACTCATCATGTTGATGTTATTGTTGGGCGATTTGTTATGTCCGCATTCATTATGTTATTTCATTATTTACATGCAGTCGGGTCACCTTGTGGTCAGGTCATTGTTTTTATCATTTCTTACATTGTCAATGTTAGGATTTGCAAGAATTTTATCAATTTTGTGTCTGAAGTACATTCAAACAAAAACCAGTATTACAATTTGTTATTATTTTATAAAGTACCGAGATGGCCCAGTGGTGGTGAGAACGCGTGAATTTTCACCGATGATCGTGGGTTCAAACCCGGGTTTGCACCACTGAGTTTTCATTTGCTTAATTTGTGTTTATAATTCATCTCGTGCTTGATGGTGAAAGAAAACATCGCGAGGACATCTGCATGTGACGAATTTCACTAAAATTATGCCAAATGTGTATTCCACCAACTCGCATTGAAGCAGCGTGGTGGAATAAGCTCCAAACCTTCTCCTCAAAAAGGGAGAGGAGGCATTAGCCCAGCAGTGAGACATTCACAGGATGTTATTGCGTTTACGCAGGAGGGAATACACTGGACAATTTTACGCGCTTACATAGGTGAGCCAACACTAAGAAAACTTTATTTCCTCATTTCATAATCTGCCGGAAAATAACCAGCCGCAGGACCAATCGCTTTACGTGCTCTCCGAGGCACGGGAGTGTAAACATTGTTAATTTTTAGACCCTGGACTGCTATTAAGAATTTCTCGTTACAAAAAACCTACTTTTTTACTGGCCCTATCCGAGGCTTAAGCTCAAGACCTCGGGATAACCACAAGACCGATAGCGGTCAGACGAATAATAACGTATTTATTACACGCATTTCAAGAAAGGTTTTTAAATAATTATCAAACATTAAATGTACATAATATGTTATGAGCTCCTGAGTTTCTCATACTGATGATGTTTATTTAAAATCACGCGAGGTGGAACGATTTTTAATTAAGTCTTTGCGTAACACTTTCATGTTTTTTTATATGATCATCATATCAAATTATAATTATATTTATAACGTCAACTAAACGTGACGCCACAGTACGGAATGTTGACTCTATTGAAAGAAACCGCAAAACATACTATTTATAACAATTATTTACAATTGAATTATTATATACCAGACATGAAAATCATCTAAAACTATTTTAACACTTTTTATCATCCATTAAAATAAGTTTATTTTTCATGTCCTTTTATCTCGCTGAAAAAACGCATTACACGTTTCCCCCATAAAGTGGGAGGGTGTAAGGGACTTGCCAGTGCCTAAAACATCGAGCGCCTAGTGCGCTGGAATACCCACTAAAATAACAGTGGCACTCCCTCTCTTCGGCGGGCGTTACGGGATGGTGGGCGTTACGGGATAGCGTGCGCATACTACCGTGACGCCCAAAATTATTATATCTATGGCAACTTATAGCTGTATATGTATTTTTAAAGCTTGAACTTTGCATTTTTACTTTTTTATTGCTAGGAAGTTAAATACCGATTAGCATCAATCTTTTAAACTATTTATAATGTTTAATGATTATTAATGTAGAATAGTTAATGCTTGCAATGTCAGTATTTTTACATTTTTTTTAAATAGATGTAAGCAAAGAAAAACTCTTATTTTATTACGTACATAAAGACACGCTTAGTCTGTGGAGATTTAATAGAAATATATAACGATAATAGGTAATAACAATAAACATGAAAAATATTTTCTTACCAAATTGATGTATGCAAAGGCGATTAGGCCTTTCCTCAAAGGCAGACAGAAGCAGCATCTTGTTAATATAGGAATTTCGACGTAGGAGCAAATCTTGTCTCTGGAAAATAAATAAAAAAAGGTTTTGTTACTTTTATTGTCCTAAATTTATTTTTATAACTGTTATCCTGTGTGTGTTACCATGTTCATGTGTTTGTGTGTGTTACCATGTGTATGTGAATATAATACTTTTATTACTATGTACTTATCAGACAATCAACGAGTATATAATAGCGACTAGTATAATATTTGGTTTGTTAAATAAACTGCACTCAAAGTAAGAGGAAATTGGCGTAACCATATCGATTTCATGAAAATCGTTTATTGATAAGCATTTGTTCAAGGTCATCGATCGATTATTTAATTAAAAGGCGAACTATACGGCGTATTTTGAAATAAGTAATGCGACCAATTTCAGACAGTGTCTGTTATAATGCATATTATAATAAAGACATGTCTTCTTTCATTGTTTCTTTTTAATCTTAACAAGATGAACGTTTTCTGGCATAGGACCATTAAAATATTTTAAAGTGATTTCCGCGCAAATTGTAATGCTTAACCCGGTCAGCAATTTATTAATTTATGTGTAAGAAACATGTCATAATAAGCTTTTGTACTGGCAACATAATAATAATTAACAACATTTATATACATTAAAGTCTTAAATAAATACAAATAAAAATTTAAAATAGTTACTGTACAAATCGTGAACCGCGTGGAATGGTGGCAAAAATGCTAGCATAATTTCCCCTTTGAATCGTAATTCTGATTCTCTGGGCGAAAAATGAACCAGCCCTTTTGCCACCAGTAAGGCAAAGGACCTGGTAATATTTTGTAATATTTTGGATGAGTTTTTGCACTATTACTCCAAAAATAAGGAAAATTTAAATACAAACTATTTTGTTATTACCTTTTTTTTTAGCGCTCAAATTTGTACGTCAAATTTTTAAATGTAATCAAACGTGAAGTTTCGTGACCATTATCACAAATATAAAGGCTCTCCTATACAAACTTTAATTTGCCATTAATATCACCATATATTTTCTTCTATTTGAAGGGAAATTCCCGGATACGTACCGTTGCGTTATATAAAATCTCTATATTTCATACTCCTCAATTATTGATACGAATTAGCGATGATATCTCGTTCAACATGATCTTATAAATAAATAGACCACACGAGTAAAAGTGAGTTGACAGCTTGCGTCATGCATTCCTAAGTAATAGCTGAAATCCTATCCGCTTCAGCGAATCTTTGAAGTTACTCTTGACAAACATATGTGATACTGGGGACAAATTCTACTAATTTATAGCGGTTAAAATACATTCCCGATCCAACTTCGAACGAACCGCTAAGTAATCGTTGTGTTAGAATAGGAAAACGGTTAAACGACAACGATTTCGATTCGATTCGATAGCGTGACAGAAAGTGACAATATGTTAAGTAGAATTGGCTCCCAGGTAAATCAGATTGAAGAAGTTTTTGCGTTTGTAGTAGTGTATACAAAATAAAAAGTCGCAATGAAAAATGCACGCACTGTTTCATTTACATAACTTTATTTCAATAAATAATGTTATATTTTCCATATCATCGTAATTATATAACAATATGTATAAATAAAAATAATACGATAAACAATTTAAAGGATACTGTTTATGTTTATATATTTGATTGTCGACTTACTATTTTTTATATTATTTTTTATTGTTAAAAGTAAAACAATGCTTCAAATTATCAGCGTTACTTAAACGGTGTTTGGCGGGTATTTATTTTTATCATTGGATCTTTCTTTCCGTTATTATTGGATAAAAATTCGAAAGAAAAAGACACAACATCGTTTAACTAATAACCAGCAACATTAATATGTGACTATATATATATGGTCACATATTTTTATATAACTTTTATTTAATCCAGTTTATTGCGGACGATATCAATATAAATGATTAAATGAAGGTTATTCATAATTATTTATTGTATATTTTACGAAATATAATATTATAGTATTAATGAAATTTTTATATATAAAGCTTTGTATATAGAATTCGAAATCATTAATCTATATATATTATGTAATTTTTTAACCATGCGTGGTTATCGCTTGTCGAAAAATCTACCACAGATTCAAAACTCAATTCGCTCAACGTAATTTGATGGTGATAACATTGTCGCGCTATAATTAAATCAAGTAATTGAAATTGACACTTGTTATGCCAATAGTCTAAATTTGAAGCGGATGAAACCGTTAAACGAAACTACTGATATAACCTTCTCGGAATCGCATTCCATTTTCTAGAATCAATTATATATATGTTAGTTTAGTAGTTGATAAAAAAAGTCTCCTTATTTATTAGTCAAAATAAATATATTGTAAACTATAAATATAATTTGTTATGTGATACAAATTGGTAATATTTGAACGAATTTAAATGAAAATCGATATTTTCATTTAAATTCGTTCGAGTGAAATTAAGATACAAAAGTCCAAATACAAAATTTCACATTTCAAAAATTAGTAATAACATTATTTATAGAATCTTAATAAAGGTCGAGTCTTAAAGTATACACGAACATAAATATTTTTAAAAGTAGTTTTGTTGAAGTCGGTTAATAAATTAGTATAAATGAGCAAAACATGTATTAAGATGAGATAATTTTAACATCCACAATTTCAATATGGACCGAGGTTATCGGTAACTGTTCCAAGAACAAGGGAATGAGGATGTATCCTTCCGTCTGATAGCGTTATCAAACAATACGATAGAAATTATAGAAATGGTTCGATGGGACATGGAGACCGTAACCACAAACACGGGTTTGTTTTCGTGCAAGTTATTTATAATCCTACCGCGTTAAACTTTTTTTCCCCTTGTGCCGTACAGGCTCACACACCCAGAACACGACATTAATAAGTATTGCCGTTTGGTGGTAGAATATCTGATGAGTAGATGGTACCTACACAGACGGGCTTGCACAAAGCCCAAGTGTGGTATTTTGAACACTTGCCGGGCCAATTTTAAAGCCGAGATGGCCCATTAGTTGAATCTTATCAGAACAAATCCAATGTCTCCCAAAATTAACATAACATAACATGTTTAAGTTATGTTTAAGTGCAAATATTTTACACATGTTGTAATATTTGATTTCATTTCAATATTTTGTTTAATAAAATCAACAAAAGTTTAAATACAAAGATCACAGCTATCTCGAAAGTTCAATTTTACAGATACAATACTAACATATAATATATTTGAATACATAATAACTACTAATTGGGCTTATAAAATATAAACCGCTATCGATTCGATATTAGCGATACTCAGACAAATAATGACAACTGCATTTTTATAATATTTTGCGGCTTTAAAAATTATCCTATAGTGATATCATACTTTGTGTCTTATAACAAAAAACGTGAGAATTATAAGGTAAAAATTATTTTTTTACTTTTTTATATTTCTATTCTATCGACGAAAATTTTAGAACTGTCGCTTAGCTTGTGTTGGTGGGTCTAGCATGCATAAAAGTATTATTTTTTAATGTTGGTAAACAATGAGTATTTTGAAATATCATCCCCTAATATTTAACCCGATAGGAGACGAAAGTTTGTCTGGAAATTCGTTGAACGTTAGAATTGTAAAAATTGGTATGTAACCAAGTAAGAAGCCCAATATTCTTGTTATAAAATGATGGATTGAATAATTAATTGAAAGTATTAGTAAATTGTGCCCTATTTAGCAATGATACAATAATGAAAGACAATAAACGCATAACAAAGTTTATGTTAATAAGTACTCTAAATAAAGAAATGACAAAGAAATAAAACAAAACAGAATAACATGAGCTATCAAAAAACATGACAAATTCAAGCGCGCTTTTGCACCTAAGGTCAAAACAGTTAGTCACAGATAATTAATTCTTACAGTAAACAAAATCTTTATTGTTTCGAGTGAAAATAACAACATATTATTTTAAATAAACAACTTCATATCTTATTCATAATAAATAAATAAAATATTTGAAATAAATATTATATTTGTGTTATTTTAAAGGGAAATTTATAAATATGATTAAATATATATCACATTTTAACTTTATGGTTTAATTTTATGGTTCGCATTAAACAAAAACATGACTACGAAAGTAGTATTTAGTTGTTTTTTTTCAATTGTTTACCATTTCTTAATAAGGAGTTTGT
The DNA here is from genome assembly GCF_905147045.1 of Nymphalis io. Classification (NCBI taxonomy): domain Eukaryota; kingdom Metazoa; phylum Arthropoda; class Insecta; order Lepidoptera; family Nymphalidae; genus Nymphalis; species Nymphalis io. The sequence goes on from NC_065894.1 coordinate 10,572,079, forward strand.
ATAAATTTCAGGTGATAAAATCAAGAGTACTATTTATTCGGATGTAATTGTTTGTTGTAAGATAGATGATATATATCAGGTTCTATTAGAATGTAATAAATGTAGAGACCCTAGGGAAGCATTGATAAATAGATTTCAGCTATGTCGATTAATTGTCGGAGTTAGGCAAAGTGCTTTATCAGATCCCACGTTTACAGTGGCCAAAGCAATATGCAGTATGATGTCTGTTTGTCATTATGTAACATAATTATAAAACCTATAAGATAAAATTTGATATGTAAGATAGCTCAAGATACGATGCGTTTGACATGCCACAAGGATAAAAACCCGTAAAAAAAAGAATTAAAAAAAATAATATTCAGATCTCCCTAACCGCGTATCTCTACTCTCAATATAATTTACATCATGATTGTCTAACGTATGTTGACAATAATTATCTAAACTCGTTAACGTAACTGACATAACCACCGACTAACTTTGTGAGGAAGTTACGAACGATTTGTTAACCACTAAAGATTTATCAATTATCGCCTTACTTGATATTACACGATTTAAAGCGTGACTTAACTTATTACAGCAAAAATTATCAGAATTTATAAGTAAACGTTGTTTTTTTTTTGTTAGGATTTTTAACTGGGTTTTAATAATTGTTTGAGGTTATGTATAATACTATAACTATATGCTTGTATTCGAAATTCGAAAGTAACTCTATCAGTTTGTCTGTTCGTTACGCGTTTAAGGCTAAACCACTAGACCAATTTTGAGAAGCAAGCTTGAATATATCATGTTCTCCGTAACCATAAAATACCGGAGGGGGGACTTACACGTAGGGCGAAACACGAGGCCGCGCTTGTCAGGCTGGTTTCTGATAATAATTTAATAAAAAAAGTTTGCCAGCCATTAAAAAAGACTCTTAAGAGCAAATAAATAAATAAGATAAAGAATAATTGCTTATTTTTTCTTGATTTAGCATGGATATTTTCTAATTTATAAATACAATACTGCACTTGATTGCGTACAAAGGAACGTGTAAGGGACGCATTAATTAAATTCGGATATCTGTATTTGTGCCTTAGGCGCGCTCTTAAATAGTGTCTCCACATAAGAAAACTGCATTTATGTCAACACGTCGAAGTGTCGATGACAAATTTTTGTGTAATTGCTAATGAAGCATTGCGAACCGTTGTCAACAACATTATAAGCATTTTTAATTGGTTTTTTATTTAATTAACTAAATTATATGATGACGAATGAGTCCCGTCAACGAATTTCAAGACTAGCGAATTGCAAACAATCATAACAAGAAAAACTTTTCGTTCTCTCACTTTTAATCTGATGAAACGGTTATTTACTACTATTACACGACAGAATTACAAATACAAGCTCGGACTTAGAGATCCAAGGCCTCTAGGGACTTTGATATTTGAGGACCCTCATTCCAAAGCAGTCAGAATAAAATTACATTATGTTTGCTAGGTGGAGCCCATAGGCCTTATAGGCCTAGGCATTAAGCCGGGCGGCAAATACATAATTATGAGAAAATGCAAGTGCCTTTGAAGTAAAGATTAGTCTTTACTTTTCTGGGTTAGCCAAGTTACTAAGGTTTTATTCCGTAATAAATCTTTTTATTAGAGTCGAATAGCGGAATGCAATAACACGGTTGCATCACCCGACATTCCTATTAGTATGAACAACATATAACGCGAATCTAATTCGAAATTACCTCTACTGTTATGGAGTTAATAATAAACATTTTTAACCTGTAGATTTTGCAGAAATAAGAATATATAATTATATCAAATATAATTAAATACAAACATAAGGTCTGATGTACATGAGTACGATATTATAGTTATTTGATTTTTAAATTTTAAAATCCGAACCAACACTTACACTTAAGTAACCACAGATAAAACAAGGCGCGGACGCACATGAACAGGAATTGAATTACAATTAATAATAAAAAAAAAACGTAACTTAGAACAAACTAGAAACTCAACTGAGAGCACGATAGTGAAATGTCAGAAAGTGAACATACATACATTGAATATGATACTTTAAAATTTTAAATATTGAAATGATACATACACGCATCAGTAAATCGTATCACCGTAGGTCGGTTTTTAGGATTTTGTAAAGTGAGATGCGAAGTATTATAGTATAATAATAATAAATTACAATTAAGGAAATGATGATGCTGATAATGATGAATAATAATAATTATTATGCGTTTTTTTAATCCTAGAATTAATTAAAATGAAGATTTAATCTTGTGTACATTATGTTTTTATGTGAGAAATAAACGGGTTATTTGGTATGCTCATGTTATGCTAAATCAATTTGTTTATAAGATTTGCTATTTGATAGAAATGTTTACAAACATAATTATATAATTACATAATAAATATAATAAATACTAAAACATATAAAGCAATTGCGCCAATGCGCCACCAATCTTGGTAATTAAGTTGTTATGTCCCTTGTGCCTCTAATTACACTGGTGAGCCAGTGTAATTTGCCCGTCTGTCTACCAATTTTAAAAAAATAGGAGAAATATATACAATCTTTTAATAAATGTTTCATAAGCACTAGCATTACTTCTTAAAAAGAAAAAATAAACTGGCTGTATATTTATTTATCTGTTGCATAGTTGCATAAAATGATACGTGTGACTAAAAAAACAATAGAGTAGAAGTGCGTGCTGTGAAAAACGACATACAATAAATATTGCAACACATCTTATCAAGTTGTTGTCCATCACAATATGTTGTTGCGTGACCATTTTACCTACTTAATAATCTATAATAAGCAAATTGCACTGTCTTTACGCTCATTTCCGGTTGTTAGCACCAAACAAAAGGACATATGGTATTTTGAAATAAGATTCCATCCTTAAATTGTATTTAATTAAGTTTATTGCTTCTATTGTTAATAAACAAATTTGAATTTATGTAATTTAATTGTTGAGAAAGAGTAATAGAGTTTCATACCGGTTCTAAATTTACTATAATCTTATAAAATGTCAACGACCTTGTAATAAAGAGCCTTCTTGAATAAAATTTTCGATTTTTATTAAGTGAATATTAACAAGTAAAAATATTATACCACAGAGTCCATATTAGAAAATTATTAAAAACAAAACAAATAACTTTTTTTAATCAAGCGTATAATTCTAATTAAAATGCGGTCAGTATCTATTAGGTAATATAAAAATCATTTTTATCAGTAAGTACTTATATTATACTAAGTATAATTTATAAAAAACGTTTAAAGGATTTTTTTAAAGTTTTGGTCAACGTTATTTTAAAGGAAAATTAAATGTTATCATAAATATACTTACTTGTGAAATTTAAAATAACACAAAATCATTATAGACAAACTTAAGAATTGAAAAGATTAAAAAACATTATCTATGGTCGTTCATAGCAAATTATTTAGTAATTCACTTGGGATTGTCGAAATCGAATTTTAACAAAACGTTTTCTTCACACGGAAGGCACTTATTTAACAGCCTTCAACTTAAATATTTCAAAACGTTAAACAGAAAGATTAATTTTACGTTGTTAATTTTCAATGTCAATCTTTAAATACACGTATACAATAAGAATACACATTAGATTAAGGAACAGATTAAAAATATATACTTATAATAATAAGAAGTTAAAATTCTGACAGTTAATATATGTTTACTAATGTTTCTTTGTTTGTATTTAAATGTTGTGATAATGTTTCCAGAAATTGTGATGTAGGAACATAATGTCAACAAGCATAAACTTGTAATCTTTATTACCCGATTACACAGGGTTAGTAACTCTTTTGTGGAACAATGACAAAATATACGCTTTTTCTAAATCATCTATATTTGCTCATATTATCTTTAAATATATATAATCCTTTTGTACGTATGTATGTCATTAAGCTCCTAGATTGAAGCGATTTTATATATACTTCTAAACAAAAATTGTTAGTTTTGCAATACCTAGTGTTACTGCTTTTTGCTAACTTTTGCTTGTTACTTTTGACTGAGAACTCCGTCTGGTTATCTTTCTAAGTCAATGTCAATAATTATAAATCAATACAAAAGCATTATTCTTTCTTATTAATTGTCAAAAATTTACATTTTTTGTTTTTTATTTTATTATCGAACTGAAATTTATATTAGTCAGCTACGCACCTCGAATTCATACGGGTTATATATGAAAATTATTTGTTAAACAAATTGTGGTACACGATCACAGAGCCACAATCCACTATAGCTGTAATCCAGGTACAGGAAAAAATAATCAAAATTGATCAAGTCTGATTTTCTTGTTTCTGAAGATATAAAAAAAACTTATATTATTTAAAAAGGTCAGTGAGTTATAAGTTGCTAAACAATGCCGTGTCTTCTTCTTTAGAATTTCAAATCAATAATGTCAGAAAGAGCGAAAGGCCGGCAACGCATCTGTAAGCCCTCTGTTATTGCAAATGTCCATGGACGGTGGTACTCACTTTCCATCAGGTAATCCTAGTGCTAGTTTGCCCCACTTATATAAAAAAAAATCTTTGATTAACTCAATAGCAGCTAAACAACTTTTATAAGTAAAGCCGTTACACTACACACAGTGTTAATGATAAAACATTACGTAATAATTATTTGTAATATCTTGATGTATGTATATATCATAAAATACGGAGAAAAAGATAACTGAACAATCTCCATCGTGTGTATTCTACGTGACACTAACGAAATAATCTGTGCTGTTACAGCATAACTACATTAAAAAAAATTATACTATTTATATTATGTCCGATCTTAAAGTTAATACAAAATTAAAGCCTAATAATGTACCACTGATGGCCAAACCTCTTCTCGTGAGAAGATTTGGCGCTTATTCCTCCACGCTGCACCAATGTGGTTTGGTAGAGGTGTTCACCACCGAGCGTAAGAAGATGAATTATAACATAACATATTTGGCACATGAAATTAGTTTTTTTTTCGGGTTGTTCCCGGAATATTCGGGTTCGAATCACGCGATTCAGATTTGTACCCAGGACCTTGAAATCTTCAGCGTGTTAAGGTAGCCACTGAACCAACGAGGAAGTAATATAAATTAAGTCTAACCTCACGGTAGTGAAGTACTGGTTATGTCTTACATAACGTAACCCACTTATAACTCTTGCTTGATGCTTTGGTGGAAATTGCGTCAATTTATTTCTTAACTAATAAGTATGATTAATATTAAAAAAGCGGAGATGGGCAAAAGGTTTGAACACGTAGACTTTAACCAAAGGTTTTGAGTTCGAATTCTCTAACACATCTGAATATTAATGTGCCTAATTTGTGCTTATAATTCAAATCGTGCGGTGAATGGTAGTATCGTATCGTGAAGAATTCCGCATTAGACGGATGAAAATTTGTCACAGGTGTATCCACTAATTCACATTAAAGCAGCATAGTGGAATAAGCTCCACGCCTTATCATATAGAGAGACCGTAGCCCACCAGTTTTACATTTACAGGCCTTAACTACTTAGTTAAGTAAAGTGTTTAGTTTACTATTATTTTTTACTAAATCTGATCAGACTAAGCTTCCGTGCCCTTGTTTAACTTAATTGCTAAATAAATTACCTTTTTTACAACTATTTCAAGATAAGTAACAATTAATGTAGGTATATTGTAAGTATCACTTATATTCTAAATGCATCAGTGAAATAGTTTATTTGTTACGCTTTCAAGTCTCAACTATTCAACCGTTCATTATGAAATTAGGCGAACACTTTGTAAGAGGTCCAAAAAGGACATAGAGCACCTAACACCTCTCCCCTTACAAACGGACGAGCTCCCCGCCAGAATCTAGTTAACTTTAATCTTAAACCCTAAACTTTTCATAACGCTATTTACTTAAATAATTTTTTATCTCTTTCCGTCATCACTGGCTGAATATTCTAATTAAGAAGACAACAAATAACCTCTTAATAGACGTTTGAACTTAATGCCGGTAATCGTTTGAAGATTGCGTACGCGGATTACCGTTACTCGATGAGTCACTGCTCATAACCATGTATTAAAAATATAATAACTAACTATATAGAGGACAATTAAGTTATTCATGGAGGAATTCTTAACTTTTCGTGGAACGTAATCAGGGAGCGGATGCGTCGAAATCATGTCACTAACGACGTTTGACGCCGATAAATTATAACGTTAGTGAAACCGGAATCATTAATAATTATATTTTCATTTGTTAGAAAGTATCTTCCTTTTAGATAGATAAACGCATAGTTCATTTTAAAATATTGCGTTTTTATATGAGATAAATCATATGCATTCATTTTATTGTATGCGTACTTGATTAAACCAATGAATTATTGAAGTAATCATTAAAAATCTAAGAATCTTAACCACTTTGGGAGATAGTGAGATAAATATTTTTATATAATGTTTGTTGGTCCGTTGATTTTAAATTGTTTCATTTATATTACTGTTACTTAAAAAGGGAAGCATTTCACGTCAACGGCAAAAAAGGAACTTCTCAATTCGATAATTTTTTTAAGTTAAAACCTCAAACTCAACCATTATTATATACTTCCAGATTGCTCCATTTGTTATTAAAATACTGGCATCCGTGAGGAATTGTCTTAGGAATTTAGTTAAGAATTAAGAAACTCCTATATATGGGAACTCGTATAGCGATTTTGTTATTTGTATTTACAATCAAGTATTTTTATTAAGAAAGTGTCATTTGGTAAAGTAATAAAAAAAAAACTTTTGAGTGCATTTTTTTTCAGAATGTGTTTCCTGTTTTTGTGTGTGGCAAATGGCAATGTGGAGGATGATCAGCTGCGTCAGTGTGAAAGCGACTTAACAAACAAAGTCACTTTCACATTTACAATATTACTAAACAACGACGTAGTAAGTAACAATACATCGGTATTAAACCGAATCTCGTATGAGAAATAATAATTATAAAAGAACACATTATACTAAGATCATAAATGCAAAAGTAATTCCTACATACAGAGTTACTTTGAAACCACAAGTTTGAATCCCAAGAACATAACCTATTTTATACCTAAAAATTGCCACGCGGGCGAAGCCACGGGCGAAAACTACTTATATATACAATATATATACAAAGCTGTTTATTAGTGAGAAAAACTTAATGTAGCCAAAATCAATTCTAATATTGACTATTGTATTTCAATAAACGTTTAATTTACTTAAATATAATTGATTTAAAATTCAACACGCGCGTAGTGCGCCTACTTTCTCGTGACCGTCATTTTCTGCCCTATTCATTAACTGGGACAACCTTATATTTACTAATATAAATACTTGTAATGAATTAACGAATTGATTTTTATATATCCATGCTATTATTAAAAATCAGTACAAACATTACTTGATATTCTAATTAAATATTATCACTATAAAACTTTTACTTTAATTGAATTTACTTTTGCTGTAAAATTAGAACAGACGTTTTTTTTTTTGAAAAAAAAAAATGGGTCAATTTGCCTGTGTTGGCACATTCAAAACTTATATTTTCCTGGAATAAAAAGCTTATTGTATTATGTTACATAAGGTTAAGGCCATTTGGACTTAATCATTACTGGACCAATAGGTGAAATCCCTGTTCGAAATAATTGGTTCGAAATGTAATAATAATATTAATAATATCCTGGGCCATCTGATCCCAAACTAAGCAGAGCTTGTACTATGGAAACCAAACAACATATAATACTACATATACTATTTTTCTTTTGTAAATACATACTTATTATAGATAATTACACCCAGGCTCAGGACAAACAGATGTTCATGCACACAAATGTCTATCCTGGGTGGAAATCGAACCCACAACCTTCGGCATGAAAGGCAAGTATTTACCAACCACGCCAACCGGATCGTCTATGTACAAAAACTAATGGACCACATTGACGGACAACCAAGGGGAGGTCTCCTTGGTTGTCCGTCATATATTTTTTTTACAAAATCATACTATTTCACAATACTTTTATAATTTAAAATTTAATTACCGTTCGCCCCGAAGTCCCTTTCCCAAGTCCCTTGCACGAGAGCGTTCAGCAGACCTCATGTGTCCGATGTCAAATCATTAACAACTCATTATTCATTAACTGTCAAGTGGGCACTCTGAATTCCTGTATCGACTTTACTCAAGCCTACTACTTGACGTTTCCGAGAACCGCTTATAGACGGCGTTGTACTTGAATTATGGCGTCTGCGATTCTGCGACATATATACAAATAATGCGGAGACTTTTGTTTGTTATGTCTAACTAAAACCACTCCAAAACCAATATACCAAAAGATTTAGATTTAGCAACGCGTTTCGAGAAGGTTTTAGTATAATATGACTTGAGTAACCGCGAGTCTGTTTGTTAGTATTTTTTTTATTGTACACATAACATGAAAAATAATCATATATAGAAAATACATTTGCTGTTTTAAATTATTCGTGCATAAAGATTGACTTATCCCAAAAAAGGGATTTGATGTAGCAGTTGCACCCACTTTTAATTTCGAATACTGACGTCACAAGCGTGTATTTCATATTCTTGTTTATACTATTTACCAAAAATGCAAGCGAAAAGCAAACCGAATTCTAAATAAACCCATTAACTGTCTTTTGTTAAGACGTGCGCAGACTATCAATGTTTACAAATATATGTAAATGATCGCGGGAGTTTTTAACCTTAATAGCTCAATGTAATACGGGTCACCAAGCGATGCGAAAACAAAGGTTTTATCCAGGTCCTTCATCTCGTCTAGCATGATTTTCTTTTTGAATATGAGAGAAAAACAGAATTATTAGTTAATTTTATGTATAAAGAAATTGCACGCAATCATAAAAAATCTCTTCACAATTATTTTCTACTATATTATGTTTTTAAAATTGTAAGGTTTTTATAAAATTAAAATATTTGTGCTGGCAAACCCTACTTGTACCCACATCGTTATATTAATTTGTATTTGACACACTTAAATGAACCATTTCCTTTGTTTGTTAAACTAAACATTAATTTGCTTATATTGACCGTTGTTAGGGCTCTATCAAGATAACACAAGAGCATGGTTTTGTGTTTTGCTTTGTTTTGTTTCCTGGTGGCAGGGCTTAGTTAAGCCTGGATTTGTCCGGTATATATAGTCATTTTACCGCTAAAAACTATTTTAAACGAGAAATAAAATCTATTTAAAGTCTCCAGTTTCAGTTACTGCTAGCGACATAGTTATATAAATAAGTGCGAAGTTGCCAAAAACAGATTTGAGAAAATAATTTATTATTTTTAAAAAATCGTTTTCAAATTCAATTTTCTAATAATTTAATAGAATATTGCTTAAACAACAATTTAAATACGAATGAAACAGCAAAATAAATTAAAAACAAACGCTTCTAGCAAAATAAATGTTATATGATTTAATGAATTAATTTATTTAAAAAATGTAAAATGTTTTCAACTTTCATAACATTATGTTGCTTATATATCCATATTCAAATTATATCTATATACCATCGGAGATCGTTAACGGACTCGTCATTTTCCTTTTAAGGTTTTTTGTGCTCGTATGTGTTGCATGTTTTTACGAGATATGGGCCACCTGAAGTGGTCACCAACGCCCATAGACATTGGCATTGTAAGAAATTTCAACCATCGCTTACATCACCAATGCGCCACCAACCTTGGGAACTAATATGCTTTGTCCCTCGTGCCTGTAATTACACTGGCTCGCTCACCCTTGAAACCGGAACACAACAATACCAAGTACTACAGTTTTACGGTAGAATATCTGATGAGTGGTTGGTACCTACCCAGACGAGCTGGCACAAAGCTCTACCACCAGTAAAATATACATATGAAGTATGAACATAAATATACTTCCTGTTATTATATTATCTAGTACTATGTGTTTTTAAGAATAACAAATGAATACGTACGGATTTCCATTTCTCCTAATATTTGGTGGTAATTTTGTTATATATCGACGCGCTCCATTACTGTCGCACGAAAGACAAAAATATTTCATCGCTAAATTCAAAGCCTGCATTTTATACTTTACTTATATTTTATACTAAAATAATATTATTAATGTATTTTCAATATTCAATGCATATCTTAGTATTCAATATCCGATATGTTGGATACACGCGTTAACATCACACACAAGCTTCCATCACTAAGCAGATGTAAGGAAACTATCTTTCTAAAAATTTTCCAATGAAAGTCGTGAGTGGAATGATGACCATGAATATGAATCAAGTGTGGATAATTATATTATATACTGATTTAAATAACAATAACAACAACAAAAAGCCGAGATGGCCCAGCGGTTAGAACGCATGAATCTTAACCGATGATCGTGGGTTCAAACCCGGGCTAGTACCACTAATTTTCAATTGCTTAATTTGTGATTATAATTTATCTCGTGCTTGAAGGTGAAGGAAAACATCGTGAGGAAACCTGCATGTGTCTAATTTCACTGAAATTCTAACACATGTGTACTCCACCAACCCGCAATGGAGCAGCGTGGTGGAATAAGTTTCTTTCTCCTTCTCCTCAAAAAGGGAGACGAGGCCTTAGCCCAGCAGTGGGACATTCACAGACTGTTACTTAAATAACAATGGTTTACTTTGTATGACGGAATATAGTAACATTATTATCTCTCGTTCTGTCATCAGTAATTTGACATTCGAAAGAAGAAGACATAGCATCATGCATTACACAATGCTTCCTTCCTCTGTGCAACGTTTGTTAGTACTAATAATCTTTGTATTAGTTATTCTATTAAAGTGCTTCTATGCGTAACGTGTGGGTGAAGTATTGACTAAAACATAATATTAATTCTGTCTTATATAATACGTTGTATGATAATATATTTTATATATTATGTAATTAGATATATAGATAGTACATCTGTGTGCATTACCATCTAACCGGTATATAGCGAATAAACATTTGTAATGTTATATGTATAGTTACATATAGTGTATGGAGATTAGAATTATACGGTTAGTTCCGCACGTCAGGCTATAATGAAGCGAAACACGATTCGTATAATAGTATAATGAGATGACGGCGACTCTTAACAATACGATGTACGTTATATGTAACAACGCTGGCCTTTAACTAGCTTGTTCCGCGATTTCGGCCATTTCAATTTATTATCACTTTTTTTTAATTTAGAACTACATAGCAGGTTAGCAAGACCGGACAATAAGAAATATAAAAAAAATGTTATTGCAATTCGCCGAATTGCCGGATCTAAGATTTTATGTCTCTTATAATAAGAAATAAAAAATTCAATTTTAAAAAATCACGATTTAAAAGTTCCCGATAGTGGGTAGTCACCTTACACATAGGGACTGTAAGATTTAAACAACCTCGTACAGTCACCAGGGCGTCAACCACAGGAGATATGATGGACTATCCCTTGTCCCTTTAATAGCTCTTGCTTACTCTTCTTTTAAACCGGAACATTAATGTAAAGCAATCCAAATTATTGATGTCGGATAGTTGAATAATTGATGTGTATAATGGACGTGACGTTAGCGCGAAGGAATAGAGAGTCCACTAGTGTTTGCGCACACACTTGTGCATTATAATATGCCCTGCGCAGATGGCTTCTCTCTAATACATAAAACTTTTATTTCTTCATGGGCTGACATATTTAATCCTCGAAGAGCTGTGTCCACATGCATAATATTTCTATACGCTTATATACACTGGCCGCCAAAAAAATGGAATGTTTTCTTATCAATACTATTGTATTATAAGAAAACATTACTTTGTGCACAAAGTGCATGGTTAGTTTATTTCCAGTTCTTAACGCGGAGTCATCTCGGTTCGATGTTTATTATTGATTAAGTGTATGAAACTTTGTTGAAACAATAATTTTAATAAGTTTAAACATAAAAAATGGATACTACTGAAGCAGAAGCTGCTCAAGTCGTAGCTCTTATTCATGAGGGGTTAAGTCAGCGAAATGTGGCTAGAACACTAAAATTAAGTCGTTCAGCGGTGCGAAGAGTGTACAAACGCTACTTGGTGACTGGGGAGTATCGCCGGAGACCAGGATCTGGCAGGGGGCGTGTCACGAACCCGACCGATGACCGTTTTATTGGTTTGACCTCTTTAAGAAACCGACATCTTTCGGCTGTTGACGTTCAAGGTAGACTCCGAGAAAGTCGTGGAGTATCTGTGAGTGAAAATACTGTAAGAAGAAGACTTCGAGAGCAAAACTTAACCCCTCACAAGCCAGCAACAGGACCAAAACTCACAGCATCCCATCGACAAGCAAGACTACAATTTGCTAGGCAGCACGTCGATTGGACACTGGACCAATGGGAGACAGTATTGTTCAGTGATGAAAGCCGAATGTCTCTAGTAGGCTCTAGACGAATTGCGTAAAATTTTGTGTTTTAACGTCATGCGAAGGCCAGGAGAACGCTACTCTCAGTGTTGCATTCGAGAAACAGTCCGATTTGGTGGAGGCTCTACAATGTTTTGGGGAGGTATTTCTTTGACGGGACGCACAGAGCTGGTTTTTTTCCGTAATCGTGCTGTTAATGCTGAAACTTACATAACGGACATTCTGGAGCCTCATGTGATGCCTTACGCTGGATATATTGGGGATAATTTCCAACTTATGCACGACAACGCACGAGCTCACGTCGCTAGAATTGTTAAAGACTATCTCAGGGAAGTCGAAATTCCAGTTATGCAGTGGCCAGCCAATAGTCCGGACTTAAACCCGATAGAGCACCTCTGGGACCAGCTAAAACGTACGGTTCGAGCACGAAATCAAATTCCAGAAACCCTGAATCAACTGGAAGCTGCCCTAACTGAAGAATGGCAACGGACCCCACACGAAGACATTAAAAAGCTAATCAGGTCACTTAATAGGCGTATGCAGGCAGTGATTAGGTCAAGAGGAGGAAACACTCCCTATTAAAGTAAGATTTAGGCACCCAAATTTAAAAACAAACAGCATAATCGTTTTGTACACAAAAAAATAAAATTGCGTAAAATTTTGTGTCACATATTTACCTAAAAACCTATTTTTTGCGCACTATTTCTGTTTTTGTACAATCCTACAATTGCATTTTTTCATTATCAATCTTAAAAATATAAATATGTGGTAGTTTAAAACCATACGATAGCTTTTTTACAAAAAATGTAGGTGGGTCGATTTTTTTGGAGGCCAGGTATAATAAGCTTATACCAAAATAAGAAAATTCTGTATAAAAATAATAAAATTAATTATAAACAATTAATTATGATGTTAAAGAATTAGAATGCATAACAACAAATCATGTTTTCCCACCAGCCTTGGGAACTAAGATGTTATGTCCCTTGTGCCTGTAGTTACGCTAGCTCACTCTGCCTACAAACCGAAACACAACAATACTGAGTATTTCTGCTTAAGAGTATCTGATAAGTGGGTGATCCCTACCCGGGCGGGCTTTATGCCCTACCACCTGTTATATACATATATGTAGTATCACAGTAAAAACATTTATTTTTAAAATCATTTTGCTGAATATGAAACCCACTTCACCTTAGTTCGTTTTCTTAAAACATTCAACTCGCTACACAAAACAATTATATTTCCACAATTCTTACATCTGACTTGAAGTTAAACACATATCACATATCAGAGTTTACATAAATATCTCAGAGAATGGATTGATTAAATAACAATACACTTCTCTAATAATTAAATGGTACAGTGGAACTAATATACGAATGATTACGTAACTCACGACCTCATGACAATTCACGTTTGGAGATAGGCTACATACACTGGTACATCCTACACATTTTTAGTATTTCTAATAAAATACATACATACTTAACATAACTATATGAGTTATATACTACGTATAATTTGTTTAATCGTGTTTGATTAAGCTGTAAATATTGCAATATGACATTAGCTCAGGAACGATATATTTATTTTACTTTATATGAGAGTTAAGTATATAATATTAGATGTTTTATTTACTTAATTCATTAGTCTAGTGGATAGTTAATAAGGTTGCACATTCTAAGGTCCAGGGTCCAATTTCGAGAGGGGCAATTTATTTTACTAGTATATAGTTACATTACCGTGCCTTGGAAATCACGTAAGGGCACCTGATCTTTTTCTGTTTATTATACCTAGGCACTCTCTGCCAGAACCTGGGCTTGTGCACTTGTGCTTTATAATATTTAGTTCTTTAAATTGGATGCCGTGGCCGACATTCAGGAAAGAGCGCATCAATATTAGTTAATGCTTATTTACACAGGATTGCTAAATGAAAGTTTAATATGTAACTAAAGACAATACATATTGCTAAATTTAAATTTTATAATAGAAAAAATACATTAGCATACATACATAAATAGCAAAAAATATATAAAAGAAATAATGATAGACTAAAAGTAATAAGACAAGAATTATTCGTAATCAAGAATTAAAAAACAACTGATAAAATAAAACATCACGATTATATTATAAAAAGAAAACCAATAATATAAAGAGAATAAAGTATAAAGAGGATTGGTAAAAAAATATATTAATCGCATTATTTGTTGAGTATGTATCTATTAAGCATTTGATTATTATTTCATCATAGTGGAAATAATCGTGCCGATTATAAACAGATCCGTATAAACATTTTATAATGAAACCTTTGACCTCCGCCTTCAATAAGAACATTCAATGTGCAGGTGAACACGGAATTGCGTAATTTAGCGCGAAAATTTCACAGATTATAAAAATACGTTTAAAAAAAGGTTTTAACTGCAATTTACAATAATGAAAGAATGAAAATGTCGAGAAATTACAAATAATTTTAATTATTTTGATATTCAATTTTATATATTTTAATTTAGCATTATGATTATATGAGTACAAGAGGCTTTATGTCTTTCAACGCCATGAAGCGTAATAGTAACCCGTTTCTGTATTAAAGTGGAGTTCGATTTCCGTTTTAGTATTTATTATAGTGCTATTTATACGATGTAAGCACCTTGTGAAAGTGTGTTCTACTGTTGGGCTAAATATTATACTGTGACATGTAGGTCTAGAAAAGTCTAATAGTAACGGAGTAAACATCTACTATTATATACATAAAGAATAAAGTTAATATAATCGTCGTATATTTTTTATAAAATATTAATTAGATAAAATATATTACAATACATGAACTAAAACATTTTTATTTGAGGATGTTATATAGTTAAATATTAAGCATTACAAATATTACCGTAATCGTTTCGTTCTTGAACGTACAATTAAAAAAAAATTGTTTCTAAAGGAAGGCACGCACATATCTGTTCGATGGTAACATAAAAATCGGTGTTAGGATTTCTTACTTACTTTCTTTGACCCTGAGGAGACACCGTATGAATAAAAAACTACATCTTCAAACGAGTTTTGAAGGTCAAATACCTTACTGCTAAAACAGTTAAGACGAAATTTGCACCATCATTGATGTTTTTTAATATAACTATTTTTTTACTGTTAATTGTATACATTCTTAATTTTACTATTAGATAAGGTTTATTTTATAAAAAGAAATGTTGATTAAAATATTAAACTAACAAAATTTGAATATATCACATGAAGTATGAATTCGATACATGAAATTAATTTCCGTATCACGAGGCGTATAATTTACTAATCTAAAATACCGAATTATATTTATTTAAATAGTCAATAACTTGCATATATACATATTATATACGTGATAACAATAGTATTTTTATTTTCAATTTCACTTAAAGTGAACATAACTGAAATTGTCATTCTATTCAATATTTTCTTAAATACATACTAAACGCATAAAAATATGCTTAGTATTAATATAATTAAATATGCTTAGTAAGTTATTCTTTTTAAGTCTTAAAGATGAAAGTTGTTCTACTAGCTTGATAATAGATTTTTTTATTATTATTAAGATGCCACACGAAAGATCAAAACAATGATTGAACAAGACAATATTTAAATAAACTAATATTCTAATAAAAAATATTTTTTTACAAATAATATAACTGATAAGACCCATTTCCAACAGTATTCAAAATTAAGTCATAAAAAATTTAATTCACCATAAAAAAAATTCCTTATAAAAAAACCACGAATAACCTTGACAGTGCACTAAAATAACACGAGATTGAGAAGAACATCAAAAAAAAAGGCGACCGAAAGGTGTCAAGTGACATCGTAAACTTTCGCCAACTTACTTCAAACTAGTCTCCACTGTGGCGGACATTTTGACGTCCGTACCGCGACGCGATTTTATGGTCACTGAGCCTGCGTCTATACAACGGGTTGAAATAATAGTTTGATATAGAGCTGCTACAACCGTTTTAGTAATCGCTACTTAATCGAATTTTCATAAACATACAATTGTACAGATATGCGCGATAGTAATTAAATGTTTATTTTATATCATTTGCATTCTTTTACCTCTTATGTAATAGTTTCTGGTATATTCCTTCTAAACATATTATGTATTTTTGCTGAATTAAAAACACTTTGATAATTATACTGATTTAGTCACTATACTATATTTACGGGTAGGACTTTGTATAAGCCCAGGTAGGTACCACCCACTCCTCACATGCCATACATATCTACCGCTATATAATACTTAGTATTATTGTGTTCCAGTTTAAAGGATGAGTAATTTGTCCAGCCGCTTATCTGTGCTATTAAAAAAAACAGTAATTATTTGCAAAATTTCATGACAACTGTTTGAGTAGAAATTCTTAAACATAAAAAATGAGCGTGTTACTTTAACCTTATACATAATGGATACATTAGAATACATTATATATTCTCTTTCATCCACCAATCAAAATCAAACCAAAATGACCTCAAAAGCTACATCTTAAGACCTTTGACCTAGACCTAACAGTATTATAATTAGGTTAAAAGATAAAATAGCTAAAATAATGTTTCCATTAATCATTTGACATTTGTCACACCGGTTCTTACGGTGTCACACTATCAGAGCTCTCATAAATATGCGCTCCTAATAAGAGTATGTCTTGATATAAAAGGCGGTTTGCAACAAGCCAACCGTGAGAAGACCGCCATGTTTACTGTTTAGATGCTTTGTTTCCTTACTATAGCATAACATTAGCTTAACAATTGTGTACCTTATAACAATCCCCTTTATATAAATCTATATTAATCATGTAATATTTTTTTTTAAGCCAATCTTTTTCATCTGTCACCTTTTACATTAAAACTGCGATGAAGAATGATACAAACATCTCATATCTATACCATCTAATCTATCTAATAAATGATTTGAGTCTTAGTATATAATCTGTATTATTATAAAATAAAGTGAGTACTCAATTGATCGTTTGTTGTGACTGATTATATTATCAACGCACAGCCAATACGACTGAGTCTTTTTGTTGTCTTTGTGAGTTTTCTTTGTACCGTAAGCTAAGGTTTGGAAATTTATATTTTAGTGAAGTGAAATGGGATCTTTGTATGAATGTTTTGTTTGTTGAGTAATGAAATAAAACAAAATCTTTTATAATACATTGATGACAATCTAATAAGCAAAACTATACTAAATTATACATCAAAGCCTCGTTGGTCTAGTGGCTTGATGTAAGGCCGCAGACCCAGAGGTTCTGGGTTCAATTCCCAGGTCGGGCCAATAAAAAGTTATTGGGCTTTTCTGTCAGAAAATTCTCAGTAGTATCCCGGAGTCTGAAAGTTTTTTTTTTTATATAGAATAGGAAGGCAGACGAGCATATGGGCCACCTGATGGTAAGTGGTCACCAAACGCCCTTAGACATTGGCATTGTAAGAAATATCAACCATCGCTTACATAGCCAATGCGCCACCAACCTTGGGAACTAAGATTTTATGTCCCTTGTGCCTATAATTACACTGGCTCACTCACCCTTCAAACCGGAACCCAACAATATCAAGTATTGCTGTTTTGCGGTAGAATATCTGATGAGTGGGTGGTACCTACCCAGGCGAGCTTGCACAAAGCCCTACCACCAGTAAAAGTAGTTGGAAAGTAGTTGGAAGTATGTACACTCGCGTGCCTCGGAAAGCCGTTGGTCCTGCGCCTGAACTCTTTCCGGTCGTGTCGGATTGCCGTCCCATCGGATTATGAGTGTTAAGGAATAGAGAGTGCACTTGTGTTTGCGCACACACTTGTGCACTATAATATCTCCTGCGTAGTTGGCTAATCTCTCTTGAGATTGGCCGCCGTGGCCGAAATCAGTCTGGAGGGCATTATTATTATACATCAAAGAATAATATTCGGAACCACATGGGTCTAAACTCAATAGAATAAATTTTAAATCGTCCAAATCGATCTAGATGTTCTTTTAATAATTATAAAATAGAATTATTATTAATTAGTGAACATAAAAGTACATAAAAAGACATGTACTAAACGTAGCAACTTCTTCTCATTTCGAAGTCAATTAATAAAACATTAATTAACTCGTTATTAATAAGTTACTCGTTGCTATGCAAATTATGGCAGGCTTCGTGAATCAATTGTAATAATAGAATTTTGTATTATTATTAGAAATAATATAAATAAAATTTAACGAATTAAGTCACGTCAAGGATAAATTTATATTTAATATAATTTCATTGCTTATCAAAATATTTACTTATAAATGGACCGAAATAAAAATATCTGGTTAGTACGTGATTTATAAAATTCTGAATGTTTTGTCGATTAAATTGAATTTTTATATTCTAAAAAAGTACGTTCGTTGGTTACCTTTTTATGTTAGACGGGGCAACGGGCAGGAGGCTCACCTGATTGAAAGTGACGTGACTACCACCGCCCATGGATATCTGCGACACCGGCGAGGTTGCAGGAGTTGCAGGTGCTTTGCCGTCTTTTTAACCAATTTCAAAAGGATTTGCTTTTAAATACTATTTTTTTTTCATGTACATGTTTTTTTCAAATAACATTTTGCTTATAAATCTTAATTATACCTATTGCTTTAATTTCAGTATTGCTACAAGTTCACCTTTATCATTTAATTGGAACATTAAATATATTTTTAACATCTATATATACCTGAATGTACGCTACTTAGCCTATTAAGGCAAATTTTTGTAGTCGATTTTCTAATAAAAAACAATTTAATACGCTTATTAATAGGAAATGAATACATACAGACCTGAGAAGGATGGACGAAATGAGAAATGCTTCAGCAGTAGCTCCAATACAGAGCAGGTAACACGAGCGAAGCCGCAGAGGAAACTCGAACACTATAATTTGTCCTGCGTCGTGGCTGAAATCGCTCAGAAGGCCATCAGTTTTTTATGTTTATAGTAAGGAAGATGGACAAAAGGGCTAGTGATGACTTCCGTTCGATTTAAGCTTCAAAAATGAGATCTAAGGTGATTTCGAAACTACTTTCAAATACAGCAATAAAAAATTAGCTAAATTGCGGTAGATAAAAGCCGTGTTAATTTATATGAACTCACTTCGTATACCACTCGTGAAATGTCAAAAACCGACTAACGATGATACGCTAGCGACTTTGATGCTTATGTCTATATCCGATAAATGTTATATTTATGTCACGTACCACTTTTTGAAATTTCACGGTCGTTGTCGTCGGTGAGTTTTGAGTTTGTTCTTACCGAATAACGTTAACAATTAAATTCATCGTTAACATTTTTTTACGTAACAAAGAAGGCAAATATTTCATACGTCAGACTAAACTATCTAGTCAAAATGATTTTGCATTGAACGCACCGTTAACATATTAAAAAACACAAAAGTCATAATGAGTATTCATTATGACTTTTGTGTTTTTAATAACACTAGCTCATTATGACTTTAATTTCGAACAATACAAGGCATTATCGTTTATTGTTTAGATATTAAATAACTGGTGACCATTCGCGTAATACTTACGCACTAAAACGGACAACAAATGACCCAGCAGGTCACATTTAAGGCAAACGTCGATTGTTTTTTTTTATATTAAGAGACAAGTATCGTCAAGATAATCTTGTTTTTTTTTTATTTATTTTATTTAAACCAATAATATATGTTTCAATTTTAAGTTATTATTATCATTTCAATTATTTTTTTTATAAATAAATTCTTCTTTGTATTGTTTGTACATTGATCTCGGTCAAATACTAATCTGTTTTTCATTTTAATGATATCTTAGACTAGACTCTTACAATCTAGACATGAAATGCGCAAAAACTTTTTTGTGCATTTCATGTTGAAATAAAATTGCTAAATTAAAATTGTACCACATTGCTATTTTTAATCGTAGGCACAATTTTAATACATATTTTTATATACGAATAAAAAAGTTTTTATATCATACTATTACACTTATGAAAACTTTTTGAATTATTAAACTTAATTTTCAAGCAATGAGATCAAGAGCTATATGTTTAATAATATAATATTTTAGCTTTTATAAAAGCATTTTGCACCTATAACAATTTTTATTCACGTCAGAATATTGAATAATACAACACCATGACAACCTCCAGCTTCTCATCGGTCGCTTAATCGCTGAGATGCGCTAAGCACACCTGCAACACTTTTCTCTGCAAATACAGGGGGACAGGCGGGACAGACATTATAAATATTTTTTTTGAATGTGCGTTAAGTCCTAAAACTTTACGTGATATATGTATTAATTATATATTTTTTCTTGCGCTTCAATTAGTTCAGAACTAAGCCATCCATTTATGTAGCGTTAACGCCCAATCGAACAAAGTCAACGACCCTATATCCAACCCTTAATTTGTCTTTAAGAAAAGTTTACAAACCAATTAATAATGAAGGTGGATTTTACGCGTGAGCTTGAGTCATTCTGAGTACCTTTTTGAATCATATGCTGCCTTAGGTATTTTCGAATATCAAAATAATCGAATGTTTTTGCGATTCGGGATGCCGCTTTTAAACCAGTATTCATATTTGTACTAACGTCAATGGACAAGATATTGCAGCAATAATAATTAAAAAAAAAAACACATTAAATTCAGCCTTTTCTGTTGTCTCGATGTCTGAGCACCCCGACAGGCAAACAAAACTCTTGTTCTAACGTTTTGCGTATTGGTTATATTTATCAAATAACAATTTATTTACATTATTTTGTAAAATTTGCAAATTGATAAACAAATTATTCGGTGACATAATATTTTACAAAATTCAACGTTTGCGAAGTAAGTATTTGTTACATTATTATAATTTATGAAATGATATGTTTGCTGAAGGCATTTTTACCTGAATAGTTTTTAAAACGATTTTTTTTAAATGATCAGTTGCTTTACAATTATTTTATTGTTAAATATATTAGAACAATTCACGCCAACTGGGAGCTTTACTAGCTTACGCCGCGTAAATCAATATGCGAGTACATATCGTTCGGCATTTATATGCCATGTACTCGTATATGTATAATGTGAACATTGTACGAAGACCCTTAAATTGTACTCGTGTGAAGGCGGGACGGGTAGCTATCTTATAAATAAATTAATATTAAAAATATTAGTAGTCTCTAGCAATCTATATGTATGTTTGAAGAATACAATGTATCTGAATGTTGGTAAATATAAATAATAATATGGCCGCGACTTAAGTGAATGTTGGTAAACATTTTTATTATTAACGCCATTGTTTGAATGTACTTAGGACATACAGATAACATTTTCACTATAATTGTTCATTTACAGAGCTGGATTCGAATTCTTAGCCTAATTACTTCATCAACTAAAGCGATGATAAGAATGTAAATAAATAATTAAAATCACTTATCGTTAATGGTTCTATAAAACATTCCATTGTTTTCTTCAATTATGGATCATAGAGGTAGTGAGAAGTATATTTGTTCAGGACTTAGAGATCTATGGCTCTTAGTGGTTGCCGGGATAAACAATTTACCTATCAAATTATACTTCATTTAAATATGCCCCTTAGAGTACTTTTGAATCATTCAGTCATTCATTCTGCAGGATTAATTAGAAGTTACCGTACATTAAACGCAATCATATTATTTCGAAATATTATTTTTTTAAGAGCCCATGAATCCCTGTGGTTGAGGTGGATTGCGGGTTCAAGCTCGGGCAAGCATCACTGAATTTATATATTCATGGTGACGGTGGAGGAAAATTTCGTGAGGAAACCTACATATGTCGGATTATAATCTTTCAAACTGTATCCAACGTACATCAGAGCAGCGTGGTGGAGAAAGCTCCAAGCCTTCTCCTTAAAAATAGAGGAGGCCTTAGCTCAGTAGTGGGACCTTAAACATTATTTACGTTTACATTAAACTGTTGAATTGATAATTCAAGTACACATCAATTATATGCGAACAAATTACAAGTTATAATAATAGAAATAAAAATGATTACTCGCTATGTTTAGGTAGCTATTGTAGTAAGTATATATAACACATATATTCATTTCCTGGCGGAGTTTTCATTGTCATTTACAAACAGATAACAAAACCGGGAATTCGTTTATATACTATCTGAATGTTAGGTTGCAATAAATTTCCTTGTATTTGGTTTTTAGGAATCTTGCAAAAACATTTTAAAGGAAAAGTCTTTGTACGCGTTGAGAGGAGGATTCCTAGGTCAAATTTGAGTGCAGCATAAAGTTACGTTAGAACGTTAAGTTTTGAACGTTTTTAAGGCAAAACGATTTTGTTACATGGGCTTAGTTACATATTATCTTATATAAATTATATTAAGTATCTAACTAAACATTTATTCATAATTTGTTTGCGCCCGTAGCCTAGCCCGCGTTTGAAGGAAGAAGATACAGCTGTTACCATATGCCCTATTATGCCCTTTTTCTGTAGCCCTGACGACAGTTATACATGTCGTGATGATCGGCTGTGTAGTTAAAACGCGAAAGCGTGAAACAAATAAACAAACACAGCTTCGAGTTTACAATAGTTAAGATTTCAGTATTGTCACTTCAGTCGCGCGAACTCGTGTCGGATCGCTTGTACGTTTTTTATTTAAAACGCAGTTAACATTATCAATTGGTCAGATGATGTCGTTCGTCTGCAAATCGCACTGTTTACTAAAACTGGATTCTGAACGAATAAAACAGAAGTGATAATTCGGATTCCTTTTAACGAAAAATTTTGTGGTTGATTTTAAAAAAAAAGGTTATTAAAATAATATAAAAATGAAATGTGAAATACCGGAATTGGGGAGGTGTTGCTTCTGTTTCCCTTTAAGGCTCGGGCTACTGGTTTGGGGTTATGGGAAATTAGTAAGTGTATTGTATTTCCATTTAAACTACAGTGAAATTAATCTAGAAAGATAACGTTCAAATTTTTTTTTTAATAAACGTATATTTGTTTGTCGAAGGTAAAAAGTCAGTGATGACTATAATCATTAATGGCGGGTTCAAACTCGTGCTAGTTTTTATATTAAGTTCGTTTCTTGTTTATAATTTTATTCTCGTCATCTAAGGTGAAGGAAAACATTGTGAGTATATCTACATAATATTTAGAATACAATTTCGATTCATTATTCTTATATCAATAAAGTATTTGTATCAAATTGATGCCGAATTCCATTTTTTAATAAATATATATTGACGAGGAAGCAGGAAGCTTTATCGATAAAAAGTACCGCAATGTGTTATTTATTTTACAGATAGCAAGTGTAGTACTGCTGAGTTTGATTTTGATAAATCTAATAAGCGATTGGTATCGTTTTTGGACAACTGTTGACCTGGCCTTTGCGATTATTTACTTAACATTCATAGGGTCAGTGGCAACGGATGTCGTGTTTCTCATAATATTTGCTGTTAGTGCACACAAGGTAAGCATACACACACATAACAGAACACAGAATGAAAACAAGGAAGATGCGATTGCACTCACACGGGGAGCTAGGTACACGCTTTTTATAATTTGCCGTTAATTTTATCAAGACAAAGGGTCTTGAATAAAATGAGTAAAAATTAAATATTGACAAACACTATTTATTATTATTATTATTATTAATATTATATGTTTTATTATATTATTATATTATTAGTAGTAGTTTCATGAGTTTATAGAATAATGTTCTTTGAATTCTTGGGAATATAACATTACACATCATGAAAATAAACTCTAGTAATACTATTTATGAGTACGACCAAAGTCCACGCGTCGCCACACGTATTATTCGCTTGCCCTTACGTTTGCGCAGTGTGTTTTCACTGCAAGAAAGAGGATTTGCCAGACATTTACGACCAATCGCGTGCTGCGAATCGTTTTAGGAAATGCTTCTCTTGGTTGATTGGTTTCTCCAACAACAGTCCTCGCATACACTGCAGCCGTTTTGAAATTAAAAATATATTTTGCTTCTGTAATGTTAATAAGGTTGTATTCTAATAATAATGTCTTAAAATAAAACAGAACAGGCTTATTAGACCGCAGCTCCTGCGGTCCCGGTTCAAACCCCAGGTAGGACCATTAAAACTATTGGATTTCCTTAGAAACATTCATTAGTAGGGTTTCCTCCAACAGATTACGATAGTGAGCGAATATAGTATTGACACACACACTTGTGTTTTATGGAAGAATCGCACTAATCTCTATAAAACATTATGAGCCTGTATTACAATAGGCTGGCTTCTCTCTTTCATAAATAACTGTTATAATGCTTTTACTTTTGAGAAAAAAAAAATACATATTTTATATATATATCTATTATTTGAGAATTAAATAATTATAAATTTATATAAGTTTAACGATGTTGTTTTGTTTTGTTTCAGAAAAATTTCAAATTAATGGAACTGTTTTCTAAGTTTTGTTTGTACATGTTAGCAGTGTACATTCTAGGTTTTGTTCTTTCCATTGTGTATGCGACTTCCGAAAGTCATTTCATCTCGTTTTACATCGAATTTACACTTGCGACGATAAGCTTCTCCTGTATCGGTAAGTAGCTGTTTAAGTTTAATATAAAATATTATAAATGCGTAAGTGAATTTGTTTATTTGTTTGTTACGCTTTCACGCCTTAACTACCACAACGGATCATTATGAAATTTTACATACACGTTGTTAGGGGTATAGTAGTTTTATTAATTTTAGCTTATTAAAGGTTAAAGTATATGAAACTTGGTACACGTGACTGGGGCTTATATATTACAATTTTGCAACAAATTTGCTTCAGCTAAACTTTACTAAACTTTATTACTTTATTGGTTAATTTTTTAGTTCATATATGTTTCATACTGTGTATTCAATATGTTTTTTGTACATACGTCAAAATGTAGGTAATATTAATTGTCTTAATTCATACTTGCCATTAGATGGCGCTGCAGCCGATCGTTATAAGAATTCCTTTTCCTACAATTGAGCATAGTAAGGTATTCTGTAAGAACAAACGCGAAACTCACTGTAGAAAACGGTCGTGAAATTTCAGAAATTGATATGCGAATTGGACCATAATAATTTTAACATTTCAAGAATACACGCATCAAAATATTATATCACCTTAAGTCGGTTATCAACATTTGAGTAATGAGGTGAGTTCTTACAGAATAGCACTGCAGATAATATTTAAGCGCAAGGTGGGAGCGCATGGTATCCCGTAATAGTTTTCCAACTTTAAAGAGGTATTGCAATTCATGCTAGGCGTTATTTAGTAATATTATATTTATTCTGTACATAATGCCCATTGTTAAAAATAATAATAGCGGCGCTATTACATGTAAAATGCTAGTTTAGATATCATGGTCGGCAGCGCATTGTCAGAGTTATATTTGCTTATATATCATTGGACTTGACTTCAAAAATATAGAGATTTTCATACCGACTTATATTTGTTTGTGTTTTTATCAGAAAATAACACAAAGTGGATCCGATCAGAAGAACAACTCCAAAAGCCTTATAAAGTATATATAGTTCTTTTGGATAAATGTTTGTAGTTCAGTACATGTAGTCAAATTTTGTAGTTGAAAAATAAAAATGAGCTAGTTTTCGTATGATTCATTTATTTTCATAATTAACTCTGGCTCGGCGGTAAAGGAACACATGGTGAGGTAGCCTGCATGTGTCAGATGAAATTTTACTATTATACCGGTATTGGAGTTGAACTTGATGGAATAAACTGGAAGCCGTTCTTGATCAGCACCTGACTTAGTGCGAGAAGTTGGAATTAAGAAAATAACAAGCCTTCGCTTAAATTAACGAATAGTCAATTCAATCTTATTTAAATATTGTTTTATTGTACACTATAAAAATTATTATTTTACTCTTACTGCTTCGAAATGGGCCACGCTCAAGTCCAGTCGTGCCTAAATAATAATAATGTCCTTCTGACCGATTTTGGCCACGACAGCTAATCTTAAGAGAGATTAGCCTAATGCGCATGAGATATTATAGTGTACAAAAGTGTGCGCAAACACAGGCGCACTCTCTATTCCCTAACTCTCTAATCCGATGGGACGGCAATCATCGACACGATCGGAAAGAGTTCAGGCGCACGAGAAACGGCTTTATGTGCTTTCCGAGGCACGGAGTGTACACAATTCCAACTTCTAGACTCCGGGCTACTACTGAAAATTTTCGACAGAAAAACCCAATAACTTTTTACTGGCCTGACCTGGGATTTGAACCCAGGACCTCATATCTCAAGTCTGCAGCCTTATAT
Organism: Nymphalis io; assembly: GCF_905147045.1. NCBI lineage: Eukaryota > Metazoa > Arthropoda > Insecta > Lepidoptera > Nymphalidae > Nymphalis > Nymphalis io. Next base: position 10,598,720 of record NC_065894.1, read on the forward strand.
CTAGCCACTAGACCAACGAGGCAGTCAAAATATGTGGCTAATATGTGCCTAAATATCGACTATATTAAATATGTTTATATCGCTTGAAAAATGCGTTACGCGTTTCCCCTACGCCGAATACGCTCCGAACATCGGACTACCCAATAAAAAACCTGAGGTACTCTCTTCATCTTACGAGGAGCGCCACGGAATATCTTGGGCATGCTACCGTGACGAAATCATATTAATCGAGACTTTTAAACACAGTTACATCTGATTATTGAATTATTATCTTAATTGTTTCAGTTATCCAAATGTATATTGTGATCCTTGTAAGAAGTGAAGTGTTGAAGCTGCAGAGAAGTACGAACTTCGAATTCGTCAATCACGGCGCTGACGCAATCATCAATGTGAAGATGGACTGCAATGCTGCCTAATAATAATATAATTATTTATGTGAAGAAAATTGTCCTTAATACGTATACAAATAAGGGCTACACCAATTTATTTACCTGTGTAAGCACCATGTGTGCTTGTCCGCACACAGACACAGTTAAATATTTGTTCATTAATATTTTACAAAAAAAAAGTTTGACAAATGATCATTTTCAAAATTTTTTTTAGAAAATAGTCAGTGTGTCTAGTGCGAGTTTTTTTACTTATTCCATAGTCATTAATTCGAACGTTAATTTCGATTTGTATGGAATGAAAACAGCGCCATCTAGTGACAATAACAACAAGGCACACAGGTGACAAGCATCTTATTCTACAAACGTATCGTTTTATAAAAGACCATTTGTCAAACACTGCATTCGCAAAATGCCTGACCTAACCTAACCAATATTAATATTAAATCAATTATTTGCCAAATTACATTTTATGATTTTTTTATCTGTTTTTTAATTATTTTTTTTCATTCTTGTATAAACATAAAATTCATAATTTTACTTAAGCTTGATTTTAAAATAAAAAAATATTTATTTATGTAATGATTCTGTCATTAATACCTGTCTAATTATAATCTCATTACACTAAGTAAAGAAATAAGGCTTAACCTAGCAGACTTATCAAGCTAGTCTTTGTAATGTAGTATTTATAAAGTTAAGTTTACTGAAGCTGCGGTAGCCATATATGATTTGGGACTTTCTTCTCATTAGTGACTCTCTTTATACTTTAATGAATGATTTGTGTATTGTATAGGTTAAGAAATGATGGGGCTTACATGTTCAAATGGACAAAAGTCTCAAAAAAACGAAGATTAAAAAAAAGTTAAGCTTAGTCGTCAATTAAGTATATAATATATAATCGTATTAACCAATAGTATTTTCTTTGCTTATACCTTTTTATTGATGGTTAAATAATAACATCATAATATAGGCAATATTATGTATTTATTACTTTTTTGTAAATAAAACAGCCCCCCGCTTTTAATGAAAGTCTTATATTATGATGTAATTAATTTATATTTAATGAATTATATGTTTTAGAGATGATTTGTGATCGTTATAAATATAGTTCAAATTAAATTTTGTCAAAGATAAAAACCAAATATTACTTTCATGACAATTCTAAATTAAATTATCCAGCCATTTTCAAAATCCCAAATAAACGGAAAAAGTTTAAAAAAATACAGATATAATGTTCCTACAATCAAATAAAACGAAACACATTTTTCCCACTCTCCAAATATTCTACCCCCAATTAGTAATTGTATTACTGTCGTTTTAATCCAGCTCAATATAAGGTATGTGTGCATAATATAACGCGATGCATTGATGACGTAGGGGTTGTTGTATAAATAATCTTAACTATCTAGTAACTCTTCTATCGAGAACATTTTATTTATTTATGTTTTTAATTTGACACGACCCTTGAAAATATAATGTTGTTTACATTATATTCACAGAACATATAATAAATACACCAGTAGAAGTAATAAATTTTATTTTTCATTAATTTTATATATCTTTAATATAATAAACTTATGAGACCTTTTATTTTTTTATTTAATTAAAACAAAATATCATATATTGTTAATTCGATGACAGTCGTTCAGTTCTCTTTTTTTTCATATAAGTGCGGGAAAAACTATTTATTAACTTTATTACCAAACAATAATGACCTTCTGAAACCGATTATATTTTAATTAAATATAATACGATATAGAAATTTGTAATTTTTACATATATTAAGTGAAGTACATAAATAAGTATTTCTAACACATACATTATTTTATTTTCAACTTTGAACTGGATTTATCCCTGCAAAATCAAACAAAATATTATTATCAATTTTGTTTTGCCTTTTAACGCTTCAAATAAAATCTTAAGAAAGCCATATATCAACTAATTTGAGATGAGATCACCTATTGGGGCTATTTTGAAATAAAAGCAATAAATGATCGAAATCTGCTTCGTCAAAAATCGAAGTGAAATTCGGGCAATACAAATCGGGTACAAATATGAAAATCTTTTGTAAATTTGTAAAAATAGGACCGGAATATATAAAGAATTCTGTTAGCGGCCTCATATGTAGATATTTTATTATATTACTCAGATTTATTATATCTACTACTATAAACACCAAGAAAAACGTGACTATACATCTTATTTCTTGCTAATATTATAAATGTCATTGATAGCTTGATGTTTACAATTACAATAGGAATACCATTGTATGTGACGCCAAATTGTGATGCCAAATGGGCATACACCAATTACATGAGCCGGTTTGCGTGGTTGGTAGATACTTGCCTTTCACGGCGAAGGTTGTAGGTTCGATTCCCACCCAGGACAGACATTTGTGTGCATGAACATGTCTGTTTGTCCTGAATGTGGGTATAATTATCTATATAAGTATGTATTTACAAAAGAAAAGTAGTATATGTAATATATCAGTTGTCTGGTTTCTATAGTACAAGCTCTGCTTAATTTGGGATCAGATCGCCGTGTGTGAATAATGTCCCAGGATATTATTATTATTATACTAAAAATATTGCTATTCCAAAACTCTACAAATTGCATGTTGTGTCATTTTGTGTTTTACCTTTAAGGAACTAAACAAGACGAGACCAACGACGACACGAAGACAGATAGTACATACACGAGACCCAACACGATTTGGACAACGTTCTTAGTCGAGGTGAGTTCTTAGTTTTCACAGAAGACACCCATAGGAATCCTCCCGTGGTTCCTAATTTCTCGCCTCAATACTCGGCTCTCAAACTCGTGAGGCTGTCGAAAAGGACCAATGACACATTTCAGAATAAAAAATCACCATTAATAACAACTCACGTCAACATGTGTTGTGTTTCTGTGCATAGCCATACGCATACGTCGTATCCACGTCGTAAGTATATAGATATCATATATAAATACCATTTGGTTTTTTTTTAAATAAATAAGGGATATTTTTATGAGATGGCCTAGTGGTTAGAACGCTTGAATCTTAACCGATGATCGTGGACAAGCGCGGGCAAGCACTGAATTTTCATGTGCTTCACATTCAAAACATCCTGAGGGAACCTGAAGGTCTAATTTTCACTGAAGTCCTGCCACATGTGTATTCTACCAACCCGCATTGGAGGAGCGTGGTGGAATAAGCTCCAAAACCTTCTCTTTAGCCTCTCTGGCTTTAGCCCAGCAGTGGGACATTTTTTTTATAGTATTGGAAGTCGGACGAGCATATGGGCCACCCGATGGTATGTGGTCACCAACGCCCTTAGACATTGGCATTGTAAGAAATGTTAATCATTGCCTACATCGCCAATGCGCCACCAATGTTGGGAATTAAAATGTTATGTCCCCTGTGCCTGTAATTACACTGGCTCACTCACCCTTCAAACCGGAACACAACAATACTAAGTACTGCTGTTTTGCGGTAGAATATCTTATGAGTGGGTGGTACCTACCCAGACGAGCTTGCACAAAGTCCTACCACTAGTGTATTTACAGGCTGTTACTAGAACTACTATTTTTGATTTAGAATTAAATCCTGTGTCATTCGTCATTTATTATTGCTATCTGCTCCGGCCTTTGGATCCGGCGCAAAACAATAACATGTGTATCACAAAGCGTGGGCTAACACTTACACTTTAAATAGTTTTATATAATAATTGTTCTAAGCTTTAAAATTATTTATTTTATTTACTTTTGTTTATATGTATTATATTGTATTTATAAATAACTTTTCAATTAATGTTATATGACAAATTGAAAAATAAATGTGTCAGACAGCTTAACAAATTTGATTATTTTTTAAGCACTATTTTATTAAAGTAAGACTTATTAAAGTTTTTCGTTTTCACGACTGCATTAATTTACCTAACTATCAATGATTAATATTTTTAACGATTGTATTTAATCCCTTAATAAACAGTACTCATTGTAATTTATACAATTTAAAACAATCATACTGATCTTATCAGTGAGTAAAATTTCATTGTGATATCCCATGTCGAGTACGCGTAAGGAAGATTTATTCCATGCTTCCTTTGTAGTTTTTTTAATAATAATAATAATAATATCCTGGTACATTATTCACTCACGGCCATCTAATCCTAAATTAAGCAGAGCTTAATTTATGGAAACCAGACAACTGATATACTACATATACTACTTTTCTTTTGTAAATACATATTTATTTATTTATTTATTTATTTATTTATTTATTTATTAGGGAAACATACAGCATATCGTATATTACAACTTAATATAATAATCATATTTTAACACTTATGCCAGTTAAGTTTCCACTACTGTTTTAACAGGGAAGTGGACTAATTTTGATGTTACATAAAATATAACTATTTATGACAAAGTAAAATTTTAACGTAAATATGGTTATGGTTAATTACTAATAAGTATTTTTCACAAGATTATAAAATTTACTTAAACTATTTTTAAACAGATCAATGTGGTTGTATTTTCTATTATGACTATTACAAGATCTTAGAATAAAAGAATTTTTGAAATAATTAGTTTTATAAATGGGTATTGAAAAAGTATCCTGAGAGCGAGCGTTAAAACGAGGACACTTAAATAAAATCTCACTGAGCAGATATGGAGAATCAATTAAATTATTTAATATTTTGTAAAGAAACATTTGGTCTCTTTGTTCTCTACGTTCTTCAAGTGGCATAAAAACAGAGTCAGGAAAAGTAAATTTGTATCGCAACCTCCTGATAAATTTGTTTTGTATATTTTCAATTAAGTTGACATATTTTGCATATTGTGGATTCCAAACAGTTGACGCATACTCTAAATGTGATCTAACGAAAGCATTGTACAAAATTACAAAGGTATGAATATTTTTAAAGTCTGCCCCTTGCCGAAAGATAAATCCAAGCATTTTATACGACTTCATCACTATTTCCTCAATATGCTTATCGAATATAAGTTTGTTGTCTAGTTGTACCCCAAGGTCTCTCACCTCGGTTACCCTTTTTAATTTAGTATTAAATATGGAATAGTCAAAAATTATTTGTTCTTTTTTTCTCGAAAATGTAATTACACAGCACTTGTCAACATTAAGCTGCAAATTATTAGCAATGCAATATTGTCCTAATTTATTTAAATCCTCTTGTAAATGAAAACAGTCTTGATTATTTTTTATTATCTTAAAAATTTTAGTGTCATCAGCGTATAATAAAACTTGAGAATTTTTGAAACAATTAGTTACGTCATTAATAAAAATGTTAAAAAGTAAAGGGCCAAGGTGAGAACCTTGTGGTACACCCGATGTTACAGGAATAAAACTAGACGTATATCCTTTAATAGCAACGGCTTGAGATCTTTCGCGGAGATAAGATGTAAGCCAACGTAGAAGGTCACCATGTATACCGATGTTGTTAAGTTTTTGTAATAACAAATTGTGCGATATCTTATCAAATGCCTTCGAGTAATCAGTGTATACGACATCTACCTGGAAACCAACTTCCATAGCACTTAATACTGTATGCAAGAACTCACACAGATTGGACTCAGTGGATCGCTTATTAATAAAACCATGTTGGTTACAGGTAAGTAGAGGCCTTAATAATGGAAATATCGTATCATAGACAATCTTTTCAAAAAGTTTTGGAATAACTGACAATTTAGAAATACCGCGATAGTTTTTTATATCGTTTTTATTTCCAGACTTATAAATCGGCGTAATTAAAGATTTTTTCCAAATAGTTGGTAATAATCCGTTGTCCAATGATTTTTTGAAAAGCATTGTTAAAGGCACACATAACACTTTACTGCAGTTTTTTAAGAAAATGGGATGTATTCCATCTGGACCATAACCCTTGGATGTATCTATGTTCGATAAATATCGTTCTACTTTTTTGTCAACAATCTCGATAGAACTGATGATAGTCTGATTTGCGCTAGTAGAATAGTGATCCATTGTTTGATTTCCACTATTATCCTCAAAAACTGAATGAAAATAAGAATTAAACATATTTGCTATATCGTGTCCATTGTATCCAACTTGAGAGTTAAAATACATTACATTAGGTACAGATGTATGACCTTTTTTAGTCTTTATATAGGACCAAAACTGTTTTGAGCTAAAACGAATATTATTCTCTGCTCGTTCCAGAAACTCATTATAACACGTTCCTTCTAAGTTTTTTGATTGTAGACGTAATTCAGAGAACTTGTTATAATCGTTTTGTTGGCCATAAATTTTCCATTTTTTGTGGAATTTTAATTTTTTATTAATTAATTTTATCAAGGGTCGCGTAAACCAGCGTGGATATTTATTGATCTCATTTATACACTTAGACGGGACAAATGTCTCTATAATGTGATTTACGATAAGATAGAACGTATCAACTGCCTGACTAATATCTTTGTTTTTAAATTCGTGTTGCCAGTTAACTTTAGCTAATTCAAAATTAATTTTATCATAATCAGCGCTGTGAAAGCGACGTACAACACGAATAGCTGGATTTAAATTTCGCTCAATGGTATTCATATCAACTTTAATACAAAGGGAAGGATGATGTTCATCTTCAGGTTCTGATAAAGGGTCCACACGAGATATGTTACAATTCAGATTGGAAAGTACTAAGTCTAAGAGCCTGTTATTTAAGTTAAGAATATAATTTAATTGTTGTAATCCAGTAAAATTCATAAAAACAAATATTTGATGTACAAGGAGACATTCCGAGGGATTTAAAATATAATTTGAATTATTATTATTTAATGACCAAACAGCATCTCGTATATTAAAATCACCTGTAATAATTATATCATCTTGTGAATTTTCTATAATCAAATCAGATATAAATTCAAAAAAATTAAGCTGTGAATCCGTTTGAGAATTATTCTGTGGAAAGTAACAACAAAAAAGATGCAGAATTTTCCTAATAATACCGCGTTTAGTTATAATTTTTATATAAGTGACTTCAGCACTAGGAAAATTAGGCAACTGAACATTTCTCACATCAACATCAATTTCGCGACGGACCGCTATCAGAGTACCACCTCCCTTTGTCATTTCTAACTGCTCGTAATCACGGTCGTTACGATAAACATTATATCGAGCATCAAATATTTCACTGTCAAAGATTCCAGGTAAAAGCCAAGTTTCTGTTAGGCAAATAATGTCATAATCGCAATTAAGCACGTTTTTATAAAATTGATTAGTTTTAGTCCGTAAACCTCGGACGTTTTGATAAAAAATATTTAAGAACATGTTGAATACTTAAAACACAAATAATAATTGTATATATTACATATCTGTAATAAAAATTCCTTCATAGTTTCTATTTCTAATAAGTCATAAATAAATGATTGCCGCAATGAACGCTGCTCAGATAAAACGAATAAAATCATAAAAGAATATACAACACTAACAATAAAATAATAACTAAAAAAGTCATGAAAATGGACATTAACTAAAAAAGTAAAGTTATGAAAAAATACTAACAAAATAAAATTAGACACTTGAAACTTATGTTTTAAATAAAACAATTTCGCACTTATACGATTTTTTTTAAACAATCTTCAGAAGTGATGTGCAGGACAGGCGAGCTTTCTGTGCGTCTAACCATAATCGTGCAGTTACGTACCCAACAAAACAAATAACCCTTTTCCTTTGACTTTCGCTTTGCCTCATTGAATAAACTTTTATTGCGAGTAGAAAGGTGATCATTAACGTAAATTTGATTTTGCATTCCTGAAAATCCTATATCGCAAGCTCTTATAGTTTTTAATTTTCGAAGCAATGACAAAAAATCGTCTTTTTTGTAACGAGCTTGCATTTTTAAAATAATTGGTTTAGGCCTGATGTCATTGGAATCATTCTTAGTCGCTACTCTTGTGATAAAGTCTATGTCAGTAACCGGGTTCAAAGGGAAATTGCACTTATCAGCGAGCACTTTTATTAACTGTATAAGGTTTTCGCCTTTCTTTTGGGGAACTCCACTAATTTGGATATTTGAACGTCGAACCCATTGTTCATTCTTGTAATGGCTATCTTTTAAATCTTTCATAGAATTCTTTAGCTCATTTAACTCCAATTCGATGTTATGTATTTTTGTAACTTCCTTGTCAAAGTTATTAACTTGATCCATGACCATATCAATTGATGATTCAACGAGCTTAATTTTTTTTGTCCATTCGTTTACAGTTTCGGTAACTTTTTTAAACTCATTGGTTATAAAACTTTTAAATGATTCAATAGATGAATTTAAATGAGTGAAACGTTCATCAAAGTGGTCTATTATAGATTTAGTATTCAAGGTCGAATAGGGCTGTGCAAGATCTAAATTGGTTTCGTTGGCGACATTAGGTGTAATGGGACTTATATTATTATTTTTTTTGGTCTGTTTACAACTTGGACATTTCCATTTAGCTTTATTCATCGGTAGAATCTTTTTAAAATCTGCAAGCGAAATTCCCACGCAGCCATGATGATATATATTTAAGCAAGCAGTACATTTAATAGATTCTTCAACTTTCAATAAGCATAAGCAATGTTTACACTCCATTCTATTCGCTTTTAAATAAATGTAGGTAAGCTTTAATGAGTTAACACAGCGTATTCAATTTACCTTGCTCTTCGATAATAACTCGCGCCCAAAAAGTCGTAAGCGCCGCGTATATCGCGTACTTACGCGTTCTCTTCAAATAGTATGCACTTCAATGTAATTACTGTGATTGTTTTAGTATTTTAAATATTTTTATTATACTGTGTCTTTGTATATTATTAAAAACAAGCACAAATATACTTTAATACTTATTAAACAACATGAAATAAAAAGTCACTTCCAATAACACTTTTATAAGGAATTAGGGATTATTTTGTATAGCACAAACGATATAGCACCGTACGTCAACTGTACTGTACTGTACGTCAACTTATATAGATAATTACACCCAGACTCAGGATAAACAGACATGTTTAAGCACTCAAATGTCTGTACTGGGTGGGAATCGAACCCAACCTTCGGCGTAAACGGCATGTATCTACCAACCTTTTTTTTTCTCGCAGTGGAAACCTTCAGAAATGTAATTTGAATATACTTCAAAATGTTTCAATAACTTAATATTCCATCCATTGTGTTGGCTTGTACCGTCACCCGAGTCGATGGAAAACTTGAATAACTAATATAAGTAATAAGTAGTTCGCTTAATAAATAAGGGTCATGACAATGTATTATAATGATACACATCGATGTATTTAATTAAACAAATTATCGTGGAAATCTTTGGGGAACGATTTTGTCCATCAGTGGACATTTTCCAGCTGATATGTTAAACCAATGAACTTTAAAATCGTATATACTTGATTGTATTGTATTGTATTGAGCCCTTTGGCATTCACATTGATCACATTTTAAGAATTTTAGGAGTAGCTTTTAAATAGGAAATATAAATAAAAAATAAATCATCATTATTATAATTTTATTATTTATTTGCGATCTATAACAATTGAGGTATCTCGTACAATAAATTATATTCGTTACTTTTTAATTTACTTATATTAATATTATATTACAATAATAATCTTAAGATATAAATAATTTATTAATATATCTTGCATTATTTGTGGCAGATTGGAAAAACCAGCACATTGATCTTTCGTCAATCTTATATGTTTGTACATACGTTAATAACATTAGTGCTTAACGTCTTAACCAGCCGAATAGATGAACTAAAAAACCATATAGCAATAAGTATTAGCGTCGGACAGCTTTACTTGGTGGTAATGCCTTGTGCACGATCAAATAGTTTATTTGCAAGTATGTAAAGGTCACCACAATATTTTTCTTCACCGCCTAGTAAGAGATGAATTAAAACACAAATTAAGCACATGAAAGTTGAGGGGTGCTTGCCAGGATTTAAGCCCTCGATCTTCGTATTCTCCTATCTCGGTTTTGGCTCTGATAATAAGAGAGTATTAACTAACCAGCCCATAAAACAATACCTTTCATATTCATATTGTATACTGCGTGTTCCTTTCAACTCCATCCGTATCAAATTATTTTTGCCTTAAATCCTATAAATCATAGCTCTTGACCGTCCCGATCTATGTGGACATTGCGATCTGCGATTTAGTCGTGATGAGGTAACAAAGAGACAGGTAGATAAATTAAGCTACAATATCATTGTTATAAATTGCCTCAGCGTCCACTGCACGATTCGTGAATTCGAAGTTCGAACTCCTTTCTAATTTCAGAGCCTCGCTTCGAACCAGAATTATTAGATACGCCTGACTAACTGAAAAGTTAGAAGTTTATTAGTTTAATAAATATATGTCTAAAGATAATAGTTTTATATATATAACTAACTAAAAATTTAAGTAATAATAAAAACACAATAATTATTTTATAATTATTTCAACCGTTTATTATAAATTTTATGTTATCTACTTGTATGTGAATAATATTTATTATTTGTAAGAAAAACATTGGTAATCGATAAACAAAATTTGTATATATGTTGATTATTAAAATTGTTTTCCTCTCTCTGTGATGATTGCGTTCTACAAACTCTCCAACTTAAAATTATTTTATTATATAATTATGTAAATAAATATTATTGTAAATATAACAATGATATATATACGAATCTCATGAAACAAAGATAAAACAAAAATTGATACTGAGATGTACTATATTTTTAATAATAAAACACTGTAATGAAAATTAATATGTAAATTACTTACTCAAAATCCAGAAAGATATTGACCAAATCAACAACAGAATCCACATCATTAGGCTGATATGTCTAAGCGAGAACTCAAAATCATATAGCACGAAGATGGTGTAATAGAAAAAATAGAATACATATACACCTAATGCAACCATTGCTTCTTTATAAAACAACTTCATTTTCCTATATTCTTTCTGTAAACAAACAAAACATTTTTTTAACTTAGTCAATGTCTATGACCACTAAAAAAGTTTATTTTATTAGTTTATTTAGCATCCCTTACATCGCTAATAGGCTACTAACATTAAGAACTAAGTTGTTGTCGTGCCCGTAATTACACTGGCTCACTCACCCTTCAAACCGGAACACAAGAATACACAGTACCTACTGCTGCTTCGCGGTACAAGATATTATTAGTGGGTGGTACCTACCCAGTTTTAATTAACATTAATTATAAAGTAACTGAAATATTTTTCATCGTTTTATTTTATAGGGATAATGTTAATATATCAATATACAATTCCTTTATAATGTATAAGAAAAATCTTGTACGGTGGTGTAAGACACCACTGTACCAGCTGTTAAGTTAATAAACATGGAACTTACCGTATGAGCACTGACAATAAATATTATGTGAAAAGCAATATCCACACATAAGAGAATTGAAAATATAATTATGTTAATACACATAAAATGAACTCGTTCGGGGTAACCAACGTGTATACAGCGTGTAACTATAACGCCTATTAAATTGGCCAAAAGTAGTAAACTGAAAACCTGCAACAATAAAATAAAATAAAATTTCTGTTTATTTCCCATAGCTGGGCTAAGGCCTTTTAAGGAGGTTTTAAACTTAAACACCACGCTGTGCCAATTATAAACACTTTTTTTTAATCGAAATCTTCCATGTTCTTATTTATATCAATTTCCTTTCTTTTCTAATAGAGTCTGTTTAATTAAATAAACATGAAAGTAAAGATACTTATTACAATTTATCTATATTTCGGTTCGATAATGTACTAAACAAGAACCTCTTTTGTTTCGTATTTTGAAAAACTGAAGCTCACACCGGCTTAAACCCCCCCCCCCTTATTTAGCAATTTAAGTGCACGTATTCATTACTTACAATAAAGTCCTATTCGAGAATTTCAACACAATCACCTGAAATATTGACTTTTCTGAAATAATGCACTTTTAGGCACGTAACTTTAACGCTACTTCATTAAGAGCAATATTTTTGGCAGAAATTTCTTGATACAACACCTAATAATTTTTATCGGGCCGACCGAGAATTTAAAACCAGAACCTCGGTTTGCATCTTATTAACTAGCCATAGACCAACGAGTTTTAACTATTCAATACCGTTTGCGTTAATAAAATGTATACGGAAAAATTCTACGAATATATGAGCTATGAGTTAATTTACGTCAACGGAATGCAACAATAAACTGGCTACTGAATTGTGTATTCTCTATTCCGAGAATCTATTCTAATAAAAATATAAACGCGACAGTAACTCTTTCTTTCTGATACGTTTTCATGGCTAAGCCTGAACCGATTTTAAAGTAATTTGGTATGAAGCAAGCTTGAAGCTCCAAGGAAGTATATAGGCAACCTTTTTTATATCTAATACCTCTCACAATCTCCAAACACGCGGCCAAAACTAGTACAATATACGTTGCAAATATTTTGAGAATAATACTACATACAATACAATATCTCCAATTACGAGTTAATAACAAATTAATCCCACTATTTTTTTTATTTTTTTTTGTTAATTATCTCATTTATTGATTGTCTTTTTATATAAAAGTTAAGATATATACATTTATTTTTTATGTATTATTTATATAACATATAAGTTAAAAAATAGCAAATATACTTACTAATTTCACATAAAACCACAGTAGTAATCCCAGCCTGAGTGGAAAGCAAAAACAACATCTCGCATATTCAGGAATTTCACACTTCATTTTTATATATTTTAAAAGTATATGGAAAATATTTAAATTTCGAACAACAATTATATTGTTTTCGAAACGTGTTACTCCTTTTACGTTTTATTATTTACAAACAGCTGTACTGTGTACGATCGCATTATTTCTGACCCAAAGCTGACATTTGCTTCGGTTTATGAAGATAAATTTATCAGTATGTAATTATTTTATTTATATATACCCATAAATATTTTTAATAGCTCGAGGAAATAAGAAACCCAATGGTTTCAATTGGATTTATTGGGATTGGGAAAATACAAATGTGGCCCTTTATATTCAATTCTGTAGTAGAATATAGAATTGCGTTTTTTTGGTTCTCTTTTAAATTTCCTTTATTTTGTATCTACTAGCTGTGTCTCGCCGTATTACCTATGTTAATTTTTTCTTATTAAAAATCCTAAATGTAACATTATTATTATCAAATCAAAGCTACTTATCATGTCCCAGAAGAGTTATTTGTGATTATTACCTACTCATACGCCTAAGAAATTTGTTTTTTATTAATATTTTTTTAAATTGCTGGGAAGTCCAATGAGTCAACTCCACCTGATGATAAGTGATAATAGAGTACAAAACGACGAGGGCCAGTACAGTCGGAAAGAACGAACTACACTAGGCGTGCCGGCCCATAAGATGCCTCGTTTGAAGGAACCCAGGTTATAAGAGGAGAAAAATGGAATGGAATTGATGTTAGGCGGTGACATCGAGAGCCAGCATGCGTTGACTTGTGAAGGAAAGGGGAAGCAGGAATTAGAGAGAATAATTCCTAAGAGCAATTATATGTAACTTGTGGTAGAGCTTTGTGCAAGCTCGTCTGGGTAGGTACCACCCACTCATCAGATATTCTGCCGCAAAACGACAATACTTGGTATTATTGTATTCCGGTTTAAAGGGTCAGTGAGCCAGTTTAATTACAGGCACAAAGGACATAACATCTTAGTTCCCAAGGTTGGTGGCGCATTGGTGATGTAAGCGATGGTTAACATTTCTTACAATGCCAATGTCTATGGGCGTGGGTGACCACTTACCATCACGTGCCATCAGGTGGTCCATATGCTCGTCCGCCTTCCTATTCTATATAAAAAAATATACAACTTTATGTGTTTGTGTGTTTGTTTGTGACAAAAAGATAATAAGCTTACTAATAATTAATGCGAGATATATAAGGGCTTATCCAACACATGCTGGTTTCAACACAAAATTCCATCCATGACAAGGAAGCAAATATTTGTTATAATCTCTTTGAATTTTCTTGCCAACTCTCGAACATGAATGGACTGGAAGTGCGGAATGTTTTGTTGTGCTTAATTGTTGACAAACATGACGACATGACAGACCGGATGCTTGCAAACGGACAACACGATAACGTGAAATATTATTAATCAACATTACAACAAATCAGAAAATTCCTTTAAGTTTCGTGACGATTAATTTAATATCAGATCATAATTATAAAGGCACATGCAATGAAATACGTTAAATGTTTACGACGGAAAACTGTTTTAATATTTTTTAAACCTCATTGCATATAAAAAACAAATTAGAGTTAAATAATAAAATATTGTTTGAGCCAAAAGATTACATTCAAATAAAAACTGTAGCTACAATTATATTTACAATTATATTATATAGTTACAATTATATTATTAGCTATTGTGTAAGAACAGACTTGAAACTCACCGCGAAATACGACTGAAATATCAGAAAATGATATGCGATATTGACCATGACAATTATAATATTTATAGGATACACGTATCAAAATATTGTATCACTTAATCGATTTCCCTTTAACGAGTGAGATACGAAGTGTGTTCTCACATAATAGCACTTCTAACGGAAGGGCTACGCGATTCCGATACGTCTGTACCATGACATTCTCCCTGGTACATGTCAATTATTGATTTTTTATTGATCATCAAACATAACATATAATCACAAGAAATTTAAACTTCAGAGTTATTTCTTTCTACGTATCCATGTATGATGCATTCAGGATCCTCTATTATGTAATTATTTGCTGCACAATCTCTATCATCTTCTAGATTCGAAATAAGGCTCCGCACAGCTATCGTGAGGTAGAGTTGAAATACTGTAAGGAAACAGATATATTTATTAGAGATTAAATATATTTACATAAATCATAATTTGTTGTTTTACATAGAAACCTGCCTTATGGGTAGGTATCGATATATTCTACCAACAAACAGCGATCTATTTATTTATATAGAAAGGCATATGGTGATTTTTAAAATCTTTAATGTAAAATTGAATTGTCTGTTATATTTCCTTTCCATGTCACACATAACTTAACACAGTAAGAGTATAGTAACAGTAACAGCCTTTTAAAATCCCAGCTGGGCTAAGACCCCCTTTCCTTTTTGAGGAAAAGGTGTCGAGCTTATTCCACCACGCTGCTCCAATGCGGGTGGGTAAAATACACATGTGGCAGAATTTCAATGAAATTAGACACATGCAGGCTTCACATTGCAAAATAAAACATAACAATTAGTATATACAATTATATGTACATGTAGGCAGATTAACGTCTTCTTTTAAGCTAGTTTCGCTGTTATCATTCAGATTACTTACGTAGCACAATACCCGTTGAGCATACACCGGCCACGACGAAGATCCAGACATCACTCAGAAACAAATTGCGTATTCTATATGCCTTAACTGGAATATATAGAGAAATTATGATAGTTAGTCCTATTATTGTGATAACGTTGTAACCGTAGAATATCTCTAGACAGCCTCGACTTCTCTGGAAATAATAAAATAATTTTATTAAATAAACAAAAATAGAATACATTACCAATTTAGTTATTTAATTCCAAAATAAATACATGTTCGTTATTACGACTTTTATTTTCTTGACTTACTCTATGTAGACCTGCTACGAACACGATGTAGAATATAAAATATATTATAGATATTCCCAGTGATAGAGATATTTCTATATACGACAACGGGTCGAAATGTTTGTATTCATCTAAAATATCCATAATCTTGAAGAGCATCCGGAGGACTGTGAAGTAAATTAAAATCTGAAAATAAGAAACAATATTACTTGGAGGCAGATCTTTCTTCTCACCCATCCACTTATACGTATTTTCCGCCTAACAGCAACTTTCACTGGTGGTAGGGCTTTGTGCAAGCTCGTCTGGGTAAGTACCACCTACTCATCAGATATTCTACCACAAAAAAGCATTACTTGTTATTGTTGTATTCCGGTTTGAAGGGTGAGAGAGCCAGTGTAATTACAGGCACAAGTGACATAACATCTTAGTTTTCAACGATGGTGGCGCATTTGCGATGTAAGCGATGGTTAAAATTTCTCACAATGCCAATGTCTATGGGCGTGGGTGACCACTTACCATCACGTGGCCCATATGCTCGTACGCCAACCTATACTATAAAAAAAAAAAAACTTAATATTGCTGTGTTCTGCATCTGTCCTTTATGCCGGTAGTTAAACTGGTTCACTAACCCTTCAAACTTCTACACAACAATACTAAGTACTGCTGTTTTGCGGTAGAACGACGACGAACAGACGAGCTTGCGCAAAGACACGTAAAACTGTTTGGATCTGGGTATAACCAACTTGTCAATTATTCCACGGCCGCGGCAACACCTTGTAATTCATTCACCTCTCAAATCTCATGTACCACTTAATTTCAGATACTTCTTACAGTGCCAGTACTTACGGATATACAATACAAATGGCAACAGGAGTGATAAAAAAATCTCTATCTTATCTAAGGTTTCTTTATCTTTAGTTCAAAAATGATCCCTTGATGATTGACGAGCCGGTTGGCGTAGTTGGTAGATACATGCGTTTCACGATGAAGGTTGTGGGTTCGATTTCCACCCAGGACAGACATTCGTGTGCATGAACATGTCTGTTTGTCCTGAGTCTGGGTGTAATTATCTATATAAGTATGTATTTACAAAAGAAAAGTAGTATATGTAGTATATCAGGTGTCTGGTTTCCATAGCACAAGCTCTGCTTAATTTGGGATCAGATGGCTGTGTGTGAATTTTTTCCCAGGATATTATTACATACTATACAAACCGTGAAGAAACCTGTGTGTGGAAGATGAATATGAAGATGATAGTCATCAACATGTGTATCTACCGACCTGCATTGGTGCAGTGTGGTGAATAAAGGTATTTTTCCTCAAAATAAGGTCTTAGCTCACATTGAACATTTATAGACGGTGACTTTGCTAGGGCACTATATATAAATGTATCTGCAAGTTATAATTAGCATTTATCTAAAAACTTTATTAATAATACTTACAATGGCAAGATATCCCCAAACGAATAAACCTGGTTTCAAGGGAAAACAAAAACAACACGAATTGATTTTCCAACTCATTTTAAAATACACTATTCAAATATAACACAATAAAACTACATATTATTACGGTATGATTAAATTTCTTAAATATGTTTATTAAACACATCTAATATAATCAAGAATACGTTGATAAATGACGTTTATATTTAATAAATCATTTTGTTTTAATTGTAACTCAATTGATATAATATTATGCTAATAACAATCATATCGTTAATTCCACAGATTATAATATATTATAATTATAATAGTATTTGCATACAAAGTAAGAAATAAAAAAAGAGCTTTCACCGCTGGAACAATTAAATTTTTAAACCATACAGAAAATTTAAAATTTTATAAATGTTTTTTTTTATGATAATTTTATCATAATTATAAATGGTATATTTATGTATCAATTTTCTTAAACGAAAACAGACAAACAGTCACAAAGATAAATATATTTTTAGTTAATCTTGTTTTAATCGAACCGTGACCCCGGGGTTCCCGAACGCGTCAACATTCATACACCCGCAGATATTATTGACCGAATGATAAAACTACACTGCAGAATTATTCATTTATTCACCGCTTTAATTAATATTACTTAAAAATTATAAATTATGTAATAAACTATGTTTATGTTTGGTTAAGGTGGAAGAAGCTCCAATAGAAATCAAAACCAAAATACATATTATTCAAGTATTTATCAAAATATTTTATAAGACCATATATATATTAATATATGTACTATTATATATCATAATAGTACATGTATTATTCTCTTTTTCAAATTGATTTTGTAGTAGTTATAAATTATTATTATAATTTTAAAGGACTAAGTAACTGGTATAATTTAATTTCAAAAACTAAATCTCTATTATATTATAATACAATTTTAATATGAAAAGCAAAGAAGGATAAAGGCTTTAAAGACAAAGTTTACGATTAAACAAATAAATATTAATATTTCCTATTATTTATTATAGTATACTTTACATTTAAACTAGCAATCTCTGCTATAAACAAGTCTGCTATTCAGTAAAGAAACAACAGAAATATGAATTAGTTAGAAAGCCTGTTTGGTCAAGTTCTGTATGTTTTAAAACGGATTTCTTCCGCTTTGTATAGGAGTATCAACTATTATTTCTGCGGCGTGATTCACATAACAAAGACGACTGGTATGGCGTATCTTAAGCAGCTCGCTTCGCACAAGTAGAAGAAGATATACTTGGATTCCTGAAAAATATATAAAGATCATTTTTTTGTTTGCGTTCGATTGAAAACTTTGAAATGTCTTCTAATTTCCTTTCACCAAAAGTTTCTCCAAATGAAGAGACTGATAAAAACACGACTACAAAATTCATAGTGAGCTTATGTTATTTGTCCTAGAGAGGGGAGAGACATAGTGACTTTATTAACAACTTCCTTGTTCATACAGTAGACACAATAACCATGAGTTAAACGTGAGTTAGGACGGGGAAATTGTGAATATACTGAATAAAGAATAATTTTCTTAGCAAGTAATTCCTTTGTTCCTTCATTTGAAATCTTTACAATTGTATTTACCATCCCACTGGGTATAGTGAGGGCAACACAGAGCGCGTCACGGCAGTATGTGCAAGCGAATCCGTGACCGTGAGGTAAATGCGTAAATGTGCTTTTCCAGTGAAAAAATAATTGATCTTATTAACATTGAGTGCTTTTGTGTTTATGCACCCACATGTATATTATATTTTGTCCTGCGTAATTGGCTCCTTTATGAAAGATGGTCAGGATAAACAAATGTTTGGGTATATTGACTCCACCCAAGTCAGTACAACGCCGAAGCATTGGTAAGCACATTGAAATTGAAATAGGTATATACATAGTTATTAGAGACAGATAATTGAATAAGATATTGTGTAGTTGTTTTTATGTCATTCGCCAACTCACCTAAGCCGGTTAGGACGAAACAAGCTTCTAAAATGTAAAAGCCGAAGTGACTGTATAAATCACTGTATCTGACCACTATGAACGTGACGAGGGATGCCAGCGTTGTTGTAATCCCGTAATAATAGTATGCTCGGAGAAGTTGCGTCTTTTTCTAGAAGTTTAAGCGATATCTTAGACTCTGGATTATGAGATTTTGAAAAGGGAACCAGTTCTACTAACAAATTGTCACTTCGAATCGAAACGTAATCGTTTGCCGTTTAACCGTTTTCTTATTCAACTAACACAACTATAGTTGCTGTTGAAGTTTGAATTGATTAGAGACGAGAACGTAGCGTAGCTGTTATAAATTAGTAGAATTGGTTTTCAGTAAATACCGACGACCTTAAGAAGGTGGCGGGCACCAACTGGATGCGGAAGGCGGAGGACAGGGAGCTTTGGCGCACCTTGGGAGAGGCCTATGTTCAGCAGTGGACAACGATTGGCTGTTGATTGAAATACGGGTTCGAATACTGATTTTTAACTAACGTAAGAAATAAATAAGAAAAAAATATGGAATTCTATATTTTATTCTTACTTATTTTTTTATGTTAGTCAAATATCATTGCGATTATGTATGTATATTAATATATAGTTAAAATTGCAAAAAAAGTGATTATATTTTATTTATATTTTATCTTTTGATTATATTAATTTTATAAAACTATTTTAGTATGAAAAGTTTTTTTTTAATATATTGAAGTTTATTTTAAGTATATCACATAAGGAATATGTATATTTATGGAAGTTGGAAGTGTTTACACTCCCGTGCCTCGGAAAGCACGTAAGGCGTTGGTCCTGCGCCTGAGCTCTTACCGGTCGTGTCGGATTGCCGTCCCATCGGATTATGAGAGTTAGGGAATAGAGAGTGCACCTGTTTGCGCACACACTTGTACACTATAATATCTCCTGCGCAGTTGGATAAGCTCTCTTGAGATTGGCCGCCGTGGCCGAAATCGGTCTGGAGGTCTATTCTTATTAAAATTATTTATATATATTTTCGAATGTATGTATTTATATCTCTATGTATGTTTATTTGTATATTTATGTATGAGTCAACTTTTGCCCTTCTACAAACTTTCTTTGGCACTTCTAAGATTAGTAGATAATGTAGGTCTTAATTTTATCATTAAACCGCCTCTCGCACAATGTATAGAAATAAAATATAATAAATATGTATGTAAATGATTTATGATAAATAAATATCAATATAATATCAATTGCATGTACCATATGCGCTCCCACAAGTAGCACTATGTTAAAAAGGATCTCAGCTATGAAGAGTATGAACGCAAACCACACTTGCGAGTAGAACGCCACCCCCTTGTACAGCGCCATTGTGTGTTGGGATGATACGTGGTTTATACTGACGTAAATCTCCACTGCCAGCACGAAGATTGAAAATAACTGAAAACAATTTGAAAATCTTCTTTTTCGTGGTAGGGATTTGTTCAAGCCCGTCCTGATAAATACGCACACACTCATCAGATGTTCTACAGCCAAACAACAATACTAAGTGCCCGAAGAATTACAGACCCAAGGATGTCCCTTCATTTCTAAGGTCGGTGACGCATAGGTGGTGTAAAGGATGATTAATCTTTCTTATAGTGCCGACGTCTATGCGCGGTGGTGACCATTTACCCTCATGTGGCTCATTAGCACGCCAGAATATCAATGTCATAAAAAAATTGACACTTCAATTGCTCATCTTATAACAAAAATGAGATAAATAAATAAAATATGCTGTCGAAATGTCCGCAAAAGAACACACCTTCTATGTTCACTTGACAAAATAACTAGCTGAATTCAATAAAATTAAGTAGAAAACTGATAAAAAGTTAAAATGTCCTATTGCTGAGTGAATTTCTTGAAGAGAAATGCAATGGAGCCATCAAAGTCAAAGTTAAAGTCAAAAATCTTTATTCAATATAGGAGCGTTACACTTGCTTATTGATTGTCATAAATCTACCACCGGTTCGGAAATAAGCACCTCAGACCTGAGAAGAACCGGCGAAAGAAACTCAGCGGTTTTTTTTATATCTCAGCCTTTACATTAAGCAATATACAACAATATAACCTTCTAAATTCTACCATCTAACTTCTACCTTGGAAATCAAAAAAATGTGGTAAAAAATGTGGCTGAATTTCATCCGTACATATTCTTATTATGTTTTCCTTCACCGCCGAACTGAATTATATAAACACACGAAAAACCAATAGTGCTTTTTCGGACTTAAACCCACAGTTTTCGGTTAAGATTCACATGTGATCAACACTGGGCCATATCATTTTTATTTTCCGCTAGAACAACACTGAAAAAATATAGATATTCTATGATTGTATATTATTGAACTATTCGCAGATTTTAATAGAAACAAAATGCATCTTATAAAAGGTGGGCGACCAGTTACAAAAGTCACACATTGCTTACATTTCCATTTATAAATATATTTTCCATAAAATAAATATTATTTTATAAGATTTTCTGTAAATGTATATTATAATGTTTTTCTTGTCTCCCATATTGTATTATACTATAATATTAAAAAATATTACTTACCAAATGAATATATCCAAAAACAATAATTCCATGTCTTAAAGGAAAGCAACAACAACACCGCCTGCACTCAGGTATTTCTAAACGCATTATTGAATTTAATCAACAAAAAACAACACTATCATCTATTAACCATAGCATGTATGAGCAAATTCATGAGATGAATACAGAAACGCATTCGTCACTTGTGATTCCTAAATGTACTTATGACTTCACGGTTCAAAATTGCTCGTATGGACAATGTTGACGGTCCAATTATCTTATTTACCATTTAAGGCGCGGAAGCTGTGCATTGTCCACGCTTTGTGAAGAAACCAACACAAACATACATCTACGTGTTACCATAATAGTTTTATGGGACATAGGAAGGAACGTCTTATTGTGATTACCTATCCCGGTTTCACTTATCCTTTATCATCTCATTATCATCAAAACTACGTTCCATTATCAGAGAGTACATCCTAATCACTGATTTTATGAAGATACATAACATATACATAATACTGTTATATGGTTTTATTGAAATAACTTGTCGCTATTTTAAAACTATACGTGTTACACATTATATAAAACAGCAATACTTGATATTGTTGTGTTCCGGTTTGAAGGGTGAGTGAGCCAGTGTAATTACAGGCACAAGGGACATAAAATCTTAGTTCCCAAGGTTGGTGGCGCATTGGATATGTAAGCGATGGTTGACATTTCTTACAATGCCAATGTCTAAGAGCGTTGGTGACCACTTACCATCAGGTGGCCCATATGCTCGTCCGCCTTCCTTTTCTATAAAAAAAAAAAAAAAATTGAATAATTAATAAACCAAGCAAAAACATAACAACCAAAATTGTATTTCAAATAAATAAACAAATGTAGGATTTTTTAGGAGTTCTTATGAGAGCCTATGAGTATTAAACGACACTCCAAGATATCTAAGGAAGAGGTAAGGATATCTAAGGTGTGACTATTCGTTTTAGGGCTTTAAAAAGTAGATAAGGTAATTAATATATAATACAGGCATACTATTTTTAATGTAACATCTATCAACGCATTGATATTATCATCATTTTGTTTTCCGATAACTCTTACTTTACTTTTTTATTTCCTGTATTGTTAATCTAGTAAATGATCAAATTATTTATAAATAAAATTCTACACATTTTATTATATTTTTTATTAAATTTTACATACTCATTATTATTATGCTCTTGTAAAATAAGAACATAAATATTTACATCTAAAGAAATAAAACACAGCCTGCTGCTTACGACTAAAACATATAATTAATTAAATTTAATTAATTAAATAAGTTATCTTATAATTATATGAAAATTAATGCTTGTTTTATTAAATATAAAATGACAAGGGAATTGCAACGCATACCAGCCATTTGGCAATAATTTTATGAATATATTAAATTATTTTGGCACAACTTACACTGACTGGTATTAAATTATATAATTATAATATTTATCCATATCTAACTACATAATAATTAAATAATTATTAAACTATTAAGTTCATAAAATTGATTGTTTGATTGTTGTATTGTAAGCAATCTTCTCTAGCACTACTACTTCAGACGCATAACTTAACCGATATACTATATATATTAACAAATAGAAAAACAAAATATAAGAAATAGATTAATAAGCGCTATTGTAGTTTAAATTGCATAATGTTTATTAATAATCCCATATCTGTTAAGTGTGCACTCTTTTCTCTTCTGATGGGATGGCAATCTGACAAGACCAAAGCGAGTAAGCAAAGCCTTAATACTACACCAAGCTATTACAAGTAAATTTTAAAATAAAAACGGTTTGAACATATATTTGCCTGACCCTGGATATCAGAATCTATGTCACACTAAGCTAGCCTCTTTTTAGCAAGGCATTTAAAAACACGAGAGTGATCATATAATCATATAAAGGTTTCGTTTTAATATTGAATGTACGAAAACCTAATTAGAAAAAGGATTTAATAAAAAAATATTTTTTCAATATTACAAACATAATATCATAATCAATTATTTTTATATTCATCTTAAATATAATCAATAAACGTCATAATCGTATTGTAGAAGATAAGGTCAGCTGTCATGTTTCGCTTAAATTATTTCCATATATAGTTAACAGGAGATCTTGGTAGAGAAAGAAGAGAGAATTTTATCTTAAGAGAATAATTCTAATATTGAGTTATTCAATTCTATCATTAATAAACTCTATATGAGCGGTTGCATTTATATATATGTATGTATGATTGATTTAAAAAAAAGTACGAATGTGTGCTTAATAAGGAAATTCAACAATGTAAGGTAAGATTTAAGTGAGATTCTATGTAGAACATCTTAAACATTCTCGATAGGTACAACAGTGCTAGGGTATATACCGTTTGTATCGACTTTCAACTCCCCATTGATAAATTGATGCAGCTGATTCTCATACGTGTGGCCGGACATATCCATCTTCTTTAGCAGACTCCTCACCAAGAACAGGAGGTAGAGATGTATACCTGTAGAAAACATGATGAGATTTAAAAATAAATGGACGTTTCATTTTATTTCTGTTTCTTAATTACCCAAAAATTATGTCAGAATATTTAACACATTTTATTTTAGTTTGGTAAACAAAATTATGATATAAGAATTATGATAACATTCTGAATTGGATTCAGAAAAAGGAATGCGATATACGAAACAGTATTCGAATAATAATATTATATATATTAGCGAGGCAGATGCAATGGACCGGCCTGATATTAAATAGTCACCTTCACTCATGTATAATTATAAACACCGTGGAGCCGCAAACCACGAGTTCAAGGTATTATGTCCCATGTACCATAGTGGTAGAATAAATATATCCTATCCGGACTGACCTACACAAACCCCTACATTTCCCGTTTATCAAAATTATCAGACTGAAGCACAATAAGATAGTCAAAATAGCATTTTTTTTTTAATTGTATTAATATATTTATGTACTATACTTACATAAACCAGTTACAAAGAGCGTCATCAGCTCCAAAGCTTCGAAACGGTTTGAATTAATTGTCGATATTATCTCCAATATGACCACTGCTACAACTGTGGCGATTGTGTAGTAGTAGAATATCCTCAGGTATGTCATGATTTTCTGAAATTATGTAGTAATACAAATACTCTTTATATTTTATACTAAAAACTAATACTTCCAAATTGTTTTAAATTTTTCTTTTCCTTTATTATTATTTTAGATGCTTAGTGTCAGTTTTGAAAGTCGTGGTTACCTATAAGTATGGCAACTTTTCCCTATTAATTTGTAAACATTTAATTTGACATTATTGCTGTATTTTATGTTAATTATACTAAAAAATAAAACTGATCTGTATTAAGAGCAAGTCTCCAAGTCTGAATTTTCTATTGATATTTTATTCCTCGTTGAAATAAATCTTGAAATAACTCCACATTATCGATTTTCTTTTATAAATATCATTAATTTCGATTTAAGAGATTTATTTAAGTGTCCAATTTTGCCGAAATGCATTTGTTGCTCTTAAGTTCTTTTTTAATGAATTCCCTTATGCACTCAATTATAATCTTACGCAGTTGCCCATATTCCTTTGATAATGGCGACATGACCGAAATCGGTCTATTTGCTGTTAATCCAATTCATTCAGGGTGGCGCAATATATGAAAAAAATATGTTAATAACCTTATGGGCGCCATAGACCAGAGCGATGTTGAATATGATATCCACGCAGAATATAGCGATACAAAGTTCACCGTCCAAGTCAGCAGGCACGCCGTGGTACACCAGCACAATACCAGAGCCATTGTGGACCGAATAACTGTATAACCCAACCATGAACGCAGAAAAAAGCTGGAAATAAAAAAAATATCACAGTGTCTTACAAATTATATTTGTCGTCTATTTTAAATTTGTTATTAATAAATTATTTAAATTGTTTTTTAAATATATTTATTACTTTTATTAAAATATTTTACATATACATATTTTAGTTAAAATAGTACTAAAATTCGGTTTTACCAAAAATATATAATGATAACTTAATATATAATGATAACAAAGTAGAGCATTATCTTTCAAAGCTGAAGATATCTAAGGGTAGCGGCCCAGATGGCCTACATCCTATTTTTCTAAAAAATTGCAGCAAGGCACTTTGCACTCCTTTAACTATTCTCTTTACAAAGTCCTTGAACACGGGTTGTATGCCAAAGGAGTGGAAGAGATCTTTAATCACACCTATTTTTAAACAAGGCGATAAAAATAATGTTAAAAACTACCGTGGCATTTCAAAATTGTCTGTGATTCCTAAGATGTTTGAAAAAATTATTTTTGATACCTTGTTTCCATTATTAAGGCCTTTACTTATACCAAATCAACATGGATTCATCAATAAACGCTCAACTGAGTCAAATCTTTGTGAATTTCTTGATATAGTATTGAAAGCTATGGAAGATGGTCACCAGGTAGATGCCGTGTACACCGATTATTCGAAAGCTTTTGATAAAATTTCTCATAATCTGTTGCTAAAAAAACTAGAAAACATCGGTGTACACGGCGATCTTTTGCGATGGTTGACATCCTACCTTCGTGATCGTACTCAAGCTGTCGCAGTTAAAGGGTTTACTTCTACTTTTGTACCTATAACATCCGGTGTGCCTCAGGGTTCCCACCTTGGTCCCTTATTATTTAACGTCTTTATCAATGACTTAACATGCTGCTTCTTAAACTCACAGTTTTTACTCTATGCCGATGATACAAAAATTTTCAAAGTTATAAGGGATAACCAGGATTGTATCGAACTCCAAAATGATCTAAATAGGTTAGGACAGTACTGCAAATCTAATGGTTTACAACTAAATTTGGCTAAATGTTGTATTATAACATTTTCAAGAAAAAAAATGCAACATTCTTTCAGTTATTCAATGTTTGGTGTTAAATTGCGAAGGGTAACTGAGGTACGGGATCTTGGTGTACACCTTGATAGCCAACTCGTGTTCGATAAGCATATTGAAAAAATTACTTTAAAATCTTACCAAATGTTGGGCTTCATCTCAAGGCAAGGTACTGACTTTAGGAACCCTAATACACACATTATACTTTATAATGCTTACGTTCGGTCACACTTGGAATATGCATCGACTGTATGGAATCCATGTTATGCTAAGTATATTCAAGCAATCGAAACAATTCAAAATAAATTTATTAAAAAATTAAAATATAAATTTGGTCACGATTTGCCTACTCTACTGTCCTTGAAAACTAGACGAGAACATAGAGACCAATTGTTTCTATTTAAAATTATTAACAGCCTTATAGATTCGCCTTATCTCCTAAATAAAATATTATTTAACTGTCCTCGCTTAAGTGCTCGGTACAAAGCCACTTTCGCAACTCCAAATCATCAAACAAATTATTACAAAAATAGTTTTATAGTAAGATCGTGTAGCAACTATAACGATAAATATAACCACATAGATTTGTTCAGCAGCGGTCTCGGTAAGTTTAACTCGATACTTAAAAATAATTAGATTAAGATTTGTTATTAACTTTTTTTTTTTTTTTCCTTTTTCATATTTCACATGATATAGGTTTGGTTTATATACATTTTTTACACTTGTTAGTTTTTTTTTTTTTTTTAATTACCATACATTTAATTTTACTGTTTTATCTATTTTATATATATGTTCACTTCCAGATTAATTATTTGTGGAAACTGTATTGGCATGTGTGTTATTTAAGGTTTTTATAAGTTTTATGTAATATAAAATATGCTGTTTGTTTCACTTACTTACAAATAAACAAATAAACAATAAACAAACTTATTTTTGCCAAGCAGCTAGGCTAAATCAAGAAACTTTAATATAATATTTAAGATAAATATGATATTAAATTATTTTTATTGCCTCGATACAGGCAATTATTAGCGGACGATACAAAAAAATATATTGAAGCAGGAAATATTTAGTAAAAGCCTAAAATTATAAATTTGTCAGTGTAACATTTCAGTGCCTCAGAAAAGGCGTTTTACATATGCTAGATCTCTCTTAAATCGTGTCGTATTGCAATCACATTATAAGAGTGAGAGAATAAACTGTGTTTTTTCACTCCGATCATGAAGACATAATATTAATAAAAGTATTAAAGACGAACTACAAACTATCTCGCTTGTACTAGGTAATTCATTTCCTCCGGATCCTATAGGAGATAGTATTATACACTAATTACTGGACTAGTGCGGTCGGTCAGGGTTCAGTTAAATATTGACACATGGCCGTTATCCGAAGTGAACGTCATTTATCCAGCTTGGTTTTCGTTTAATATAAACAATGATGTCCGACTGAGTACTGACTGATTTCGGCAACGACAGCTTTCTCAAGAGAGATTAGTTAATTGTGCGGGATATATTACAGTGCACAAGTGTGTGCACAAACACAAGTGCACTCTATCACTTACTCTTATAATCCAATGGGATGGCATTACGATGCGACTGGATAGAGTTCAGTACTCGTTCTAGTTAAAATATTAATTGGTAAAATAGACTTCATTAAAGACATTTAGGAAACCATTAATTTGAAATTACAGTATTATATTTTGTAAAATAATTTTAATTTAAAGTTCATTAACCTTAAGAGATAACTTAACCACGGTGATAATAAAATTATTAAATAAATAAATTAAAATCTTCTAATTATGTATTTATATTTAAAAACGTAAACTACTGTCTATTAGTTTCGTCATCACTTAACCTCAAACGATGATTGCAATGTCAGTTAGGTCGTTTAAAAATATAACTATTACGATTACATTAAAACCTATAAGCTTTGTTTATTATTCCTTTAATTCATAATTTATTAGTAAATGTCAAATAAAAAAAAAAAAACAAAAACCATGAATCTGTTAAAGTTATAATGTAACTATGTGTAATATTTTGAAAATCTGCACATTGATCAATAATAATTAACGCGACCCTATGAATAAACTTACAATAATATCATACTATACTGTACTTACAATATTTAAGTAGCCAAATACCAATATCCCTTTTCTCAAGGGCATGCAGCAACAGCATCTCCCAAATTCCGGTATTTCGCAGAACATTTTCGAAAACACTATGTAAAATCACGGTAAGTATATTGAGCGCTATGTACGTGCGTTGATCCACACTGTCCCGCAATGTAAATGCCACTGCAATTATCTATTATATGGTCAGTTATATACGAGAATGTACAGAACTCACTGCGATCATTGGGAAAAAACTTTTGATTATATACTTTGTTATTTTTGTTATCAAAATGAAAGTTATTCAAGAGGCGTTACCTATTTGTATATACATATGCATAATGTGCATTTTCCTTTTTTTTTTTTTTGAAATAACTAATTGCGTTTTTTTAAGACTGTCAATTTTTGTTATAATCAATGTCACAGCCAAAATTGCAGAATTACAGTAAGAATATTAGTTTTTATCAAAGGCACATACTGTTGCCAGTATAAATGGCATAAAAGTTACAATAAAAACAATAATTATGTAACAGTAGTTCTATTCTGTCTAACTTGAAACTCAGCACACCAAAATCAGGTTAGTGTTAACATTCGTAAACAATCTGAAAGTAATTTGCGATTTTGACTATAATATTGATGATGATGTCCTCCTGACCGATTTTGGCCACGACAGCCGATTACAAGAGAAACTAGCTAATTGTTCATGACATAATATAGTGCACAAGTGTTTTTTTTATAGAATAGGAAGGCGGACGAGCATATGGGCCACCTGATGGTAATGGTCACCAACGCCCATAGACATTGGCATTGTAAGAAATATTAACCATCGCTTACATTGCCAATACGCCACCAACCCTGGGAACCAAGATGCTACGTCTCTTGTGCCTGTAATTACACTGGCTCACTCACCCTTCAAACCGGAACACAACAATACCAAGTACTGATGTTTTGCGGTAGAATATCTGATAGTGTATAGAATAGTGGATGGTACCTACCCAGACGAGCTTGCACAAATCCCTACCACCAGTAGGAATGGCAATATAGGCAATATACGCAAACATAGGTGTAATCTGTATACCTTACTCTCATAATCCGACGACTTTACGTCGCCGAGGCAAGGCTGTGTACACACTCTCAACTTCCAGACTCCGGGTCATATTGAGAATTTTTCGACACATAAAACCCAATAAGTTTTTATCGGTCCGACCTAGGGCTTGAACACAAAACCTCGGGATGCGGCTTAATATCCATTAGACCAACGAGGCAGACTATAATATTATCATAGCATTAAAACGAATCAAAATAGCGTATCGTGAGATACCTCGTGAGTTCTTACGGAATACCACTGCTGATGTTAACACGGCTTAAATTGGCCTCGTGAATGTATATTTTTTCGGACAGAGGAAGTAGCTTGTTCACTACATTAGTCGTACGATTTTTATAATTCAAAGCGTTAAACAAACTGTCAATGACCTATTTTTAATAATGAAAAATAAAACAAATACCCTAGCACTCTATCATTTTGAAATTTTGATTTTATATTTATATTTAAAATATTGTACAACATTTGTCATACGTTATTATCTAAATATAAAAACATATATACGAGGATTGTAATTGGTTGATGATGATGATATGAGAGGTAAGTGACTATTAAAAGGCAGCAACATGACATTTCTTAGATCCCTTGATTGGCGGATCACCGTCGGTATATGAAATGGCTTATACTTCTTGCAGTGCCAGTTCATAAGTACAGCAGGCCGGTGTACCTTTATAATTCTATTATTGCCACAGATAATAAATCCAATGACTAATAAATAAAATTTAACTTTTTTTTTTAATATAGTAAAATTTCTAATGTAGCAAAGGTAATGTTATTGAAAATAAAAGTTAATAATTTGCGTAACAAAATGCGTTTTGACCTTTTCTCAACAACATAAATAAAAAATTTAAATATATGTATAACGATATACCTGTGAACAAATAAACATTTCAAAACACCAGGAAAACCATTGCAATTCTTAAGAAGTTTAATAAACAATGATTATTTTATCGTATAGTAAACAATTTCGCGAGATAACTGGTGACCTCTGGCATTGAATGTTCGTCGTTAACGTTATCGTTTGTTATTTTCTTATAAATCAATGTATTAGTAATTTTAACAACGATATAGTACAAGCTTTCGAAATACTTAGCCACCCGTAAAACTATTTCATTTGATGTTTATCTTAATCTTATAACGTTAAAAATTATTGTGATACAATTTTTTTTGCCATCGAGTTTATTTCGCCGGTTTTTTTTTCAGGTCTGAGGTACTTCTTTACAAACCGGTGTTAAATTATTGACAGTAAATAACTGCAACGCTACTAGAATATTAATATTGAATAAAGATTTAGATTTATTTTTTATATTGTTGTGTTATGCATTTTCTGTTTGGTTTGGAATTAATTTTATTCCTATTTGTTTTCTACATAAGCGTTGAGCGTTGATTAATGTTTATTATTGATAATTGTATGAAAAAATATAATGATTTTACAAAATCCTATTCAGGCTACAAAACTCAATTCTCAAATATTTTACTTTAAAAAATGCACTAATGAAGTTTATTTATAAAATATTGATGATCTAGACTATTCGATATTTATATTTCTATTTTCATTGTGAGGCTTTTATGCCATGCGTTATTTAATAATTATTAAATAATTAAATCAATTATCCGTGAAATTATATATTATAAAAATGAATATGTATGTATAAAATGTCTGTTTATATCACAAATAACGTTAATGGTTTTAAAGAACCAGTAGTTTGAATATAGATCTGAATAATATGATTTATAACTTTGCTAGAAGTTGCTGAAATAGAACCCTGTTAATTATTATTTCTACGGAACGTTATCAGTAGTTTTACAAATATTTTTTGAAATTAAAAACAAACACCTAGTATTGTTCTTTTTATGTTACTTAAAACTTATCAATGAAAGGTCCTGATTTGTTTAAAATACATATTATTAAGATTTTTATTGGATACATTTTGATATAACCAAAACGGACATTATAGTTTTCTAATATTCGCCTACAACAGATTAATATGTTTATTTAAGAAAACTACAGTATTGTCTTAAAGGTGCTTAGGTGTAACTATATTTAATTTTGATTAGTATACTTCCTTAAGTTCTCAACGTACATACATCCAAACTAATGTCTTTTTCTTCTCTTAATCCTTCTGATTTTGGCCACGGCGGCCAATCTCAAGGGAGATTAGTCAACTGCGCCGGAGATATTATAGTGCACATGTCTCTGTACGTAAAAACAGATACACTCATGATTCCCTCACTCTCAATCTGATGGGACGGCAAACCGACACGACAGGAAAGAGTTCAGACGCAGGACCACCGGCTTTTCGTGCTTTTTGAGGCACGGGAGTGTACACATTTCCAACTTCCAGAATCATGGGTACTACTGATCTTCAATAGAAAACATCACTAACTTTTTATTGGCTCGACCTGTGGTATGAACCCACGACCTCGAGCTACAAGACCAATGAGGTTGTCGTCAGATTTGACACACCTTTGTGTTTAAATTCGTATTAAAAATCAACCGCTGAATAAGAAAAAAAATTACAAACATACATTGTTTTTTATATTATATGTAGGTGGACGAGCAAATGGGCCACCTGATGGTAAGTGGTCACCAACGCCCATAGACATAGACATTGTAAGAAATGTTAGCCATCGTGTACATCGCCAATGCGCCACCAACCTTGGGAACTAAGATGTTATGTCCTTTGTGCCTGTAATTACACTGGCTCACTCACCCTTCAAACCGGAACACAAACAATACCAAGTACTGCTGTTTTGCGGTAGAATATCTAATGAGTGGGTGGTACCTACCCAGAAGAGCTTGCCAAAAGCCCTACCACATTTACACCACTCACACACAAACAATACTACAAATATACATAATTATATGGCCTGATACTAAAAAAAAGATATCAATGACCCTTAATATTTTTAATTATAATAGATACAAAGAACGGACGTGATTTGTTTTATACAACATATGCATTTTTATGTTAAACTGTTGGTATCACTAATGTTAAGCTTATACCGTTTAAGCACAAATAAATGAAAAGCAAAAAAAAAAAACGATTTTTACAAATTAACGTAAATGAAACAAAAAAATGTGGTTAATATTTAGTGTTTGCCTTATTATTTGTATTACTGTTTATTTACATTAATATTAATAAAAAAAAAATGTTTTGATGCTGCTAATGTGGGTTTTCTCCGCCCACAGACAACGATAAGCTAACGAGGAACGTCGGCATCTGACTTCCGACGCGTGACGTAACCTTTTATAACACACACACACGATATTTAAATGGATAATAAATATGTATATACACAAACATTAAGAAAAGTCGCAACTAGAATATTAATTATTTATTTAATTACTCAGTACACATTAGAGAGGCTTTTAAAAATATTAAAAATAGGCAAAGATTCAAGTGTAAGTACATAAAAAGTCACCTTAATTTCTTCTTCATTTAAATAATTATAAAATAATTATGTAACTAAGCTACAAGTAAACTTAATATATAATAACAATATGACAAATAAAAAAAACGTACAACACACTTCGCTATTCGTTTTTCTACTTCTCGACTTTTCTATTTCAACAAGTCTCGATTAGCGCGGAAAAATTTGTTGGAAAAAACAACACCAGTGATATACTGTTTTGTTGTTACATCTCTTGAAATAATTCTACGAAACTGCCTCGATAATGAGTGGCTAGAATATAATTATGCATATCCCGAGGTTACATACCCGGGTTCGAGTCCCTAGTTACACTCGGAATTTGGTAATCGCAGTGCTTATACTCTAATATTTATATAAAGTTGTTGCTTCTGTGCCTGAATCCAATTGCGTTGCATTACCATCAAATTGACAGTTAGGGAATAGGAAGTGCACTTAGGTTAACAATAACACCCTACCCACTCGGCTAGTTTTCCTTCAAAATGTCCGCCGTGGTCGAAAGTTTGCTCAGTTTTACTTGAAGATATTAAGAAAAATAAATTACTTACTGTAATTCAATGTATCAATGTAATGATTTCAGTATTACCTAAAACAATCATTTAAGGTATTTTTTAATATTTGATTAAATTAAATATAAAATGAATAATATTTTTTATAATAAAAATAAACGAACCCTCGTTTAAGTCTTAGTTATTAAAACATTACATTTTCTTCAAAGACACAGTTTTAACCACAGTTGTAAGACTGTAAATAATGTACATATCACAAATTTCACCAGCTTTAACGTAACAATCTTCGTATTTGTCTACCATCTATTTTTATTCAAGTAATATACTCATACTTATTATATATACTAATACTTATTTTTTAAAAATTCCAGAAAAAAAATTCTTCTTTATTTAAACATAATAATTAAATTTCGCGATATAACAAATTCATACATTTTGATCATTTAATGAATTTACATTTCTATCTTCGATCACTGGACTTGAACCAACATTTAACTGTTGCTCATCATATATAAATGGTATATCTGATATGTCGACTTTCATTTCACCTTTTAGTTCTAATGCATTCGGTCTGACAGCTCGATCCACTTCAGTAGTAACTATATCAGAAGGAAATAAATCATGATGGCTGGAAATGATAGTTGAATCATTTTGACCATTCGTTTCTGCACTTGAATTGGCAATATTCGAAACAGTTGTATTCGTAGAGTTCGCTATGATATTATTTAAATTTTCATTTATAGTATTCAATGCAGGTGGTGATATAGTTTCTATCGTTCTAATATCAGTAGTAACGATGTTATTTATATTTTCAAAGTAACAGGAGCAACTCCTGCAATGACTCTGGTAATGTCTGTTATAGTATCGTTCTCTTTGTTCGGTGATAAAATTGTTTACGTATATTTGTTCTGTTCTTTGTTCAGCTTCTGTTTCTTCCACGGGTAATCTTGACTTACCTCTCATTCTCTTATATTCACTGTTTATAGCTAAAATGTTGTAGCCTTCGGATACTGAAATAATATAATAATAATTATTATTTTATTTTAAGACCATCATATTAGATCAGAAACAAAATGTAAACGATAATAATTGCTATAGTGTAAAACTGTGAAGCAGTTATTAACGCATCAAGAAAGCATTTCAGTTGCACAAACATTTCAGTTGCACAAAATAAGATAATAAAAAAAGAAAAATATACAATAGAATTAAAATTTACAAATACGAATCGTTGTTAATTGACACAAGAAAGCTTTGATCATTTATAAAATATAATAACAGAAAATGATAAGCAAAGAATCTACGACAGCCGAAATTTTAGTTTCTATCAAAAAGATTTGATTTCGCTTTTTGTTGGAAAGAATAAATTTAATAAAAAATTAATCGCTTATTAAAAAGCATTTAATTCAAATAAATATTAAAAGAAACGACTAATTCAAACAAATCATTGATAACATCAGGGTTTTTGTTATTTATAACAGAAAGCAAATTCAATGAAATTGTATTGGATTTTGTTAAGGAAGTAAACGTTCCTTTGAATATACTATCGTCGCTACACAACACAACGTATATACTTTGTCAGTACAAGAATACTTTCAATTTAATTTAACTTTTATTTCAGTTATTCAAGCAATCAAAATTTAATTTAGATATACCTACATATGTATGATGACATGAGTGTTACATAGCAATACCATTAGTATTATAATATAATATATAACTATTTGTATGTATGAAAGGTATTGATTGTACCAGAGTATCTACAGACTCAAGGAACATAACATCTTAGTTCCTAAGGTTGGTGGCACATTGGCGATTTAAGAAATTTTCAATAATTTTTATAACGCCAATGTCTATGGGCGATGAACATTTATGCTCAGGTAACACATTTGGTTGTCTTATTTACTAAAAACAACAAATCAATCTTCCTAATAATAAAAAGTAAGTAAAAGCTTCTAATAATATTATTAACTTGTTGGTCTAGCGAGTTCAAATAGCATTAAAATTTTTACTGGTGGTAGGGCTTTGTGCAAGCCCGTCTGGGTAGGTACCACCAACTCATCAGATATTCTACCGCAAAACAGCAACACTTGGTATTGTTGTGTTCCGGTTTGAAGGGTGAGTGAACAAGTGTAATTACAGGCACAGGACATAACATCTTAGTTCCCAAGGTTGGCGGCGGATTGGTGATGTAAGCGACGGTTAACATTTCTTACAATACCAATGTCTATGGGCGTTGGTGATCACTTGACCACTTACCATCAGATGGCCCATATGCTTGTCCGTCAACCTATACTATAAAAAAAACGTACATGTTTTTCGTCGAGAAACTCACAATAATAGATGGGAGTATGCAATCAGTATTTTATAACGTCAAAATTTCAAATTATGTCTAATACTCACAGTTACAAATAACGAGTGCAACCTTAAGACCATCGGTTAGTAACATTGTGCCAATGAAGGATATGAAGAAGTCCAAGATCATATTGGGTATGCTTATATAAAGCAGTACTTTCAACATCCATGTGTTTTTCTGAAACGATTCATTAAAATATAAAATAATAATAAGAAAACGTCAAATATTATAAACGAATAAATAACACAAAAAAGAAGGTGAAGCTTAAATGAACATCGCGATCCAGGCAAATAATACTGTGTTTTTGTGTGCGTAATTTCTTTTTTAATTAATTCATCTGGTTCTCAAGGATGAAATAAACATCGTAAATTCTTTAAAAATTAATCTCGAATATTTTTTTTTTAATTATCAATGTTATTTTTTTTTAATTACGTGAAACCCACTAAAACTTTTTGACTTAATATTTTTAAAAAATATTACTAATAAAATAATACTATAACGACTTAATTAGTCAATTCAATTAATTTTTCGAACAATGTAACGAAAATATGTTTATTTTAACTGAAATTTCTGAGTATATAATTAATCAAAATGGACAAATTCAAATTAAAAGAAGAATTTACTATAATATTAACTAAGTATTTCACGGCGAGTTTAGTTTTAAAGTACAGCATCACCATCGCCATACAATAACATAAGAAGCATTAATACGTACCCTAAAGATAGCATAGGCGGTAAAAACAACGGTTAGTAGATATATAATCTTGAAACAAATCCATATAATATAGTATGCGAGAAGGGATTTGTATATAAATCTCAATGACGCCTGATCACTCTCAGCCTTCTCCCTGTCTGTTGCGATGTAGTCACCAATGGCCGTCAAGTTGGCGTTGTATATTATTGGAGCTAGACTGACCAAATAATTTAATATCGCACCATTGACAGTTAAAGAAATTGCTGATATAATCTGAAAAAGAAATAACATACCTTTAACATGTTTTATTGTTACTATTAAAAAGACTGATTACATTTAGAATATATTTTTCTACTATATTTCACGCGCCGCTTCGCTCGCGTTTTAGAGGAGGCGTGGCACGTATTAGGTAAAAAAGCCTATGTCCTTCCTCGGGATTCAAGCCACATATAAAATTTTATCAGAATTTGGTCAGTGATTAAGCCGTGAAAGCGTAACAGACATATATTCACAAGGGACATAACATATTAGTTCCCAAAGTTCCCAAGTAAGCGATGGTTAACATTTCTTACAATGCCAACGTCTATGGTTGGTGACCACTTAGACATCAGGTGGCTCATATGCTCGTCTGTCATCTACCTATACAATAAAAAAATATATAACTTTCTCATTTGTAATATTAGTATACATAGCAACGTAGTACACAAACCCCGAATACTTCTCCTTAGGAGAGGAGCCCTCTTTCACAGCTGGATTAACCAGCTTTAGATAGAAATCAACCCTTATATTTACTGGCAATGTATAATAATACCTTGTTTAACTCATTCCCATTTTTCCAAATACTGGACACAAAGATCTTAAATTTGCAGTGGATTTACAAATTACTTAACTTTCTTCATTTTTGGTGAAAACAAATACTATTCTAAATATAAGTAAATTTATCAAATGCAAATAAAGCCACTGACAACTTATGTCGTTATTTATTAAGTCTTATAACAACAAGTAATAAAATATTATGTTTTTAAGTAAGAAACTTGTTTTTTTAATTTAATGGCCAGTATCTTAAAAGAAAAAAAAAGAAAATTAACTATTCTTATCTTAAAGTAATTAATAAAAATATATATTTTTACCAGTGTGATAATCGACCTAATGTAGATACCAGTAGATAGATTGCAGCATCCGCAGTATGAAATGAATTCGGGCCAGTAACAGTTACTGGACTTCTTATCCGTCCTAGAACGACATGAAAAAAAATTAAGATGCAAAGATCCCCCAACGTCCACAGTTCTATAAAAATATTCATTTAAAAAGGATGATTATCCTAAATTTCCTCGGACTTGCAAATGGATCATCTGATGGTAAGTGATAACCACAAGCCATAGAAATTTACACTGTAAGAAATATTAACCACATGCCGATGCGCCACAAACCTTGGAAACTAAGATCCTATGTCCCTTGTGCCTATAGTTACATAACTTATTCATCTTTTTTTTTTTATAGAATAGGAAGGCGGACGAGCATATGGGCCACCTGATGGTAAGTGGTCACCAAACGCCCTTAGACATTGGCATTGTAAGAAATGTTAACCATCGCTTACATCACCAATGCGCCACCAACCTTGGGAACTAAGATGTTATGTCCCTTGTGCCTGTAATTACACTGGCTCGCTCACCCTTCAAACCGGAACACAACAATACCAAGTACTGCTGTTTTGCGGTAGAATATCTGATGAGTGGGTGGTACCTACCCAGACGATCTTGCACATACCACTTACACTTCGGTTATAAGATTCATGTTTGTATTAAAATAAAAACGCAAAAATAACACACAACAACAGTGGTGCTTGATATAATCCCATTATCTAGAGCTACGATCTACATACTTAATCCAATAAGCTATCACGGCTCAATTTTTTATTTTTAAGCTATAATATACAACATGGCTAATATTGATCTGAACAATAATAAATATTTTTAATAGAGATTTGTTTGCAAAAATGCCAAAGTGATATCTCAATAAAAAAAAATATTTTTGTGTGTCGTAATCGTGCGACAATATACGTAATCATCTTTTTAAATTATCTTTCAAATCTGTTTACGGAATTCTAATGTATTTCGAATGCACATAAAGATAATTTTCTTATTATCTTAATTAGTCAATAAAAGGACAAAAAAATATGATATAAGTCAATTAAGGGCAAATATATATATCCCTAATATATATAACTACTGATAGGAGAAATTAGATTTTTATCCGAAATGATTCAATGGATACCACACGTGAATCTTAAACAAAAATTGCAAGTAAAAATTAGGGCAAACACCGCTGCGTTTTCATATATCTAAATTGTGTTTATAATTTATCTGGATCTCGGGAGTGACTGCAAACACCATAAGGAAACCTGCATGTGTCTGATGAAAACTGCTACATAATATGGCTGGGGTGTCCTGTAGTCTATGTATGGTCTAGGTATCTATCTCCATTACAGATTTCATGCAATTCCGTTTTTTAGTTTATGCGTGAAACAGTAAAAAAGATTCACTAATCCATCCTCCGAAACTTTCGCATTTATTACTCACTGGACAAACTTTTGTTCACTGGCAGGTAAACAAAGTTTATAATATGATATAGAATATATTATATTTTTTTTTGTTATTGTATTGATAAATTAATAAAAGATGACGATTAATTTATTTATTTCAAATTTTACAGAACTCATCCAAATCCATATTGATGAACTGTACAAGCGTAAAATGAAATATACGTAATCTTGATAGAATAATAACCCTATCTTAAAATGTAACGCTACAGAGAAAAAGATAAAAAACATTTTATATATATATATATATATATATATATATATATATATATATATATATATATATATAATGTTTTTATATATATATTTGTTTGAGATAATTAATTATATATGATTTTTAAATTAAATGATAGTACACTTCGGAAAATAAATGTTCGCATCCAGATCATTTAAATTAAACAAATATATGTTATTTAATCTATTATACACTTTCACGCTAAAAAGAAAGAAAAAAACCCTCCCATCTTTCGCTAGATTATCTTTTCATGTTTTTGGTATAAATGGGTTATTTCCAAGAAGGTGGTATTATTTTTACATTATAAGAGTAAAACAATTCGATGTTACAAAATTATTTTGGCATTGATTTAAAACACATATGTTTGTCTTAAAAACACAAGCGATATAAAAAATCACTTACCTACCTTTGAACCGATCTTTGATTTTTTGACAAAATTTCTTGATACCTCTTCTAGGATCCATTATAAGAATAATATTAAAAAACACATACAGTACAATTTTTATTCGAACGTTGACGATTTTATAATCACAAATGTAATGAGTGAAGTATTGTCTCGATATTATCATTAACCGTCAAATTATCTTATCAGGGATCATAAAGTAATAAATATTTTTGAGACATTGTATAAGAGATTGCAAGACATATTTAAAAACTATAATGATAAAAGTAGGTACCACTTTACCGGTGGGAGGCGCAAGGAATATAATTTATTTTACCCCAAGGTTGGTTATCACCAATTCACCATTACATAGAGCAGAGGAAGAGAGAGAGGAAATATGAAAATATTGTAAAAGGAAAGTGATATAATGTGGACATGTAATTCAAAATATAATGATGTTCCATTACAAAAAGAGCTGTAGGGCAAGAGGGAGGCCGAAAAATACGAAATAATGTGCACGTGCTACAGATAAAAGAAGAGGCTTAGGATATGACTAGAGAAAGATAAATTACAAGCTACGCCTCACCTCATTAAACACGATAAGGACAAGCGAATTGTTTTGATATATATTTATATTTAAACTACCTTCACTGGAACTGTAGTTGGGAATCTGCCTTAGTCCAGCAGTATGTCATGTATCCCACATGACATCATGCATAACCTTATGCATTTATTAGATCTTACGTATTATGAGTATGGTCAGGGTCACTATTGCTTATATCTTAATATCTTCATGTGCAAGTGTCCAACTGCTAAACTGAGTGCATTTCTACACTCTTCCCACAAATCTATGTTTATTCTGACTATACAAATCATTCCTTAAGGAAGAAGTACCGCGCATCTTGCCAATACCAGGCATATCTCATCTGTAATCACTGTAAGGGATAAATTATAAAAGTATATTTTGTTTTGTTCTTGCCAAATTAACGGAGTTCCTATAAAAATAACTTAAAAGAATAATCTACAACTTTATTATTAAATATAATATGTAATATGTACTAACAAATATTCGTCTCTTATTCAAAATTAAATTTTCCGTTTGCAGTTGAAGTGCTTGGACTTTGACAGGAGGGCTAATTCATTTTTCGCCCAGAGAATCGGAATTGCGATTCAAAGGGGAAATGCTGCTAGCATTATTGCCATCATTCCACGCGGTCACAATTTGTACAGT
Source organism: Nymphalis io (assembly GCF_905147045.1). Taxonomy (NCBI): domain Eukaryota; kingdom Metazoa; phylum Arthropoda; class Insecta; order Lepidoptera; family Nymphalidae; genus Nymphalis; species Nymphalis io. The sequence goes on from NC_065894.1 coordinate 10,640,257, forward strand.
TACTATTTTTAATTTTTATTTGTAATTATTTAAGGTTTTAATGTAAATAATAAAAAAAGATGCACTCTGTACTTTTCTTTGTCAAAAGTGACGTATGTCGCATCATTTGTATGTAATAATCTTGTTAGCAAAATTTCACGATCATTTCAAAGAGAATACAATAACCAATTCTTCTCTTATGTTCATCATAAATGATATTTGGCAAATAATTTTCCGAAAGCAAAAATGAAAAAGTATTTACATTGCTCAATAAGATCTCTCGTCAATAAAATACAGTGTGATCCGTATAAAGTAATAAATGAAATGTAAAAATTAAATTCACACTTGAAAAACTTTTATTTATGACTTTTATAACTTTTATATATAACTTATATTTTGAGCTTTTCCTTCATATAAAATTTAAAATAAGAATATATTATATAATTTTAGTATTGAACTTCTTAACGAAATAATGTGCATAAATATCGAAGTGATTTTACCAACTATAGAAAAGTTCCTGATATTGTATCCTTTGCGATGTGGATGCATTTTAATTCATCTCTGGACAACGGTGACCCACTTTATTTTATTTCACGTTTTTATTATTATTTTAATCTGTTATAGTTACAGCATATAATATTTTTATTGTAAGTTTAATTACAGGCACAAGGGACATAACATCATAGTTCCCAAGGTTGGTGACGCATTGGTGATGTAAGCAATGGTTAACATTTCTTACAATGCCAATGTCTATGGGCGTTGGTTACCATCAGGTGGCCCATATGCTCGTCCGCCTTACTATTCAATAAAAATAAAAAAAAGTTAAAGTATTTCTACACGGGTTTTCTTGTCAAAAATTCTCAATAGCAGCCCGGAGTCTGATAGTTGCACAACCGTATCTTGGGAGGCACGTTAGGCCGTTGATCCTGCGCCTGAACTCTATCCGGTCGTATTGTCCATCGGATTATTAATTACAGTGAGGGAATAGTGAGTGCACCTGTATTTACGCACACACTTGTGCACTATACTATGTCCTGCGTAGTTAGTTAATCACTCCTGAGTTTGGCTATCGTGGTTGAAATTGATCAGGACATTATCATCATCACCATATTATTAGGACAAGGACATATTCTTCATGTTACAGTTACGAGCGGGATTTTGCATACTGTTCTATTCAACTGCAATCTTAGAGGTTTTAATTGGCGAAGAGTCACCGTTCGGTGCTTCGCTGGTTAGAGAGAAACCGATCACAGATAACCTATACCTCGTTTATTATACACTTTTGGCATTATTGTTGTGTGAGACTGTTGTGTTTATATTTATGATGCATTTTGGAATCGGATTATATTGTGTAAGTACATATGCAAAACAATCATATTTTTTTTAAGAAAATAGCGCTATGATATTTTTTAAAATCATTACGTACTTCAAACGTAAAGGCCAGTAATAGTACTATAAGCAATTCATGTAGTTGTAAAACTTAGTAATAATCGATAACTTTTTCAGTTCAACTTAATCTTGATGAAACATTACTTAGTATGCCGTTTTTTTACATGGCTTATTGAAATGGGAGGACTATTAATTATGTGTCTCGCTCATAAACTATTAATAGGATGGTATTTGGGCATTTTGTTCTTTACTAGTGAGTATTTGGTTTGAATTAACATATAGTTGAAATTGCTCAAAACAACAAAAATAAACTTAAGTGAATTAGTGTAATTTCAAAACTTAATATTTCCTTATAATTTGACGATCGTTTCTTTAGTGTTATTAAAATAACACGAATCATAATAAGAGTCACAATAAAACACTTAAAAATATTTTAGACATACATATATGCTAATTATATTTATGTTATCACACTGCTTGGCTCCTGTCCTTCTTGAGAAGAAGGTTTGAGCTTAGTCCACCACACCGCTCCAATGCGGGTCGGTGGATAAACGTGGTTACACAATATTTGACAAAATTCTAATTTTAAAGTGCATGATCATGACTTGATGTTTTTTTTAAACGAATTATCTTTTAAAACAAAATATAGATTATCGAATAATTCTTAAGTTCTAGAATTTTACTCCTTCGTCGTAGTCTACAGTTATTATGTCAACCAATTGGAAGATCAAATGGAAGCGGAAAAACACATTTGTTAATAAAGTCATTAACACATTGTTCTAATGTGAGTACTAAATTATATACAAGCTAAATAATGTTGCTAACGTGGTGTCGGTCACTCGTTATCTATCCCTTCCTAATCTGATAAAAGATAACGCTAAAAACCAATGCACGGCTGCATAATTCATACGGAGTCCTATTTTATTATAACCTTAAAAATAAAAAAAAATAAACTGTCAAAATTGTATAGAATAGATTCATCAGATTTAAAAAACAAGTTTTTTTACGTCTTTTATAGTGTTGTGATTGTTGTTAATAAAGATGGCCTTTGAACTGCCTAGATTGAAGAAGTGTTGTTGTTGTTTACCGTTGAGAACAGGATCGCTTGTAATTGGATATATTTCTACTGTAAGTATTGTAAAACTATTATATTGCTTTGGTAATAAAACTTAACCTTTTTGGGAATTACATATTCATAAATTATTCAACTAGGTCAAACGATTATGGGTGGGGTTACTAAAATGATTATTAGGCACCAGACATTTATACACTTATATACAACAATAACATTATTGCGGATTGTAGACTATCTTACTTATAAAATCGTATACCAATTCAGTATAAAGTGCATTAAATGTAAAATAATCGTAATACATAATTAAGTATATGGTATGAATATGTCCAATTAAGTAATAAAAATAGTTATTGTCTATGGGATTATCCTTGGCTTTAAAAATTCGTGTAGGTATCTATATATTTGACAATACGTTAAAGGGCTGTGTGAGTATGATATTGTCGGTTGTCCTAATAATAATAGACTAGAGATTTAATGTGATAATAATACAGTATATATTTTATTTAAAACTGAAGAATCACTTTTAAAAAGATAATTATTTTACTGTTTTTGTAGTAAAAGATAGAATTCCATTCTCAACTGATTTTAATCGTAGGATAATTAGAATATTTCTAGATGTACATAGTATACGTACCTACCTACGGTCTTTAAAAAAATATCTATATTTATTTTAAAAAAATGTATTCAAATCAAAAGAACGCTGTTGCAATAATACGACATTTAAATAGATGTGCACATAAAAAATAACCCAATTTAACTCGTGTAAAATTCACATATCAAAAACCTATTCCAAATTGATTTTTTTTATATTAAAAGTACTTCGAGTACTTGTATGAAAAAATATACGTACTGGTAAGATTCGTACTAAAGTTGAAGTATTATTTCAACCGTCTCAGAATACTGTTTCAATCTATTATCTTTACCTAAGTAATTAATTATAATTCGAAAGTAAATAATTTAGAATAACAAGTTTTTGATAGTTAAATATTTTATTGTGAAAACTGAATATATCATTTAATGTTTATATTAATTTATATTTCAGGTACTTTCACTGTTATGTCTGGGTGTTCTGTCCTTTTCGCTCTACAAAGTGGTAACATTTGTTCAAACACATCAAAACGAACCAGACCCAGAACACACGCCAGAGGAATATGAACAAGTTTCTAAAAGTCTGTACATAACACATGCGTATATGATAATAGTATATATATACTATTTAATAATAAGCTTATTTCTTATTATTGGTATTCACATGGTGAGTAAAAATCTTAATTAACAAAACTATTACGAATATTTAAATATAGTAAAATAGAATGCTAAAATTATATTATAATGCTGACGTAATAAGTACGATGAAACGATGTAAATTCATTCATAATTATTTTGATCGCATTTTGTATTTTTTTAGAATAAAACCTTGTTTATGAGGTATTACTATAATTGCGGCTTGTTCCTGCTTATACTTGCTCTGGCGACTGTTGTTGTGTCGACAGTATTTTTACACTTCATCGCCACTGTATTACTACTTAAATGGTGTGGTAAGTAAGAAAATCTTTCATCGTTATTACTTTCAATAATAAATGACATTATCATCTGTTTGCAGACGACTTAGAACTCTATGCTGAACATTAAATTAAATATGACTTGAACAACAGCAATCGATTGTTCAAGTCATATTTAATTTGAACAATGCTTTAAGTCATTTCTTTGACTAAACTTTGTTCTGACAAACTAATTAATTAATGACAATCGATAGTCGTTATTATTATCTCTAGTACGACTTATTAAACTACTCGTGAAATTAACATATAAAAATGAATTAATATTTTCTGTTTCCGTTATAATAAGTTCCGAGTGTGTCTACTTTTCCAAATTCCAATAAGGGTGAAACTTATTATTTTATTTAATATTTATTCACAGTCTATATAATAAGCTGTGAATAAATACTAAATATCTTTAAAACAAAGCTAAACTTCGTTATACTGAGAAATTTATATAATAAATTTTCATTTGTATTCCACTCTACTGATTTCCCGCCAAATTCCCTCCGCCATTTTATTTGTCGGAACTTACTTCTAACTGACGCGAGTCTGTCACTATAAACTTATTCGGAGACAACCTTTAAAGGCTTTCTTAAACTAAGACATTCGATAGGCATTTTTGTCCTATATTTACATTTTATTCATGAATAAGTTTTATTAATTGGCTAAGTGTGTGATATTGTTGGATTGACTGAAAAATATTTGCAATTAAATAAATAATTATTGATGAATATCTGACGAAATTCTGATGTAGATATAAAATTATATACATATGTTTATCAATTATTTATTTTTTTTACTTTTTTCAGTGATCATTTTCTACTGTCTTCTAGTGGTACGAAGCTCTTATCTAGACATTGAAGAAAAAACCAAACCGAGAGATTTCGAAATGCAGAATCTTTACATACCACACAGGGCTCCGCTTCTATTATAACGTTTTTATTTCATATTTTTATATTACAAAAGCAGTATTTAGTTTGCTAATTAGATTTAATTTAACAAAATAATAAAGTATATCTTTTTCACGTGACTTTATTATTTCATCTTCTTTTTTTATTATTTACCAATGATTACGATTTTAAGGTTTTTAAACATTTAGGTAGGCATTTGTAGTAGGCACAATATGAAAATGGGATAGAACTTTTTTAAAGCTTATAAAAAATGACAGTTCTCAAGCGAAGGAGCGTGGGTTAAGAATTTCTGAAAAAGAATTATCCAACGCTGGCAACACCGAAAGTGTCATAAGATAATAGTAAATTATTTCTATTTAGATATTTATGGAGGCGTTTGTATGTATTTATATTTAAAGGAAGGAAATATTTCGTGTGATTAGCTTTTTAAAATTTTACTTATCTTTATACTTATTATTCTAATCTAATAATAATCTATTCATTAATTGTATAATCATAAATCTCTAAAATAACGCAGTAGCAAATCATGAAAAATCCACTCTAACAAATAATTAATGTCAATAAAATTTTATGAAGTATCGACCTGTCATCAGTAAATATTCAAGATAATTGCTTGCATGAAGTTAGGTAGCTGCTATTTTGCGGCGGTGAGGCAGGGCCAATATTTTAATTCAAGCTGGGGATGTATAGACTTTTAAAAGCTGCAATGATATCATAAGAATAAATATAATAAAAACAAGTACAAATTAAAAAATATACGTTTTTATAATTGCACATACTTTAAGCTACTATATCAACAGGATTATTATAAACGTTTTTGAACGTAACTTTATCATGTATTAGCATAACTTTATGTTAAATATTATTTATCTGTGTTTATTATAAGCCCGACAGTTATAACGATACACAAGTTACTAGTGTCAACGTATAAATAATACGAATCTCTCTTTCAGTTCTATGTTATTTCATATAATGAATTTGACATTTCTCGCATTATACGTTTACGATTAACTTTAATTTGATATAGTTAGGTTATACTATACTATGATGTATGTGCTTTCTTATTAATTCACAAATTGTTTTTAGTTAATAGGTATTTTAATGCGTCTTAAATATATTTTAATGAAATGATATAAACACAATACAAGAGAATTATAAAAAAATGTCGAGTAAATATCAACCAGGGTCGAATGTCACTCCTCAAACACAGGTTTGTTTAATGATACGCCGAACATTGTAATAAGTACGTAATTTAACGAAATATACAATTTTACTAAAGGGTTGTTTTATTTCCCACTTTTATTTCAGTTGGTACAATGGATAAACGAAGCTGGGATGGCAGAGGGCACGAAAAAAGCCAATCTTGTAAGAAAGATAGTGGAGGTTTTGTTGCACCAAGCTCCACAAATGGTGCCTGTTTATATGGAAAACATTTTAAGCTTAGTTAATGATAAATCAACTGACGTAAAGAGACAGGTTGTTGCCTTTATTGAGGAGTTGAGGTAAGGTTAAGAATAACATTTGACTTGGTAGACTAATTGAAACAACAAGAATTGTCACAATTTGTATGACAATTCTATTACTGTTTATTATGTATCTTTATTTTAACACCATATAATAATAAACGAAATGGTCTTGCTAGGTACTGAACATTTTATTTTTTACCTAAAATTAAATATAGTGGAAAGTTGAGATGAGGCAGCCTTAATGATTAGAAAATTTTTATTAAAAGACTCCACAAAATTTCATAAACTACTTTTGTCACTAGTATTTACAGATTTTGCAATAAAAGTAAAGTTAGCAAGAATATAAGCAAACAAAAACTTTTTTAATATCCTTAGAGTATTAATTTTTTTATTTTATTGAATAGGTAGGCGGACGAACATATGGGCCACCTGATGGTAAGTGGTCACCAGTGCCCATAGACATTGGCATTATAAGAAATGTTAACCATTGCTTACATCGCCAATGCACCACCAACCTTGGAAATTAAGATGTTACTTGTAATTACACTGGCTCACTGACCTTTCAAACAGGAACACAACAATATTGAATATGCTATTTTGCAGTAGAATATCTAATGAGTGGATGCCCTACCTAGATAAGCTTGCACAAACCTCTATCACCAGTATGCCTAATATGCACCTCATCAATGTGCAATTGTCAGATGAAAATCGTTCATATGTGAATTTCAAGCCCAGTAACATTTACAGCATTAAAGTAATGCTGTAAATGTTTTTTTGGTAACTTTAAGTTACCAAAGAGATATATATGGATTACTTTTTTAAATTATATTATATGTTTAAAACAAAACACTTAAAATATCAAATTTCAATTTGTATAAAATTGGTTTTTCAAATTTATTTTCAGTAAAGCATTCCCTCACCTCCTACCCAAGATAATTGGTCAACTCCAATTACTAGTTATTGACTCTGTGATAGCAGTACAGAAGAGAGCTATCCAGGCAGCGAGCATTGTCTATAGAAATGTTTTAATATGGATTTGCAAAGAAAGTGCTGAGGTTTCTGAGATGCAGTATGTGTGGGAACACCTCACGGAATTAAAGGTATTTAATGTGCTCATAGAATTTAAGGAACTAAAAGTACGCAAAAATAATAAGTTGGGAAGGAGCGATTTGATACTTTGAATTCACCTAACCATGTGTTGTAATATACTTATTATGATTAGAAAAGCCAGGCAATAGCTTAATTCCCAAGGTGTGCTATCAACCATAAACTCACAAATTATACACATTTGCCCACAAGCATTTCTCTATACAAGATACTATTATTCTCCATTCAATGTTGGAGTAGTATGAAAAATTATTTTATATTATCTGCATTAGTTACCAGGGCTTATAATTACAATGTAAAATTTTATCAAAAAAATCAACTAAACATGTGACTAAGATAAGTAAATATCTGTATTTCTGACATCTTCCTTATAAATAATACATTTAAAGTACACAAGATTTATTGTAAAACTAAAACTATCTATAGGAAATCAATAATTACATCATTACTATAAATGCGAAAGTGAGTTTGTTTGTTACACTTTAACACCTTAACTGATCAACGAACATCATGAAATTTTGCATACACATCAGGGGCACAAAGAAGGGCACCTCCCTGCCTCATTCACCCTTACTCGGGGTGTTATATATAAGTATTATATTCAGAAATAATAATTATTTATCAAACACTTTTTTCAGTTACTTATTTTGAATATGATAGACAGTGACAACGAAGGAATCAGAACTCACTCGATCAAGTTCCTCGAAGAAGTGGTTCTCCTCCAGAGCTCAAATCCTAGCGATGATTCCGATGAAGATTTTAGACTGGAAAATTTACCTACACACTTGGCTTTCTTGAAAAGGAATGCAATGGAAGAGGAATCGGAGTAAGTAAATATGTAATTAATATTTAGTGCAGGAATTACACTATGCAATGTAAGAAACTATTATTAATAAAAATGTAAAAATTTGTGTACCTTGATTATTGTTTAACTATTCTAATAATGATTTGGTCAAATAATATAAGCCGAGATGGCCCAGTGGTAAGAACTCGTGAATCTTAACCGATGATAGTGGGTTCAAACCCGGGCAAGCACCACTGAATTTTCATGTGCTTAATTTGTAATTATAATTCATCTCGTGCTATACGGTGAAGGAAAACATCGTGAGGAAACCTGCATGTGTCTAATTTCACTGAAATTCTGCCACATGTCTATTCCACCAACCCGCATTGGAGCAGCGTGGTGGAACAAGCTTCAAACCTTCTCATCAAAAAGGGAGAGGAGGCCTTAGCTCAGCAGTGGGACATTCACAGGCTGTTACTGGTATTCTAATAATGCAAAAATGTCACCCTACTAATAATATAAATTAGGAAATTAGTTTGTTTGTTTATTTACTAGTAGATTTGTTACGCTTTCACGTCTTAACTTAAACTGATCAACATGGAATTTTGCAAACCCGTTACCAGTGGTTCAGAAAACGATATAGGATACCTCCCTCCCTCATTACGCGCAGGCGAAGCCGTTTGCGGTGACTAGTGCATTATAAACCAATAAATTAATGTATATTGTCATAGATAATGTATAAGTGTAAAATTTCATTAATATTATCTTTTCTTTAATTACAGTCACATATTTCAACTGCTCCTCAAGTTTCATAACTCACAACACATTTCAAGTGTGAATCTAATGGCTTGTATGACAACGCTATGCTTAGTCGCGAAGTTAAGACCTAAATATCTATCAAGTGTAGTCCAAGCTTTAGGCGACCTGCACACAACCTTACCGCCGACATTGTCACAATCGCAAGTGAATTCAGTACGGAAACATTTGAAGATGCAAATTTTAATACTGGTCAAACATCCATCTTCGGGCGAAATGATGCCCCAACTGATGCAGCTGCTGTCAGACATCGGAATGACACCCCAAGAAATAAACAAGGCTGTACCTAAAGAAAAGAGGAATAAACGGTTGGGTGAGATTAAGAATGGGGATACACCAGCCAAGCGGCTAAGAGTCGATTCCCCCCAAAGCACTGTTGGTAGTGATAGTAACAGCAACAGTCGAAGCGATTTCATCATTTTTGATGAAGATAATACTCAGCCGATGATCACTAAAGCAACAGCAACTGAAGACTCTATATTCGAAGGTCTGAACAGCGTAGATAATGTCGTCAATCTCGTTATGTCGACATTAAGTAATAATTTACCGAGCGAAATTACGAGTCATTTTCTCTCCACATACAAACCCATACCGAATTCAGGTACTAAAGTCCAAAAACGTGCATTGGCGAAAATGTTACTGGCCCTAATAAGGGACGAAGCTCCAGCCCCAGTAATGCCGCCTCTATTATCGGATTTCGGAACTAAAATTCCACTATTGAGAGAAGACGACGATAAAGTAACTCTTAAGAACGCAGTAGCGAAACTTCAGGAATCAACGAAAGATAAACAAATAGAAAACGCTTTGTCTAAATTGATGGAGGAAACGAGACAGGAACATTTGAAGGAAGAGGAGAGAAAAGCTAAGGATAAAGAAAAGTTAGTGCCTCCACCGACACCGACCGTTCCGAAACTTAAGCAAAAAGTCAAGCTATTGAAACTGCAAGAAATAACACGACCAATACCTAAGGAAATAAAGAGTAAATTAATGTTACAAGCCGTCGATAGAATTCTAAGAGCGGAGAAAGAAAGCGCTATAGGCGGAGCTGCTCAGATACGTGCGAAGTTCATTACGATATTCGCATCAAGTTACACTTCAGATATCAGGGAATTAGTGCTTAATTATATACTCGAAGATCCTTTGAACAGAATGGATTTAGCGTTGTCGTGGCTGTACGAAGAGTATGCGTACATGCAAGGTTTCAACCGGCACCCGGTGACGCTACAGCCAAAAACTCATGAGAAACCTGACGAAAATTATAACCAGCTGCTCTGTGCCTTAATCACTCAAATATCAGAGAGGGGGGATCCTATAATGGAGGCAAGCAAAGATATCCTTCTACGGAAGGTGTATATGGAAGCTCCGGTGATCACGGACGAAGCGGTTGATTATTTAAAACATTTAATCTCAGAAAATAAATCGTCGAACTTAGGATTAGAGTTATTGGAGGAACTGTGCATAATGCGGCCGCCGAGGTCGCACAAATACGTCGCGGCGCTGGTGTGTAACGTACGTAAGTATACATTGGCATTCTCTACTATTTACTTGGTGATGGGGTTTCGTGCAAGCCAGTCTGCGTAGGTACGACTCACTCATTCTATATTCTACAGCAATACATAGTTTTGTTGCGTTCTGGTTAGAATGGTGAGTAAGCCAGTGTAATTATATGCACAAAGGACATAACATTGTAGTTCCACAGGTTGATGGCGCATTAACGTTGTAAGGGGTGGTTACTCAATGGGTAATACTGATCTATATAATCTAGTCGGAGCGCTTTCAATTTATATAAATGCGTTTTTATTTTTAATTAGCTTAACCTAATTCTTTGTTTAAATTTTCAGTGAGTGAAAACGAAGAAATACGAGACCTAACGTTAAAATCCTGTGTGAAAATATACAAACAATGTACGGAGGCAGCAAAGAAAGTGATCGAGAAAAATGCCCTTCTGTACCTCGGGTTCATATCTCTCTCGACTCCCCCGCAAGAGTTGTTCGGCAACAGATACACGAATAGACCCTGGACGGACGAGCTGTTCAAGATGTGTCTCAATCTTGTGATGGCCTTGTTTCCAGAAAATGAAGGTAACTAACGAACACGAAAATCACACAAGCTGCTTTTTTAGTATTTGTAATTTTACATCGCAACTAGAGACACAGATAATATAAAATATAAGTTTTAATTTCATCTGAGATTTTCTTACATCAATAATTAAAAAAAAAACATCAATTCTCGGTATTAAACACAATTCAATGATACACTATTCTCTATCGGATCTGCAGAGCTGATAATGGAGATAGCGCGCGTGTACGGCTGCGCGGGCGCGGAGGCCAAGCGCTGCGTGCTGCGCGCGCTGGAGGCCCCGCTGCGCGCCGCGCTGCAGCCCGCCGCGCTGCGCCCCGCCTTCGCCGCGCTGCTGCACGACTGCCCGCGCGGCGCGGAGACGCTGCTCACGCGCCTCGTGCACATCCTCACCGACAAGGGTACCGGCCCGCTCGAGTACATTACGCAGCATGAGGGCCGGTCGCTTTGTTCGTGTCTGTTGGTGATGAGCAAAATCCGTTTTAAAAATCTAAATGCTCATCGGTCGCGTCCTGCGTCATTGGCCGCTATATACGAAAACCGTTTACATAAAAAAACAAAATATTACTGGCCCTAAATCTTTGTTAGAAATCATTAGTAACAAAATAATGAGATATTGATATAATTTGATATAGACGCTTAAATATGTATGCGCTAAATAAATAATAAGTCATATAATGTACATAACGCAGCGGCGCCGAGCGCGGAGCTGGTGCGGCGCGTGCGCGAGCTGTACGCCACGCGCGTGTCCGACGTGCGCTTCCTCATCCCCGTGCTCAACGGACTGTCCAAGAAGGAGGTGAGCCGGCCAACGTCACGGCCTTGGTCGCACAGCGGACGGGCTAGGGCGCCGTCCCGTCCCATCTGACCACACCATAAACAATTTTATTTCATTTTTACCTGCTTCATTTATCTAATGATTAATTTGAGATTTAAAGATCCCGGGAGCCTGCAGTTTATGATTCCTTAGTTTCAAGGTCATGCCAATAAAAAATATTACAAAGATTTTGAAACATAAAATTTCCACAAGCAGCAAAGTAAATTAAGTTTTTCAAAGCCGATTAAGTACGATTAAATATATTTTGTATAATTTTTCAGATTTTAGCTGCTCTACCGAAATTGATAAAGTTAAATCCAGCTGTCGTGAAAGAGGTTTTCAACAAGCTGCTCGGATTGCAGAACCCCAATAATGAACAACTGCCGGGTAACCAAAATTATTAAACAAAATTATAGTTTCGTTTTCAGTCAAGTATAAATTGATCTGTGATTCTACAGTACAGTAACGGCCTGTTAATGTCCCACTGCTGGGCTAAGGCCTCCTCTCCCTTTTGAGGAGAAGGTTTGGAGCTTATTCCACCACGGTGCTCCAATGTGGGTTGGTAAAATACACATGTGGCAGAATTTCAATAAAATTAGTCATATGCAGGTTTCCTCACGATGTTTTCCTTCACCGCCAAGCACGAGATGTATTATAAACACAAATTAAGCACATGAAAATTCAGTGGTGCTTGCCCGGGTTTGAACCCACGATCATCGGTTAAGATTCACGCGTTCTAACCACTAGGCCATCTCGACTTTATCCCACTAATCAATATTCCACCGCCAAACATCAATACAAGGATGATTAGTATTTCTTGCGGCGCTAATGTCTATGGGCGCTGATGACCACTTTCCATCAAGTGCCGTTTGCTGTTCCATCAGATTATTAGAGTGAGGGAATAGAAATAGCACCTGTGTTTGCGCATACCTGTGTTCTATAATATGTTCTACGCAGTTGGCTAATCTCTCTTGACTTTTTCCACCGTGGAAAAATCAGCATGGAAACATAATTTATGTTATAATTTATGTGACTTTATTTTTACTCTTAATAATGTATTATCTTTTCAAATTCAGTGTCCCCGGAGGACCTTCTGGTGGCTTTGCACTTAATCGACCCGAATAAGGCCGATCTCAAGTACATTATCAAGGCGACTGCACTTTGTTTCGCCGAAAAGAACATCTACACACAGGACGTAAGTTCATATTCATAACTAGTAAATACTTTTCGACTATAGTTTTAATAAATATAATTGAGGTTCAATAAAAAAATGTTACATTGGAATTATCATTCATATCTGTATGAAAAGTCCAAGTCCAAAAGTAATTGTCTGTAATTGGTACATGGGTAGTGGTGGATTAACTAGTAGGCCGAGTAGGCTTCGGCCTAGGGTGGCAGATTTGAGAAGCGATTATTTTAAGGACCAATATTTTTTTTATTATGCTTGTTACAACTGAGGCAGCGTGACCATAAACAAGTTTTCAGACGTTACTAATGATTTTTCCTCATTATTTACACTGTTCATGCGACCTATATAAGCTATTTTTTATGGAATCTAAATAAGGAGGCATAAACTCAATAGCATATACTTGGAAAAATTGTAAATCCGATGCTGTATAGCAGCGCAATACCGCAAATATATGTATATGTGCCCATGTACATATATTTACTGGTGTACATTTACTGGTGGTAGGGCTTTGTGCAAGCTCGTCTGGGTAGGTACCACCCACTCATCAGATATTCTACCGCAAAACAGCAATACTTGATATTGTTGTGATCCGGTTTGAAGGGTGAGTGAGTCAGTGTAATTACAGGCACAAGGGCCATAACATCTTAGTTCCCATGGTTGGTGGCGCATTGGTGATGTAAGCGATGGTTAACATTTCTTACAATGCCAATGTCTATGGGCGTTGGTGACCACTTACCATCAGGTGGCCCATATGCTCGCCCGCCTTCCTATTCTATAAAAAAAAAGAAAATAAAAAACCATTATAAGCAATTTCTGTCTGTCTATAATCCAGATATCATTTGTCCTGTACTTAAGAGCCAATTTAATCCTAAAAAACAAGTTTTATATGTGTAAGTATCGATTTTGTCCTTCATTTTTAAAGAAATTACAAAAAAATTATAGGTATTATCAGCAGTGCTTCAGCGGCTGGCCGAGGAGACTGAGATCCCTGTGCTGATGATGCGGACGGTGCTGCAGGCACTCACACTGTATCCAAATCTAAGCGCTCTTGCGATTAACATTCTGCAATTACTTATAGAGAGAGAGGTAAACCTTATCATATTATAGTAGGAATTGAAGAAATTGGTCGGACTTTTTTTATATTTTTCAATAATGTATACAAATTATAAAGCCGAATTATTTTAAATTTAACTTAGTTTTATATATAAAATTGTAACTAGGTCAGTTATCGCTTTTATATCTTGCTACATGAATATCGAGAGATGATATTATATAATATATAATAAAATAAATATTTAGTCGTTGCACGTATTCATTGTTTACAATATATAAATAATAATGTTGTGTATCTTTCTCTTAAGTGAGGCTAGACTCTATATTTCGAGAGGTTTTATTTATTTCTAATTAGACGTAATTTATTCTGCTGCAAGCCGAGATGGCCTAGTGGATAGAACGCGTGAATCTTAACCGATGATCGTGGGCTCAAACCCGGGCAAGCACCACTGAATTTTCATGTGCTTAATTTAATTCGTGTCTATAATTTATCTCGTGCTTGACGGCGAAGGAAAACATCGCGAGGAAACCTGCATGTGTCTAATTTCACTGAAATTCTGCCACACGTGTATTCCACCACCCCGCATCGGAGCAACGGGGTGGAATAAGCTCGAAACCTTCTCCTCAAAAGGGAGAGGGGGCCTCAGCCCAGCAGTGGACATTGACAGGCTGCTACCGTTACTTATTCTATTGCAGGTGTGGAACAACAAAGTGGCGTGGGAGGGCTGGCTGAAGTGCGCAGAGCGCCTGGGCCCGCGCGCGGCGCCCGCGCTGGGCGCGCTGCCGCCGCGCGCCGCCGCCGCGCTGCCGCCGCACGTCGCCGCGCTGCGCCCGCAGGTGACATACGTGTGACATGGGAGCATCGTGTTTTTTTATATAGAATAGGACGGCGGACGAGCATATGGGCCACCTGATGGTAAGTGGTCACCACCGCCCTTGGACGTTGGCATTGTAAGGAATGTCACCCATCGCTTACATATCCAATGCGCCACCAACCTTGGGAACTAAGATTTTATTTCCCTTGTGCCTGTAATTACACTGGCTCACTCGCCCTTCAAACCGGAACACAACAATATCAAGTACTGCCGTTTTGCGGTAGAATATCCGATGAGTGGGTGGTACCTCCCACCAGTAAGCCAAGTCTTACCAGCAGTATGCTAAGCCTGTATGTTACACTAATCTGAACTGATCTGGATTCTAAATCACTTTAAGTGACAATTCAAATATCACCTAAAATGGACAGGCGCTGTTGATTAATATTTTTTAAAGTGCGTTTTCGAACAACGCAACGAAACAAAGTTTATCGCAGTGTCCCAGCCATTTTGTAATAAAATCACGTCTAGTTACTTCACATCCTATATGTATCATAAGCATAATCAGTTTATGTCAATTGTTCCAGGAAAAGCCGTACAAGCCAAAACCAAATGAGCCATTGCCACCGGGCATGGATTGACGAAAACATCGTACAGTGTGAGCGCTGAATAGGTGTCTGCCACACTGTACAAACATTATGCTAAGTCTTGCTAAGACTTCCATGGTACGTGATTGCTCGGTACCAGATTAGCAAATGTCAAATGAAGTGAAATAAAATAAATCCGCTTGGTGATTATTATTTTGTTCTAACCTAACCCCATGTTACAAAAACATAATAAAATCCTTTGAAATCGTAATAGATACATTGTCGTGTTTTATTTACATATATTATATATTTTTAATTTAATATTTTTTTAATTCAAAGTATAGACAGTAATCAAAACTTAAAAAAGAGGTAAGTTTTAATATAAGGACACTTCTCTGAACAAAGTTATGCCGTCTTGTCTCAGAAACTGCTGGTATTATATAATTTTTGAAATGTTTACATAATATGACAATTGTTGATGACGTCGTTCTAATCGATATTGAACACGGCGGCCATTCTCCACGGCGACTAGCCAATTACTTATATATTAAAGTGCTGGATACGCAGATGGGCATTTTTTTAAAGTTTGCACTATTGTGGTTTTGGGTGTCCCCTTTTTAAAATAAAAGATTACGTGAAATTGTAGTATCTATATGAGTGTTCTGTTAATAAAGTTAAATTGTTATTATTTATATAGATAATATAAACAAATTACTTTTTTGTTGTATATTAAAAATAAAATAGTATTTAATGATCGATGAACATGGGATGGGAACGTGGGACATGGCAAAATATGGGTTTTAATAGTAGTAGTAATTCAATAGTTGTCAGGTTTGAATACCATTGTGTCTAAAATCTGGCTTTATTACCATCAACTGCTAGTTTTATTGAAGAAATAATGAAAGGGTCTTTTGATTGTGATATATTTATTATTACCATTAGTTATTCAAAAATTTAAATTAATTATTTAATTTCAACCTAAAAAACCGCCCCTGTGGAAAATTCAACTGAGTTACGTCATTTTATCAATAAATATACCAATATATTACTGCGATTCCGGTATATACTATAACATTTCCTATTATTTATATAAAACTTTACTTATTTTCTAATATATGATTTAATATTAGTACCAAAACTTTAATAAATACGGATACTTCTAAATACTCGTGGAACTACTCGTAGTTTTTGGAACAGGATCATACGCTACGCGTACTCGTAAGAGTCAGTCAGTATGTATTTTACCTATTACCTTGGACGTCACATCTCTACTGCAAATAGTCAATAGTCATATAATACATGACTCCTCCCCCGACCTCACCCGAAAGTGAGGCTTCAGCCTTCAAAAATATATTTAGACTCATTTAAGTGTTCTCTTCCACGGAAATCTTTAGTAAAAAGCGAAAGATTTATACGTTTTGAAGGCTTCTCGGGCTTTTGGTTTTGGCTAAGACGTTCACCCTCATAAGGGCAGTCTCTCTTATAAAACCTTCCAATCATCTGTTCTTTTCAGCTTATCATCTGGAAGTTCCCGCACTACGGGACCAGTAGCCATATTAAACTGATTTTTGTATAAGCGATACCATGTAGAGCTGTAGCAAACCGTATGTATTCGGTACTGAGTAACGGGTTCGCCATCTAGTACCGAGTAACGAAACGTTACACACAAATACATTTCGTTACTCGCATTTTTCGTAGTATGGGTATATACACTGTCTCAGTTTACGCAATTACTGTTGATGTGTGTATAGGAACATTTGCTGATCGTATGTTTTACGCATGCGCGAGCATATTCGGTGAATTTAAAAACGTACGTTACAAAGAGCGATGTTTGTTTATTAAGTGAAGTATAATTTGGAAATTCGTCGTCCATGTTTTTTACTGTTTATTAAAGGTATTGTGTGTGTAGACAAAGTTTTAGATTAGAACAGAAACAAGGTAAGAAAGTATTTTTTACAAATTAGAAATATGTGTGTTTTTGTTTTTTATTATCACGTATTTTCACGTTATTTTTGTTCTTATCCTAAAAGAGATATTATAATAAAGCCGCTCTAATGAGATTGAATTAATTCTTGGTTAACAGAAGCTATTAATTATCAAATATTGTTAGTTGTTTATATTTTTAATGTTGATTTATGGTGAGAATGTTATTTAAATATTATTATCAATAAATAATTGTTGACACCTATTTGTTGCTTTTTCATTATAATTGATGCATAATGGATTGCGATGTTACTGTGATATAACATAAGCTCATAGGTAAAATTTTCAAAATAGTAAATCCGAATTTTTCATGAGAAGTATCGAGTAACATAACGATACTATAGTAACGAGTAGTAAATGTTACAGTAACGAATACACACGGTTACGCTTTTTTTCGTTACTTTCACACCTCTAATATTATGCCAGCTGCTGCTCAGGGACGTCATTCACATTTTACACGCGAAATAATCTCGCCAGCGCGATGCAGGATAGTGACGAAATTATACAGCGCCATCTATGACATTTCAACAAAACTAGTAGGATTAATAATGCCATTATTAGGATTAATATCGAAGATCAATTCATAACATTGAATTCTTGAAATAAAAGTGCCAGTTATCGCTTATCAGTCCAAAAGTAGTGAATGAATAATAATAATACATATTAATACTAAGATATATAATTACCATTAGCATTTCGGCATCACTATACTTTTATATTTATATACATATACTGGTTTTGTCAATAATAAAAAAAAATATGATTGATTTTTTTAAATAGTTTTTAATATTGTATCGTTTCATATTATTTAAATAAATGTAATGCCGAGAGTTTTTGTCTCACTAGATGGCGGGCTTTTCGAATTTTCTTAATTCGCGAGTCGTCAATTTCTAACGATTTCGTTAGATGGCGTTAATAGAAGAATCCATATATCTGAATCGCGCTGGCAAGATTTACTCGCTGTACCTTATATAGTTTCCGTTCAATATGTAGGATTACTCTGGTTTCCCTTCAAAACGTATAAATCTTTCGCCTTTTACTAAAGATTTCCGTGGAGGGGAACACTCAAATGAGTCTAAACATATTTTTGAAGCCTCACTTTCGGGTGAGGTTAATATTTGACTATAGAATGTACAATGAGCAGTAGAGATGTTATGTCCTAAGCAATAGGTAAATTACATACTGATCGAGTCTACGAGTACGCGTAATCTATAAACCTGTTCCATAAACTACGAGTATTTAGAAGTATCCGTATTTATTAATTTGGTATTGATATTAAATCATATATTAGAAAATAAGTAAGGTTTTTAAAAAGTATGTAAATCGTCTATTCATACAAACCAGAAGTTTGCGGGAAGTCTGCGGAAACTATTGAAGTTACTTAAAATAATGTACTACGTGTTTATAGTACTCATCATTACCTACAAAAAAGATCGGGAGGCTATATATCTAACTATTATAGTTAAGTAACAATAAATATTTTATGTTCAAATTATTCAATGAAAAAAACGGGTTGAAATGAACGATGACATTTGTATAATTATATTATTCCTTATGCAATAAAATAGCTTCATAGTAAAGGTACATTATACATATGTAAATTCCTCTTTAAATTATTCAAATTTGACCTTTTGCTTCGAAGTTAGTCAATTATTTATCTACACATATTATTATTTGTTTAACAACTGAATTTATGGTACGTTTTTAATGTTAATAGGATAAAATATAATAATACGAAAACATATAACAACAAGAATAGTACAGCACGCCCTGCGTGTTTCATATTTTATTCATTTATTGGAACGAAGTTCTTTTACGCGGCTTACAGTAAAGTGAACTGGCAGAAATTATACTCTCTCCAAGCTACCTTTCCTCTTTTTCTTTCTTACTATATATTTCTATTTTATATGTGTGTGTGTGAGCAAATTTTTTAATTTGATAATAAACATTGTGTAAGAAAATAATTGTGTGCAAGGCCAACGATATAACCTCAAATTCTATACACATGTAAATATTTGACGAGCCGGTTGGCGTGGTTGGTAGATACTTGCCTTTCACGCCGCAGGTTGTGGGTTCGATTCCCACCCAGGACATATATTTTTGTGCATGAACATGTCTGTTTGTTCTGCGTCTGGGTGTAATTATCTATATAAGTATGTATTTACAAAAGAAAAGTAGTATATGTAGTATACCAGTTGTCTGGTTTCCATAGCACAAGCTTTGTACAAGCTTAATTTGGGAACAGATGGCCGTGTGCGAAAAATGTCCTAGGGATTTTATTATATATATTATATAATATAATTTACTAATTTTTTTTAACTTATACTTCGCTATTTTATATGTAATTTTGAATATAAAATGAAATATATCAATTTTAATCCTTACTTAACACTCAAATGAGTAAACATATTTTTGAACAATCACTCTAGGGCGAGGTTAATAATATTTTTTTTATAGAATAAGAAGGCGGACGAGCATATGGGCCACCTGATGGTAAGTGGTCACCAAACGCCCTTAGAAAATGGCAATGTAAGAAATGTCAACCATCGCTTACATAGCCAATGCGCCACCAACCTTGGGAACTAAGATGTTATATCCCTTGTGCCTGTAATTACACTGGCTCACTCACCCTTCAAACCGGAACACAACAATAATTGATTTAATTCAAACAGTTAACAGCGGTTAGCGATTTCTGTGACTATAAGAATTAAATTTTGTTGTATCGGACTTCGTTGTCGTTATGTTGATGTTATATTTTAAAGGTCATCATTATGAATCGCTATTTTTAGGTTCTTGCCAAAAATCTCCTTAGTAATCGCCATTTCGGCCCTCTTAATCGGTTTCCATGAGGTCCAGATCATGAGTAAGAACTCATTTCTTTAAACTTTGAACATTCCATATGATACCTACCCATGTTCTCATTTTGAGTTTTATCTATAAAATAAAGTCTAATTAAGTAAAAAACGTCACATCCATGTTTCTTTTTTTTCAATACTAAATGATTTGGATACATTTTATCAAATAAGGAGACGAAGTAAAATTTAATACTTTATTTAATTTAACATAAATTCTTCGTTATAAATGACGGTTTCGAAAAATTATGACAATGTTCACTCGTAAACTTGATTACTGATTGCATGAAATGATTCTATTTTATTATTTTAACTTATAACTTTTTATGTTTGGAGAAATTCCTTTAATAATATTCTCCACGCAGTATGGTGTATCTGAAATGTGAAAACGTTACTTAGTATCTTTTAAAAGGAGTGCTGTAAGTGGAGTAGAAGAAAAAGATAAATAGTTAACAAATCTTTTCATACTTTTGTTATTTGTTATATGAACATATTGTTTTTGACTTTGAATCTTATCTTTATACTTGCCAAGTTACTTTTCAATAGATATTTTTTTTAATAGTAGTCTAATATATTTACTATTAATTTTATTTATAAACCCATTCGATGTACCCACGGTCAGCGTAATTCTCATATTTAATGTATGACGATAAACAACTAGTTGCCGTTTTTGGATATTCTGCATAAGAAAAATACGTTTTCTGTTCGTGATGCGGCAACACCGATCGGCGTATTACAGGGTTTATATTTTATTTTATTCACATAAAGCTAACTATTATTAATGTAGTTATGCTAATAAAAAAGAAATAAAAATAAGTTTCATACTTAAAAAATAGAGGACTCTAATTACAATAATTGCTAATAACTGTTAGAAAAGGTTTAATTTGGGCAAAGAGTTATGCTGTTCTGTCGGAAATTAAGAAAGTGAAAAAACAACTAAGTATATTACAAAATTGGAAATTTAAACTTACCAACATGAACCCATTCCTTATCATCATAACCATATTCCTTCCGAGCCTCAACGATAGCCTCGTGTAACGCATGTATTACGACCACCGCCAGAACTAAAGCTGGCTCACCGGTCGCTAAGGGAAAAAATATGTTTTTTTTTAATGCTTTACGAGTTTACTTATCTTTTAATAAAATATATTTTAATAAAAAAATAATACCTGACGATAGGTACATTAAATATTGTTTTATAAATGGCACCAATTTATTTATGCATAAACACTGTTTTGCTTCTCTTGATAATGGTGCTCTATTCCTATCTATATTTTGAATGAACATAGCAATATAATATCTTACCTTTTGAACCTAAAACCCCATTATTATTTATCGAGTTCCTGCTAAATGATACTCGAAAATCCACTGGTATATCACACGCACCAGGCGGTTTATACGTCCATGTTCGATTCGTCAAAAGTTGACCTGAAGCATCATAGATGAGATGTTCCGAGGTCCAAAGGCCTAAGCCCATCACAAACGCGCCCTCGATCTGAAAACGATAAAAGAATACGCTTTCAATAATATACATTACAATATTATTATTACGTCATGATATATTATACAATTATTTTTAATTATTTGTATAAGTTGTCGTACTCATAAATTTATATTATTACAATTTGTTGGCTTTCCGTGAAAACTGAAATAATTGACGCTGAAATATTTACGTCTTTAAACAATTTAAAATAATGATCATATAAATTGTTTTTCCTTCGCTATCGCTATAAGCTGTACACTAGTAGACAATTAATTGGTATGGACAGAACACGTAAAATAAGTGACGTAAGTATCTTTGTGTAAAAAGCGTCCTTCATATTGTATATCCAATTGAGTTAAAAAATAAATATTGTATGTTTAAGTAGCAAGAATGGCGATTGATTAAAATAACTACCTTTTAACGACATAAGATTAACAATACTTATACAATCAATAATACTTAAATATGCATGTTATGTAAAAGATCAACATTTTGTGGAATTGTCTATTCCGTAACCGTTATAAGTAGAAGCCCTTAACCCCCAGATAGCTCTGTACATGTTTTTATTTTTTAAATTGTTATTTATAGATTCTGAACCTTATGTAATAAATAATATAGTTCAAAATGTATTTAACAAATTGCTTACTTAATTTAGACAGTTCTTCTCAAAATGAAAAGCGTTGACTATTTAACGCGATATACTTTGAAACAGACACATAAGTTTAACTTAGCAATACTTCGTTAAACAATTTATTTTTATGAATCAACTTGAACACAAACGCTTAATGTTATCAATAAGTATTATTATTATTGCACTTAGCTGATAAGAGTTAATTAACCTCACCCGAAAGTGAAGCTTCAAAAATATGTTTAGACTCATTTGAGTGTTCCCCTCCACGGAAATCTTTAGTAAAAGGCGAAAGATTTATACGTTTTGAAGGGAAACCAGAGTAACCCTACATATTGAACGGAAACTATATAAGGTACAGCGAGTAAATCTTGCCAGCGCGATTCAGATATATGGATTCTTATATTAACGCCATCTAACGGAGTCACTAGACAGCGAGGTCTCTTGAATTTAGTAAATTTCTGAAAAGCGGGCTTTCGGACTTTGTTTTAAGAGTCAAGAGTTTTTTGAAATAATTCATGACATCCTATTAAATATAAGTACTTTGTTTATGTTATATTACTCCAAAAAATACATAAAAAGAATTAGTTTTTCGCTCACAAGTATTTTATAACTGTGCCAGATTTTTAATTAATAATAAAATACATAATTGCTATACATTAGAAACTGTTTAAATGCAATAAATAACGTTTGATAATATTAAGATAATTAATGTAGTGCCAAGTGTTTCTAGATCTCTCACTAGATGGCGGGCTTACAGAAATTTACTAAATTCAAGAGACCTCGCTGTCTAGTGACTCCGTTAGATGGCGTTAATATAAGAATCCATATATCTGAATCGCGCTGGCAAGATTTACTCGCTGTACCTTATATAGTTTCCGTTCAATGTGTAGGATTACTCTGGTTTCCCTTCAAAACGTATAAATCTTTCGCCTTTTACTAAAGATTTCCGTGGAGGGGAACACTCAAATGAGTCTAAACATATTTTTGAAGCCTCACTTTCGGGTGAGGTTAATTAATTCCTAACAGCAATGTATAACAATGTTTAAACTTTATTGTTAGCATGAATGAATCGTGTTCAAGTTGATCTATTAAATTATATTGTTTAACGATGTATTGCTGAAGTAAACTTATGTGTTTGTTTCCAAGTTTCCAAGTATGACCCGTAAATAGTCGTTACGACGCTTTTCATTTTAAGAACTGTCTAAATTAAATAATCGATTTGTTAAATACATTTTGAACCATATTATTTATTACATAAGGTTCAGAATCTATAAATAATAGTTTAAAAAATAAAAACATGTACAGAGCGATCTGGGGGCTAAGGGCTTCTACTTATTTATAACGGTTACGATAAGTTTCTAGTCTATTTCTCACAAAAATAAGCCTCAGCTGAACCTGACCTCAGTTCCAGATTCGGTTCCGATCTAACTTCGACCCAATCGTAACTGGACTTGTGCTTGTAAAAAACGAAAACGGTTAAACGGTAACGATTAAATTTCGATTCGATTGCGATAAAGTGACAATTTGTTAGTAGAATTGGTCTCCAGTTTATTTAAGATGATTGGTAAAAAGTACTCACCTGTCCCACGTCAAGATCAGGGTTGAGACTACGGCCTGTATCTTCCAACAGATCCACTCTGTTCACAATATGAGTTCCGCTGAGTACATCTAAGTGCACTTCTGCGGAACAAACTCCATATACGGGATATCCGACCAGGTTGTCCAGCTGTGACGTCATTGCGTTCACTTGCAGATTTATTCCTGGTAGATTTTTGTTACTTATACAGTTTTTTTACTTGGTTGTAGGACTTTATAAAGCCCGTTGTGGATAGAAATTATATATATTTCTCTCAAAGGAAAATAGGTATCCAATATACAGTATATTCATCAAAACCAAAATACATTTCCAAAATACAGTCACTCTTTTGGGAAAAACTGGTTTAAAATTCAGTAACCAGATATGACCCATACATACAAATTAAGATAAATAAAGCTTATAATTAATAAGACTTGGTGGTAAAAACCGTCTAAACTCGTACCAACCGCTCATTAAATAAGTTAGTATTAGTAACTTAGTATTAGTGTATTACGGTTGGAATGGTAAGTGAGCTAGTGCTACTACGGGCACAAATAACATAACATCTTAGTTCCAAGGTTGGTGGCGCGTTGGTGATGTAAGAAATGGTTAATATTTCTTACGGCTCCAATATCTATGGGCGGTAGTGATCACTTAATATCAGGTCCATCTACCCGCTCGCCTACTTATATTATATAAAAAAATAGATATAAGCATTAAATTGGTTATATATTCCATATAAACTATTAAATGTAGTTAGTTGAATTTAGTTTAAATATATAAATGTACTGAATACGAGTAAATAGGATTAACGTTAATCTTATTTTTAAGTTGCTAGTTAAAATATGAAGCTACTGTGGAAAAAAGTGTAAATGTCGAAGTTATGTATTCTTATTCTAAAGAAATTAACTTCGATCTTTATAAAAAAACCATGCTGAATTCTAATATGAATCAAACTACCTTTATTATATGCAGCTTTAACGACCTCTTGCCAAGTCGGCCCGTCGAGCTCTTCCTTGACAGTCTCCAATCTCTTCAACAATTCATTACAAGCTTTAACCGTCGCAAATGCTACAGCTTCACTAGTTATGCTTCCGTTACTCGCTATATTGTTCGGAGATACGAAGCTATCAGAGCCCTTAACGGTCACCATGCTTAATGGGACTTTTAAAGTGTACGCACAGACTTGGGCCACTTTCGTATTTATGCCTTGGCCCATTTCGATACCTCCATGGGACATCAAAATAGTCCCATCAGCGTGATACACAGAAATCGTTACCGAGAAATTTCCATCGTATACTATAGGATAACACATTATCGTTAGTTGTAAGCCCTTTTTCTTCCAAGCGTTATCGGCATTATATTTTTCAATTTCTGACCTTCGGTCGTTGTAATTGGTTTCCATTTTGAATGTATCTATCATGTTAATCAGGCTGTTGTGCTTGGGAGCGATGTTGATTTTTCGTATGTCGATTGGATCTATTTTGGTTATGTGCGATATCCGTTCCATTAAATGTTCTGTGATAGCTGTCCCTTCGGTAGTTGCTAATTAAGAAAGAATATCGGTCAAAATGGGCCCGAAGATGTCTATATGCTTTACATGCAAAGTGTTTTGTTTTATATTACAGAATCGTCGGATCTACACACACCTCCGGAAAAAGTATCATATTATTAAATTTGTTTCTGTAATATGTATTATAACTTTAAAATGAATAATTTACCTTTTGGATGAATTCGTTTATTTATTACATATCAATTTCCATAAAATAAAAAAAAGGGTTCGACTAATTCAAGGTCATTTAGTTATACTAATAAATAAATGAACTTACCTGGAGCTCTGCACCATGTGTTACCAGCTTTATCAGTGAGGACGCTGTACCCTTTGATGTTCCACCTTGAAGTATCATACAGATTACACATAATCGATGCTATATGTGAGCCCGACGTCTCGTTGTACGAACAACCGCAGTCCGAGTAGTAGACGATGTCTGCGTGCTGAATAACACCGTCGTTGTTCACCCCTAACTGATATTCAAACAGTTTATTTATTTTTTATTTTATGTTCATAGGTCTACAAAACAAAATGACAATCAAAAAATTCAAATGATTACATTTCTCTTGATGTAGACACGACATGCATTTTTGATTAAGTGCGAAAAAAGCTTCAAGTCTGTGACAGCAACAAAGACCTAAGATTATAAGTTTTTTTACTAGTTAAATAATTTAAACTATCGAAACAAATTTGCATTAAATTATTGTACTGTTCGCGGCTTACAACCTATTGACGCCTATGAATTGTATCTACTCGTGGTTGTTGTTGGTTGGTGTTGGTGTTATGGATAAATGTGAAGATCTTTACAATTTACTTAAGTTTTATTTAAATCTGGTTATTTATATTCAAAAGCCAAACTAAAGAAACAATAAATAATCAATTTGAGATTAAAAAAACAAAGTGATTTTGAAATTTTAATGCTATTTATATATTATTTATTGTTATTCATTTAGTACATATTATATCCGTTATATACCTGCCTCGTTTGTCTAGTGGCTTGATATAAAGCCGCAGACCCGAAGGTCCTGGGTTCAATTCCCATGTCGGGCCACTAAAAAGTTATTGGGATTTTCTGTCAGAAAATTTTCAATAGCAGCCCGGAGTCTGGAAGTTGGAAGTGTGTACACTCCCGTGCCTCGGAAAGCACGTAAAGCCGTCGGTCCTGCGCCTGAACGCTTTCCGGTCGTGTCGGATTGCCGTCGCATGAGAGTTAGGGAATAGAGAGTGCACCTGTGTTTGCGCACACACTTGTGCACTATAATATCTCCTGCGTAGTTGGCTAATCTCTCTTGAGATTGGCCGCCGTGGCCGAAATCGGTCTGGATGACATTATTATTATTATTATTATCCGTTATATAAATACGATTATTCATCAGTCTATGTGTTTATGTGCCACCTGCTGCTGTTCAGGCTATATTTACTTCTCATAAAGCTTGTTTTCAAAAGCACTGTCGTGGATGTGGTCTGGTCATAAAAGTAATTTATACATAAGACATAATGATATCCCACCTCGTACTCGAAGTAAGCCGCCTGCCGCTTGCCGATGGCTTGCATGTTGTCCGTGAGCGGCATGACGAGCGACGCGGAGCGGTTGAGCGCGTGCGCGGCGAGTGCGCAGGCGCACGCGGACAGCGCCGCGCGTGACGCCTTGCCGCCGTACGCGCCGCCCACGCGACTCACCGACACGTCCACGCTGCGGGCGACGGCGGGGTCACATACAGCGCAACCGGACAGAGCCGATGTCGTAATACAATTGAAGATTGTGCTCGACGCATTATCCTCAGGTGTGTTTTTTAGCTCAATTCGGCCCTGGCCTAATAATATTAGTCGAACCATACCAGTAAAGACGAATATATATAATGTATTACCTATTCAACGGCAAGTCCAGCGACCTGGCTACAGCTACATGCACTAAGTCCATCCACTGAGTCGCCGACCATACTCGTATCCCGCGACGCGTGTGTTCCACCCTGCAGCTCTGAGTCTCCATAGTAAAGTGGTATTGGTCTGGGATGTAGTAATGACCTTTAATGGTGTGAGTGGTATCATTGCCCTTGTCGGTTGCTTTAATTGTCACGTCTTCGCGAATCTAAAATAGCATAATTCCATGTTTAAATAATTGGATCAAAATAATATACGTTAAAGAAAATATTGAAGAAAGTGATATTTTGTTGAAAGCAGGGTTTATCACGGGCTTTAGATAGATTTTAGGAGTGTGTTTAATATATATCATCTACTGCGGCAAAAATTATTGGTAGACGACTATAGGTAGGTGGGTAAATGGTACACCCGATGGTAATTAGTCACCACCGCCCACATATCGATGTAAGAAATATTAACCATTCCTAACATCGCCAATGCGCTGCCAACCTTGGCAACTAATAAGATGTCATGAACCAATTATTTTTTAATTGCAAACGTTAATCTGTTAAGCCTAATAAAACTAAACCAACAGAGTAATTTTCCTCACTCTGTCTCCCTCATTTATTATACTGAATAAATACTCACTCGTGTTTGTTTATCGGGAGCGTTTAATGCTTCTGTTATGCTTAAAACCGGTTTAGTATCATATTTTTTATATGAAACTTTTACCAAACCGGCTGCCTTAATAGCGAGTTTTCTGGACACGGCCGCGATCAAACCAATCGGTTGGCCGTAGTACGATATCTTCTTACTAGCTAATATTTCTTCTTCGATCTCCTGCCAAGGTACTTCTTTGGGAGTGAAGGAGTTCTTTCCTGGTATATCTTTAGCGGATAAAAATGCTAAGACGCCTGGAATTTTCTGGAATATGTGAAATAAAATGTTAATATGCTCTGAAAATAATGTTTTAGGTTTAGTTTCGGACTTAATAAAAGTTATCAAAATAAACTTTTGATAGCAATTGCTTGGTTATACTTTGAATTTTTTTGTACAAAGATTTGTTCTTCTCGTCTTTGTACTTTAAGACAATGTTATAATTATAATGAACGTTATATTATACAATTATACGAATAATCTTGTATGTAACTACTGTATATAATTAAGGTAATATGTTTCCCTTCTTATCTACACTACCAATTATGTGATATTATCTCAAGTCAGCCCATTGTTCGTATTACATAAATATAGGATGTTGTATTGTATACTATATTGAAAAAACCTCTTACACTAAACATTGGCGAAACAGTCGTCGTTTCGTTCCGACTGACCATCGATTAGATATTCGTACGTAAGAAGATATTTTTGTTTATTTATGCCCTTTCATTTGATTTTTTTTAATATAGGTCTTTATTTCCTCTATTGCGCCCCATGTTAATTTTACTGTGATTTCCATAGCCTTGGCTACAAAGCGGTCGATCATAACGCTTTTAACGATCTCATTTATCAAAAAAAGTTTAGAAGACATGTGCGAAAAGATAAATATACATACGAAACGTGCTAAAATCATAACCGGGTAAAATTTAGTGAATTTGTGATTTACGGGGTATTTAATTGAATATAGCCTAATCTATCCTAGCGAAGGAGAAAAGATAAACAAACCTTAGATTTACGTATTCCATGAGATTTTGTAATAGCTCAGCTATATTTTATAGCACAAACAGTTCTTAAATAATATTTACAACGCAACACTATTCCACTGAGCTACTTATATCTAGTTTAATTTTACGTCCATAAGTTTCAAAACGACTTCCCCAACATGCAAGTCGCCATTTTTTTGCGAATCCATAATGAAAATCATAGATTATTCAAGATCAAATCGTCAACCAATGATATCGCGTCAATTCAATTTCAAAGTTGTTTATACATCCTTACTCCTGTGGTCTGAATAAGCTATACTTACTTTGACAATAGTACTCACATGATATATTAGATAGGTGAACTTACCAATGCTTCAGTGGCATCGAATTGGACGATCTCTCCGAGACAGATAGTGGATAGGACGAAGGCTACGTGCACGTCTCGAGGACCCGAAACTGCGTCGCAAGTGTACAACGCTTCGCCTGAACACTGAAAATAATAGATGCATAAATTATAACATTTGTCATGTTATACATTGGCTATGTGTATTCTGGGTGGTACAACACGCTCATCATTTGATGTACCGCTAATCATCACTACTCGATCTCGACGAGCCGGTTGGCGTGGTTGGTAGATACTTGCCTTTTCACGCCGAAGGTTGTGGGTTCAATTCCCACCCAGGACAGACATTTGTGTGCATGAACATGTTTGTTTGTCCTGAGTTTGGGTGTTTTCTATATAATTATGTATTTACAAAATAAAGGTAGTATATGTAGTATATCAGTCGTCTGGTTCCCATAACACAAGCTTTGTACAAGCTTAATTTGGGATCAGATGGCCGTGTGTGAAAAATGTCCCAGGATATTATTATTATTACTACTTAATATTGTTGTGCCCCGCAACCAAGCAACACAATATATAGCATTACAGATGATAATTAGTTTTCGTCATCAACTAACTAATTCACGGCACAAGCATTACCAACTCAGTAGACAATAAAAAATCATAGTTAACTTTTTTTTTTTGTAAAAATTATGTTAGACAATAACAATTATTATCATGAGCTGTTTGAAAAAAAATTAAATTTTGTTTAATTAAATTATATTTTATTTTATGTTTACATTGAACAAATGAAAAAAAAAATGTGCTATCGAACTGGAGGGCGTTAGTAGCTACGTTTAATAGTACAAAGTAGTTAATATCGTATATATTGTTTATGATAAGTATTAATTGTACAAAATAAACAAATAAATGAATCAAAAAATAAATTTGTTGGTTTACTTAATTGTAACATTTATTTAAAAGTTTGTAGCCGTTTCTTCGTAGGTGAATCTACATTCCAACGCGGAGCAGTAGTAGTAGTCGGAGCAGATTTAAATAAAATAATTACTTACTGTATATTCTTATTTTAATTTTGTTTATAATTAACTTGTGTGTATAGTCTTTACCTGAGACAAAGCTTCCAGTTTCGGTACAGGCTGGTTGAGCGGCCACAGGCTCTTGTCTGTATCATAGGTCTGCATGCCGCTTGACACGGGTCTGACTAGCTCACTGCCTCCGGATGCGTACCTAGGATTCACTGTAGGACTCAAGGAGAGAATTGCCTGAGGAAAGAAAAGTTATATGAGATTAAATTTACATATATTGTAAAATAAGGTTTCGATAAAAAAGTGTTTGGAAGACGATCGACTTGAAAGCCGATTGTAGTTTAAAATGATTTTACTTTTAGTTTCATATAATTTAGTAACGATTCTATATGTAACATTATGAATGAAAATTATTATTTACTTTAAATTACTTTAGCTTTTTTATATATTACATAGCTGAGACTATTCAATTTTCTATGTACGATTCAATATGTTTTTATATTGATGACGTGACTACCTCTTATTTATCCGTTTTATATCTAATGCGTGTAACAAATATATTGTTGAGAACAATATCATTAAAACTATTAAATTGTATTAGTGATTTTAAAAATATGCTAATAAAATAATTTACTGGTGGTAGAACTTTGTGCAAGCTCGTCTGGATAGGTACCACCCACTCATCAGATATTCTACCGCAAAACAGCTGTACTTGATATTGTTGTGTTCCGGTTTGAAGGGTGAGTGAGCCAGTGTAATTACAGGCACAAGGGACATAAAATCTTAGTTCCCAAGGTTGGTGGCGCATTTGATATGTAAGCGTTGGTTGACATTTTTTACAATGCCAATGTCTAAGGGCGTTGGTGACCACTTACCATCAGGTGGTCCATATGATCGTCCGCCTTCCTATTCTATATAAAAAAAATTGCAATAATTTCAAACCTTGTAAAACAATCCCAAAGCGATAGCCTTCTTACAGAACGACGCTGGTTCTGGCGGGACGTCAAGTGGGATGAGATCTTCCTGTAACTTCGCTAGCGCTATCCGCAGAGTTTCATCACTAAACAGCGGTCGACCTTTAAGAACGTTCTCAACATTTCTGGCGTGATTGTATGTAGGACTTATAGAACCATAGACTATGTTTGAAGAGAGAATTTTTTGATTTTTATCTACGTGGAAATTGAATCCAGCGTTGACTATTGCATGCGTATTTTGGGCGCGGGCCATAATCTGAAATATATAAATTCAAAATGCAATGACATCTGAGTTTATAAATATTTTAATGAGTTTCAAAATGCCGTCAGTACTACTTCACAACATTTTGGAAGTATATAGTTTTCGAATGTATTCCGCATTGGCTCAAAATCAACATTTTTTTATGTGAATATGACTGAATCAGCTGGTCATGAACTACACGGCCTCTTGAGGATGTGACACCGAATTAAAGAAAACATAATATAATTTATACTTTCTTACATACCTTGTATGTTCTTATTAAGTGGTTATTAGACAAAGGCGGTAGTTTTACGTTCAAAATAATTTGATCGTTTAATTTAGTTTTTAAGAATTTCGGCAAATTAATTTCCGTTGTCTTCAAATGCACGTCCTCTGCAAAAAATAACATCTGAATTATATAACGTACATAAAGTCTCGTGAAATCACGTGAAATTGGAAAAATATCTTAGAATACGTTACAAATTACCATGAGGCCCATATGCTCGTCCGCCTACCTATTTTATAAAAAAAAAAAAGAAATAAAATGCAAAAATCCAAATATTTAAATAAAGATATATGATAATAACAAACCCAATGTCACAGTCGCGTTGACTGTTTCAAACAAGACGAAAACGTCTGAGGGGAAGTAGGGATGTTTGTTCTTTATCGCTAAATTACCGCCAATCGTACCAACCTATGGAAAATAATATGTCTATTATGAAATTTTGAAAGAGGTATCTCCTGTTTGATATTAAGAAAATTTTATGATTTAAAATCGGGTATCTTACCCGAATTAAACTGAACTAAAATCACAAACTAAAAGCACTTATTTAGGGAAACCTTTTGGTAGTTTAGCTTATTAAATCATTTGTTTAAAAATCAATCACATGGTGGATACTATCATTACTATCATACGAGAGTGGATACTATCATACGAGACAAATAATATTCAAGAAAATACAAAAATAATTTAAAGCTTTCAGAACGTTGAGGTATTTTAACGAAATAGGAACTTGGGCCGTCTACCATCAAGTGTGAGTGAGACAGAGACAGGCACAAGGAATAAAACATTCTTAGAATTTGTGATTGGCAGGGTTTTGACGGATTATATTATTTTCAGTTGCCGCCAGTTGGGCATGTTTTTTTAATTTATTTTATTTTATTTATTTTTACTGTCTTTTTTATTTATTTTCACTGCTGACAAATGTTCTACTAATTATAGGTTATCACATCATTCGTAAATGCATCACATTATAAATAGTCATTATAATAAAGTTAATCGTTAACAAATACAAGTCCATAAAAATACAAATACATTAACATTATTAAAATTATTAAAAATATTGTGAAATTAATATTAAATTTACGATTGGATATTTACACGATTACCGCTTACCCATATATATGGTCATATATGGGCACCCTGGTGGTGCCCATATATATGCCTTCCAAATTAAATAAAATTTCAACGCTAACATTTTGTTAAGTTTTTCGTGAATGGTACAAGAACGAACGCCATTTTTTTTTATTGACACGAGTTATAATGTGTTATATTTAATTGTTCACACATTTAATGTGTATATAATAGATTATATTTTATACTGAACTAATTGCCAATGTCTATGGGCACCATGCCTTCAGGCTCCATGTTACAAAAAAAATATATAATAAAAATACACATACATTTTTAACAGGTACATTAGCTACTAATTCGAGATGGTCGTGAAACTGCTTCAAATATGAAAAATCATCATTTTTCATTTGGCTCTGAAATATTGCCATAATTTCGTGAAGTGAAAGACCAGCGCCTAGAACTAGGTTTTCGTCTATGAACATGTCTTTTAACGTGCTTATCGACGATATGTCGATATAAACACGAGGCTCACTGATTGGTGGATACACTCCTAAAACAAGATAAAAAACTGATATAGTGTCAACTGTCATTTGTCAAAAACAAAAAAATAATAATTAAAATCTTATTAATCACTCATTGAAACAAGAAAATAAAAATCGAATACTTTCCTAACAGACGATTTTAATAT